>NW_024500572.1:625767-1093206 GCF_017590055.1 Onychostruthus taczanowskii
ACTATGATATATTGAGGCAGTACCAATCCCAGCACAGCTTTATGTTCTACCCCTCTGCTAGAGGGCACTGGCAGAGACAGGATATCCTGCTGGAAGGGCTTCTGGCCTGACCTGCTGATCCTTTTCACATTCTCAGGTAGCAGGAATTCCTGATATGAGTTTAATCACTGCTGTAAGTTGCCCTTGCACATTCTCCATCTGGCATTTGAATTTGAAGAGTGTGATGGCAATCACACATTCTCCGAAGGAAGCATGAAGAGTGAGAAATTGAAATGCCATAGTTTGGAATGCTATTTATTATTTCCAGATCACAAGAAAGAGATGCTCTGTGTACATTGCATGCAAGAGGCACAGGAGGGACTGAGCCAGCAGTGAAGGCAGCCATGTCACATTGCTCAAAATCAGCACAAAGGTCATGTATAAAAGTTGATTCTATCCAAAAGTGGCTGGTGTGTTGGCAGTCCAGTCTTTCCCTCACCTGATGCCACTAAAATAGCTGGTGTAGCTGGTGGCAGCACCTGTAATTTCAATGTCAGGCTGCAGGACAAGGGAGACAGCTCAGGCTGAGTTTGGGCCAGAGGGGCTGTGGCTGTTTGAGCCCCACATCCACTCACAGCCTACACCCAGCCCACTGCCACCAAATACAATCTCTTCTTTTACCCTCATCATACAGAACATGACCAGGCTGTACAGAGCAGGAGTTGGATAGAAACGTTAAAGCATTTGACAGAGAATCCATCTGGCTCAAACCCACAAACTGCCAGCGTGGGACAGAGTGAAGCACAGAAAACCTCCCTGTACAGTGGAGTTACACCAGTAGGAAATAGGGGGAGGAAGTGTTACATCTAGCTCACTCTTAGATGTTCTGAGGTCTTTTTTCCTATTTAACTTATTATTATATGGAAGTGATTAAAACACAGTGGGAGGAAAGACCTGCTCAGTCTGAAATACTTGTACCAGATAGGGAGTGCACAGACAACAGCACGGTAAAGTATAATGAGATGTTAGTCTTGGAAATGTCTCTGTGTCCTCCAGCCTTTTGTCTAACTTTGTGTTTTCCCTGTCTTTCAATGAAAAATATTCTGCTTGATGCAGGTGAACAGGAAGTGCTGGGACACAGGGGTGTTGGAATGCCCCATTACTCCACGAGACAGTGATCAGAAAACAGACATTTGGGAAGGCACTGCCAGACCTTTCTAGATTCACTGCCAGCTCAGGACACATATATTTGAGTTTGGCAATCTCCTGTTCAAGAGCACAGGAACACTGGTACATGCTGCACACATTAGGCAACCATGTATACAAAATCAATTCAAAGCAGCTGTTGGAGACCAGAAATTTTAGGGGAGTTACAGGGTGAATTCCTCCATCTATACATCTTTTTTTTTGAAAGTGGGAATGCAAAGGAGGAGGGAATGAAAAATTGATACTGCTCTGTGCTCCAGATGAAAGAACAAACATAATTTTATTTTCTTTAATGACTCTACTGGATTCTGAAATTAAACCCAGCGGGTAAAAAGATCCTGTGCAGATTTCAAAAGAGATCATGTAGTCTGTCCATGTGCTAAGGCAGGCACATTTTTTAAGCCCTGCCATGTTCTGTAAAACTGAAAAAGGGTTATCCCTGTAAGCATTCTGCTTTTCAAAGCCATCTCTCTCCCTCCACCTACCCCAAGTCAGTGGATATTCCAAATAAATGTCATCCTAACTTCAAATGTCATTTTGTGGTTCCTTCCTCTACGTTTAGAAGGAGAATTGCTGTGTACTCTGCATTAAATGTTATTAGACCTCAACATACAGACAGCACACCCTTTTTTTTATCCTCTCAGCAGGACCAGACAGAAAAAGAAGCCAAAAAAACAAACAAAAAACCCCCAGCCATATAAATAACTGAATATAATCCCCAGTACAGATTTCAAACCAATTGAACTGAGAATAGCTAACCTTCGCTCTGAACTCTCTCCAGCTGCAGGTTAATGCAGTTAATTGCAGAGCACCTGGTCTGAGCCTCAGGTGTATGAATCATCCCCGCAGCACACCTTTCAATCCTTCATTCTCCCCTAATGGCCCGGGGCAGCTGACAGGCCTGCTGCAGCTTTGTTCCTGGTGGGTGTGCCAGTCTGCTGTCAGAATTCCCTGCTCGGGAGCCAAGGGAAGGTTGTTCTTTGCAGGCTCCGTGTGTCCCTGCTGGGCTGGGGAGCCTCTGTCTGCTCACTGAGCATCCCCCTGTGTGTGTACACACACTGCACATCCCTTCAAAGCCAAGGCCTGCCCTCTTCAGCTCTGTTTTACTCCACAACAGAACCGCTCAGCCCTTCAAACCCAAGGCCAGCGCTCTCCAGGTCTTTTTTAACTCCCCAAGTGAGCTGCTCAGCCCTTGTCCATGGAAAGCCTGTTCTTGGATGCAGATTTGTTTATACATCAACTGCAAAAAGGCTAACTGAATTAACTGTTTGCCCAAACACTGTAACATAGATGCCTATAACATATGTACAGCCATGTGTGTTTTATAAATAAATACCTATGTGCACATGTGTCAGGCACCGAAATGCCTACAGGGTTTTTTGGTAAGGGTGAGCTACTTGTAGATACTTGAAGTTCTTGCTAGTCTGGGATTGATTATGTTGTGCTTATTAAAGTGGTTTGCAGCTTTAGACTGGTAAATATAATTTAAAAAGGGCAGGACAGTGTTTTGAAAATAGTTGGTCATTACTTTGCACAGACATAGCTCTGAAAGTGCAGTTTCATTTATCTCCCCAAGTATTAACTGAACTATATCTCTTTACAAGGGTGTAATAAATCCTGTCACATGGCATCCTTCAACCACTGGTGATACACAGATAAAGAGCATTAAACTAATGGATATACAGAAGGCTAGTGGAGAAAAGCCCTGAAGAGAAGGTAAACGAGCTGTATTGAACCTGCACTTTATACACAGAATTAATGTCTGTTTGTACAAAAATTGTACTGTAAGGACAGTCTGGAGATTATAAAACTGCCCTCTTTGGCAATACTGATTCCTTGGTTTTTGATGTGTCTTAGCACAGAAGATTAGGTTACTCCTTCAATTACACACAAATAACAATCAGGCACTGTCACAACAATCTTGATGTTGTCGTCTTTTCCATTGTAACATTCCACCGCACTGGTTGGCAAACTACCACCCAAATATCAAAGTACTCACTCCCAATGATTATTATTTCAAGCTACTTATTTTCAGTCTGCCTGATACTCTTGCTTTCTGCCTCTTGCTTCATTAAGTGTTCCCATATATAATGAGAATGTTACGAGTGTAAAACACTAAATCTCTGACTTCATAGCATTTGACATTTTCTTTGTCCAAGCATAATGAAGGAGCATTCCCAAGGGAAGTGTGAACCAAGCCCTGCAAGCCCCACGAGCAGGAGCCTTCTGAGGAGCTGGGATGCCTTGCAGACAAAAAAGGGCAAGTCTGCTGCCATGGAAGTCAACGTCAGAACTCTTGCTGCCTTACGCAGAGTCAGCACTTTGTAGCTGGAGAGGAGATGCTCAAATGCAGCTTTGGAGCCTAGGTGCCAGCACAGCCCAAGGGTGAGTGACAGACCCAGAAAAGCAGGGCATGCAGCTCCCCTCCCAGGCCACAGAGGAGTTCTCTTAGACACACACAAGAATCTCTGTCTGTCATGCTTGGGTTGGGACAGATGGTTATCTCTGATAACCTGTAGGAAAGGTGGTGTCTCTACTCTAATCTATGGATAAGATTTAAGGAAGTAAAATAGTTTCCATGGTTACCATCAGAAAGTGATCAGATCAATATTTAGATCAATACCTGAGGTCATTACGGTGTATCTTCCCCCTGTGTAATCAGCACTGGCTCATTCAGCTGGGTGGGACAGTTCATCCTCTGCTGCAGTGACACAGATGTGCTTCCATCCCGATGTGACAGGAGAGCCCAAGCCATGCAGTTCATTATCCAGAATTGTCTGCTGGAGGTCAGGTATAACTGCCCTACTGTAAATTCACATCATCTCTCTGCAGGGGCCTGAATGAGGCGTGGGCATCCCTTAAGCTTTTTAAGTAATGCCAAAGTGATGAACAATGGTGAATTTCACCATAAGAATTAAAAATTAAATTCTGTCTGTAAAACAGAATATATTAAAGAGCAGCCATTGAAAGTCCATGACATAAATAGGAAGTTGCTCCAGCAATCCTAATTTTGTTCAGTTATGGACTCTAGAATTTGCTTTTAATGTTTTCACTGTCCTTGGCTTTGGGTTTATTAAAAATTCAACTTGAAATTCAATTAGATGATAGTTTATGTCATTGGAGTAAATACAGATTTACCATCAGATTGGGTACTTAATTTCAGTTTTACTTTACCATGTCCAAGCAATGAAATAATACAGCTACCATCACCTCCCCATTTCTATTGCCCCAGGTACTCCTGCAGAATCTCTCTTTCAATTCGAGAACAAATGTTTATAAAATGCTCTCAAAGGTAAAGCAGAGGACAGACACATCCCTTCTTCACTCTTATGATGAATGTTTGCTGACATAGGTCATAAACTTTATAGCATTCATTCCAAACAAAAGCCTACTATTAAGTAGTGGGGGATATCTGTAACAGGGGAAAGAAGAATACTTGCTCTTGTTTCTATAGTTCAGTTTGATTTTATTACTATTGCATTTCAGTGTTTGGGTTATTTGGGGTTCTTTAAGAGGGAAATAAAAGAAGCGTGGGCTTAATTTTGTTTCGCTTCTAATCTCTTGCCAAATGAATGAGCTGGAAGCATTTTATCCTGACAAAATATGGAGAGAGTTCTGACTCATCTGCTGCTGTCCAGTCTCCTTTGAGAAACAGTTTTGTGTAGCCAGGGAAAGTTTTGGTCCATGCAGCATCTGTTAATCTGTTTTGTTATTGGAGATGCTTTGAGCCTGGGATCCCCTGCCCTGTGAAACAGGAGCACAGGAGAGCCCCGAGTTTATGGGTGAGCCAGGTAATCAATCAGTGCAGACAACAGGGCCCTACAGACAAGATTTAATAAGAAGAATGAATGGAGCCAGCTAAGCCCCCAGGGACAGATGAGCCTACTTCTCATTTTCTGTTTATTAAAACCATTCATATCAATTTGTCATGTGGAAGCATTTAGTTCATTCAAGCACAAGTGTAATTTTAAAGTCTTATTAATAATACTTTAAATACAGACTGTCAGATTCCTTACACACAGGTGATAAGAGAACCAGAATGGTAGCTTAAGATGCCACTGCAAGATGCACTAAACAATGGCTCAAACTTCCTTTTTCTGTAAGTTCTCTGAAGCCAGAGTAGATGCAGAAGGCATGAATTTAGGAAAGCACTCCAAAGACCACATATTAACTTCTCTGAAGATGCCTTTTTTTTTTTTTTAATTAGCTTTCTGAGATTTATCTTTCTATTTGCTCTAATTGTCTGTGAACTGATTTCAAGACGTATAAGAGTTCCTGGAAAACTCAAAAAGTTTATTGGATTTTTCCCTTGGGATGAGAAGCGCCTTGCAAGCTCTTGCACTTGTGAAACCAGAGGCTAACTGCTGGCTAAGTGCACTGCTGTATTTTGCACACTCACTGCAAAGATAAGGTGTCCTCATCCATGGAGCTGTGAGGAGCTGGAGCCCAGCCCAGCTTCAGCAGGGAGGACTAGGTCAGAGCACTGCAGCTGTGGGCATGGCTCTCGGGAGAATGCTCTTTTTGCAACATTTAACAGTGAAATTTATCCAAAAAATGCCAATTGCTGAGGAACTAGCCCTGTCAGGCTCTTTTTCAGCATATGTCCTTGTGCAAATGTTATATTTTTATGAAATTTGACTCAGAGTTCTACCTGTCTGTGCACTGGTCTGTGCCTTTGGGCTTTGTCCCAAGCCTGCTGAAATGAGGATCTCTCCATTTCCTTGAACTGTGCACAGCTCAGAGCCTCCAAATGCCCAGTTCAGAGTGTGACAAATGTCTGTTTGTGAACTCTGGGAGTGCAGTTGCCAAAGAGCAAGTTGAGGTGCAGAACAGTTTTCCTGGTGTGGCCTTGGCTTTGCCTTACCCTCTCCCATCCATCACCAGTAATCCAGACACTTAGCCCTGGCATTACATCCATCTTCACATATGTAATTAGTATCACACCTACAGGCTCTGTTTCTTTTAAATAATCCTTTGATGAATCCTAGAGATATTAAGCATGTTATTAGAAGGAGATGGTGCTTAGAAGAAGGGAAAAAATGCTGTGCTTCCTGACTGCTTTGTTCTTTTGAATTATTACATAGTAGAAAAAGAAAACAAAACCTTTTCTCTCTTCCAAAAGAATATACAAAATGCTGCTGTGGATTTGATTGAATTGTTTCAGGTTCCAGTAGTTACTAAAACCCAAGGCAGAAAGGAAAGGCAACCTCAAACTCTCAAAATATTCAATAAACTCGTGGCCCAGGACTAGCTCAATACACGACAGCCTATAAACATCAAGGCTGGGAATTGAAACAGCCTCTTGGTATGAATGGCCAGACCAGACCTCCCTCCTTAAACTAAGCAACTACAGTACCTGGTAAAGTTTTATAGCCCTAACAAGACCTTTAACAAATTAAAGCCACTGGAACCAGGACTTTGTTCTTTCTTTTCAAGCTGCCCACCTTCCCATTCCTATCCAGAAATGCCACTGCCCCACGGATGGTTTTAATTCAGGTCCCAGAATGGTACAAAGCTTCGTGTTCATACAATAAACCTTTCAAAGAAGAATTTAAGTTTACTGGAGCTGTTTGATTGTCGTAGAAGCTCTGCTGTAATGAAGAAATACTTCTGTCATATTTGTATCTTTGTTATAATGGACTAAATCTATTAGAATATATTCATAGCTGAGGGAAGACTGGGATCCCTGTGACTGCACTTATATTTGCATTATTTATGTAGCAACAAGAACTAGATAAGGCAGAGAAATAAGATCCTTGATCATCATCTCCTTTGATCATCCCCCTTCCCCCAGTGCATGCACAGAGCACACCATGGAGGTATTCTGGTTCAGAACTGGGGTTCCAGGGAGCACTTCCAGGGACACCACACCAAAATGCTGCCTTTGAGCCTTTACTGTGGGCTGCCCGTGTTGGCTGTGGCAATAGCAGGTATCAGCCTGAGGCTGCTGAGCTCTCACGTGCAGGGTAAGGCCTCCTGGGCTGCCCCCTGCCCAGGGCAGGAGCACAAGGTGCAGTGGAGGCAGGAGAAGGGAGCAGTGATCAGTCCGAGGTCGCTCCAAGCTCAGGCAGAGAGCTGAGGATCTGCCCCTTCAGCTTCCCCTCACAGACACTCTCAGGCAGAAAGCTCCTGCCTGCTCCTGCTCCCCCAGCCAGGCAGAGGCTCCTGGGCAGTGCTCCCCATAGTGCTGGGAATGTTCAGGCATTTTCTCTCTTTCCTTCCTCTAAGAACCTTCTGTTTTCTGTGGGCTTTCACTGTTTGCATTCCCAGCCAAAGAGAGGTGCCCCCAGAACACCGGCAATGATCCAAGGGAGCCCTTTGCATACAACTGTGAGAAATACACAGCAAGGATTCTGCTTCACTCTCACTTTAGGATTCAGCTGAAAATCACATTTCCCAAACTGTTTTCCCAGTCTGTTCACGAAAGCTCTTGGGTTTAGTACGAAGCTACCAAAAAATAGAAAATTGCTACCAAGACTTTGCATACTTAAAGGAAAGCACATTCCCATCCATAATAGGATGTAAACCATGGCAGTGAGCAGAAAGAAAATGCTGGGAAAATCCCTTCCCATTACATGTATGAGATTTGGGTTTAGCTCTAGATGGTTTTTTGAACTCATTGTCAGGTTTGGCATGTGCCCTTCTGCTGCTTACACAGGAGCCTAAGAATCAAACAGAAATTCTGAGGATGTTGTGCTTAAAATCAGCCCCTGTTTGTTAGGGAGCTTTCATGGTCCAGGTGTAAAATCTCCAATAAACATTAGACATAGCTCAGACAGACAACACCACCCCTGCTCTGACAAGATGTGAACCATGAGGCTATGAAGTACAAAGAAGCAGCTTCTGACATCGAGACACACATGGTATTCTTAACTGACACCCATAAAACTGAAATTAGTCAAAACACATTCTTCACCAAGGCTGGGAGCGTTTACTGCACACTGAATAAAAATCCACACAAAAGAGAAAACTTCAGCTGATGAGACTAAACTTTTGGTCTCCAGAGCAAAAATAATTGAATTAATCTGATCTTTAACATCTGTACTTCTTTGTCATAAGGTACAGACAGAATCTTGTAAAATAATTTTGTACAAGTGTCGCCCTGATTTTGTAAGACTTTGTTAAGCCTTCTGATGTTTACATTCTTTCAACAAACTTTCTCACACACAGTTCTGTAAATAACCTATGTTTTGCATTCTTTCATGGAGGGGGAGAGAATTGATGGACCCTTGGTCTGTCCAGTGGCATTGGAGAGGTGGCACTGTCACCCTCCAATCCACTGTCACCTTTGGAAAACTATAAATGTTGGAGTCAGAAAATAAAGTTCTTCTTTTTTGTTCCCCTCGAGAGCAGCAGTGTCTGTGTCATCATTTCGTGCCTTAGCACAACATACAAGTACTTGGGCTTGGTTATTTTTAGACCTGTAAAGCTGTGACTGTACAGAAAAATCCCCACAAATATCTATTCCTATATCAGGGATTGAATACCTGTTGATAGTCAAGGCTCAGACAGCCAGAGAGCAGAAAAATCCCATCTGCCCTGCTATGTCTTCCTCACTGGAATAACCTCAGGGCTGAGCTGAGGGACAGGCGTGGGCTGTGAAGTCAGAATTACCCAGAGGGCTGGGCTTGGTGCTCGTGCATGCACTGCCAGGTCCAGGAGGGGCTCACCACTCACAGGTGGTGCTGCAAAGGCCACTATGGGTGTCCAAACAGAGCTGCTGCTGTGCAGACCCTCCTGCTCACACCTTGGCACCTCTCAGCTGAGCTCAGACGTTGTGGCGGCAGCACAAGGCTCACAGCACTTAGAAAAAAACATTCATTTTCTTACAGGCTCCCCGGATGGAAGTGTGTTCAGGTAGAAGCTGGAGGGGTGCAGCGGTGTGCCAGTAAAAGTTTGTTTTCTTCTGCCAAGGAAAGTGCTGTTTTCAAGGCAGATTCAATTAAAGGCAGAGGATGTTACCTTGAGGAGCCGCTTTGTTTACATTTCAAAGGCCCAGTCCTCTTCTTAGACTGATCCTGTATCATGCAGATCTTTAATGAAAAGCATTTGTTTGGTATTATACCTCAAGAGCAAAGTAGATCTTCCCAGGACAGTTTGACTGTGAGAAAGCGTTTGTGCCTGCCCAGACTCTGCAGTGTCACTGAGATAACGACCTCACATCTGCACTTTGCAATGCCCTTCTCAAGGAAAACACAAAAAATATTCAGCTCTATTACAAACTTACAGGATTTATCACCCCAGCTTGATTTAGATAACTTATTTTCCCTCTAAATTCCTAAACTCAACCTGAAATAAATTACAGGCCTGAACGTTTTTGTAGTTCTTCTTACTCAATACCTTTAAGCAATGTCCCTTTCACTGACAGTGTCTGGCTCTGGCCAACAGCAGTGGCAGCTTTTTTCAGAGGGTTTTGGAAGGGTTCTCACTACACCAAGAAATGAAAACAATGGAAAAGTGACAAGGAAAATGACTGCAATCGTGTTACATATTTTCTGGCTCTCGTTTCTCTTGTATGATCATTTTAAAAAAAGGTTCTCTCTGCCTCTGCTGAACATTTCCTCTACTGATGGCTAGAAATTAAACTGAAAGTCTACCTGTAAGTTACATTTGAAGAACTTTTGTGATAAGAACCAGAGAAAGCTACAAGAACTTCATGTATTTAGAGAAGCAAACTCCCCTGTAATGTAAAATAGCTATTATATATATATATATATATATATATATATATATATGCTAGTGAAGCATTTTAGTAGCCATCACTTTGATGCCTAGAAAATAAATTTAATTTCTTTTATGAGAGATCTACACAGTCAGTACTGTTCTGGAGTACATACCAATCCAAAACCCCTCCACCTAAAGGCTCACTAAAATCTAAAAGCCATGCTTTCCTTGTTTTATTGCTGGGCTGCTGCTGCAGCCTAGTTTGGAGTGCTTGCTGAGCGAAACGTGCAAGGTCCATCCCAGCGCACGGAATGTGTTCAGAAGGAAACACAGTGATGAAGGTTTATCTCTATTCACACCTCACACCCCTCCAGAAGTGCTTGTCACACACGGACACAGAGCCCCTGTGGCCCAGTGGCCAGCTCCACACTCAGTGGCTGGGCTGGCAGAACCAGCTGGTTCTGGCTGTGCCAAACAAAGCTGGGAACGCTGCATCCTCAACCAGAAGAGCTTGAATGACAAGTGACTCATATTAGGAATTCCTTCTGTTCAAACAGCTCCCCTTGATGTGAGATAAAGAGACTTGATGAAAACAGACAGAATCCAGTTCCAGTCCCCTCTTGGGAGGAGTGAAGACCTTTTTTACATAGGGACAAATTCATTCCTGGCATAAGGCTTTCTACTGGAGTGGAATTACAGCAGGGATGAAAACAGGTCATCTTGTTTTGTACTACATGCTTCACATCAGTGAGGGAATAAAGTGGGTCTCAAAGGAGAGGTGATAAAAAGTCAGCCCTTGTGCTTTTTGTGATTTCTTTTAAACTATAAAACGTCCTAATGCTTAGTTTTAAAATATATTAGTTTGATTTATCACTGACTTATGCAACAGTCTGTGTAATGACAACCAAAAGGTTTTTGTGGAAAATAGAGCACACTCTGAAGTCATTCAGAGCCAGCAAAGCATATGTGCCATAGCTCTCACAAAGAAAGCCAAAATCACCTGGTTTAAGCAGCCAACTGGAAGGAGAAAAAAGACCAAAACAATAAAACCCAGCAAAGGCTTCTAATCATTCTTTGTATCTCCCTTTTGGTATGCTTGATTTGAGATGCTTTAATAATCCTCATTCTCAGACTAGTGCTGGGTACCTGTTCCTGGGAATCAGGCACATCACAGCAGTCACCCAAAGGCGTTTAGGGGAATATTCAAGGACCTCAAGCACAGCTGAATATTTATATTATGATTCTATCCTGGTCTGAACTATAGTTTTTGTAACCTGAATATCTCTTTTGTACTAGTCTGAATATATTTACAGTACTCCATAGTAATGGTTGCAAATGCTGCAGTCACACTCTCATGCAGAGCCGGCTGCACTGCTTTGATCATCCCATTATTTGGGTTATTTTACGACAGTTTTAAATGGCTGAGAACTGCACAGAGATGACTCAATTGTATCATTAGCCATGAACAGCAAGTCCATGTTAACAAGCTGTAACTACCCCTGAACAATGTAAACAGGAAGCCTGGTGCTGGAAATTCATTCTGATGATTTCCACTTTTCTTACAGGTCACAAAGAGAGTCACAAATTAAAAAATGTCTTCACAAAGTGCCAGCTAGGAGTTTAACTGTAGCTGGACCTAAAGAATAGATGTTTTCGGCCATTCTGAAAGGTATTTTATGTCACTATTCAAAACAGAATTATGTGAAAAGTGTCCCAGCATTTTGATTTAGTAATTGCATAAAAAGCTCCCGGTGATATGTCTGACATAATGCACAAAAATAAATAAATATTAAAAAACCACTTCAAAATGTTTAGTGCTTTCTTGTATGTGGTTATAAGCATAACAGCCTTGGTTCTGTATTTCCAAGAGTTCAGAGGGATGTGACTGTGACTGAAATGCTGCCAGGAGATTCCTCTCTGCTACCCAGTTTATTCAGCAGAGTAAGCTTGCGGTCTAAACTCTTCTGTAATAGGGATATTCTGGAAAAAACCTAAATCTCAAATTCTGGCTATATATGCAGTGTTGTAAAATGCTATGTGTTGGCAGGATTTGGGTGTTTGGTTAATTTGGGGTTTTTTTGTTTGCTTCTGTTGTTGCTGTTCTGACTTAGCCCAGAAATCTTCCCAATAAGTTCCTGACAGGGGGACCTCAGGCAACATAAAAAACCCAATTTTCTACTGTATGTCCCAGGCAGATTGATATAATTTATAGTGCGGAACAAATTGTGTCAATAATTATACTTGATTTTATGTAAAAGCAACCCCTATAGAAACAAGAGAACAAATCAGCTGAAAACACAGTAATCTGAACAAATGTTTTCAGTACTAGAAGGTGTAAGGTGAGCAAATTGCTGCCCTAAGGACAAGGTGAAAATCCCCAGCCCCCTTTCCAAAGCAAACAAATAGTAGTGGAACGTAACTTGACACTGTTTCCCACCAAGGGAGGACATTTTGCCAGCCACCTTTTCTTCTGAGGTTGTCCTGGCTTGGTTTTCGTGCACCCTGACCCTCGCAGGCGCTCCCCCAGTGGCTCTCAGCTCTGTTATTGAGGCTGCGTGCTCCCGTGCCCGGCAGTGCTCACCTTGCTCAGCAAATACCGACTCAGAGACATTTTACACACGGGTCAAGTGTGTGGTATTTCTCAAAGGCACCAGTTCCAAACCCAGCAAGTGTTCAGTCTTTAAGAACCCCCTGGAAGCTGCAGGTTTTCAGTGAGTGAAGGTGTTTCTCCCCAGGTAACTCATATTTTAAAGCAGCAGAAATTGAGGACTTCTAAAAAAGCCAGATATAATTGATTTCTTGAAACTCACATACAAATCAATAATGTAACTAGAAACACAATCCAGAAAGTTTAAAATGCAGTAGTTTGTACCATCCAGGTTAACAGTGACCAGCTGAGACAGACTGCAGATTTGTGTGTTGAGGACTGGCTCTGGTATGGATTTATTAAGTGGGCTGAAAAACACAGCAAAGCACCACCAGAGCTTGTACCAAAGTTGTAGTTGGAATATTTTTGCTTTGATGAAGAAACTATTTCACTTTGATTTTAGAGTTTCTTTATAGCATTTGAGTGGCAGGCAGCCCTTTACATTATTAATAAATGTTTTGAATTTAAAGTCTTTAAACTAAAAAGTTTTTTTGGGGAGGAGCTTTGAAAAACCAAGAAATAAAGGAACTCATCATAACACTTATATGATAAAGCTGCTTTTTTTCACACTGAACTTTGGTTTAATGTGCCAGAATCATTATTTTAATCACAAATTCTATGTAATGTTGAAATAAATGCCAAAGATGGTGACTAGAGGAGTTCTGTCTTTATAAATCTCCCATCAAAGTGGGAAGGTGAAAGTCTGAGGAGTGGAAAGGAGGGATCACTTCATCACCTCAGAACAAAACTGAGTCCTGTAGAGAGGCCAAGCCCAGACAGAGCCTGTGCCCTGAGCAGTGGAGAGGAAGAGCCTGGTCCAGCCTCCAGCAGCAGTGGAAAAGCTCTTCTGGAAGTGCACAGAAGCAAATCAGTGTACAAGGATGTGAGGTGCTCCCTCTGGCCCTAGGGAATTCCTCCAGATCTGCTGCTATTTTCTTTTATTGATCTGAATTCCTTTACTCATTAAATAGACAAGCTTGGTGCAGGGAAGAGTTTTCCTTCCCCCAGAGGTCAGAAGCAGCAAAAGATCTGCTTGTGCTCCAAGCCCAGAGCCCAGGCCGCTGTGCTGGTCCAGAGCTCCACATGAGATCCTCTCTCCAGGCACACTGACAGCACACACAGATATAAAAAACATCCTCTTATTGATCAAGCCCCACAGGTACAGAACTGTCTTCAGAGAGCAGGAAACTGGGAATGTTTGCCAGCTAATAACCAGCTGGGGGCTGCAGGAAGGGGCCACAGGAGACAGTCCATGGAATGAGAGAACATGGGGACACAGGATGAGCCACTTCTGACAGGGGATGAGCCACCCCTGTGTCTAGGAGGCCGAGGGTGTTAGAACTGTCTTCAGAGAGCAGGAAATTGGGAATGTTTGCCAGCTAATAACCAGCTGGGGGCTGCAGGAAGGGGCCACAGGAGACAGTCCATGGAATGAGAGAACATGGGGACACAGGATGAGCCACTTCTGAGCAGGGGATGAGCCACCCCTGTGTCTAGGAGGCCGAGGGTGTGAGGTGGAGCCAAAAGCCTTTCCTTGCCTAATGGTGGTTTTACTCCTGCAGCTGCTAAAAGATGGGGCTGACAGCTGCTCCTATTGCTGCAGAGATGGCTCCTGATCACTCTCCTCCCGAAACCAACTCTATACCCACCTAACCTAGCAGCTCCTTTGGTTGCAGCAAAAGTAATGGAGGGAACAAATGGTGCTTGAGCAGCTGGTGTCCTCCTGCCCAGGGGAAACAATCTGTCACCTGCATGTCACCCTCTGCACCCAGAGAGGGATTCGCTGGAACGCCATCCTGGATACCAGCATTAAGGGCTGGTATCCAGGATAAGTGCTGGTATCCAATAAGTGCTTAAGGGTCAGGAAGGAGAGGTTTTCATAACTGCATGGCAGAAAGCACAGAGGTTATGTCACCCATCACACCTGCAGTGGCCTTTGGAAGAGGACCCGTATTTCCCAAACACTCCAGTCTCACAGGAAAGGGAGGCATTTCCCATCTGCTCATCACCTGGTGTGGGATCATACACTATGAACTCTTCAGTGAAGCACAACTTCAGAGATTTGTGCCTGAAAAACACCTGCCAGCTGTCATTCCCATCCATGGGCTCCCTGGGAAGCCTCTTAGGGATGTGCAGCAGAAGTGTCAGCAGCAACCAAAGGTCCCAGCCCACTGCAAAGCCCTTCAGGACTGTCAGTAGAAGTCAAGTTTCCTGATTCCACTCAAGCAACACACAGCAGAAACAGCAGCACTCCTGTTCAACATGCAGGAAGTTCACATTGTGGTAACATAAAATCTTAATGCACGGCAATAAATACCCTGGAAATAATTTAATAATATGTTTTGTTTCATCATAAATTGACAGGAACCAGTGAATTAAACAGCCCTCTCTAGGTCTTTTCACATGATAACTCTCTTAATAACTGTGGAGTATTTCACCTTTCACAACATAAGGGTTTTGTAAAGTACATTTTAACTTAAAAGAGCCTCAGTGTTTCTGCAGGGTTTATACAGATTGATCTGCAGTAATCTATCTAGAGTTCTTTGCCTTGATGAGAGATATTTGAAGTGGTCCTTACTGTATTCTGAAGCTTCACCCACTGCATAAAGAGCTGCTTCTGAAAAAGCCCATGATGTACTGGGTAAAACATCAAGAGCAATTAGATTTAGTGAAATTATTCAGAAGAGGGCCAAGATCAAATAAACATTGCTTTTCCACAGCAGAGGGGAAGAGTCTCTCACTTTTTGCCTAACAACAAGGTACTGAGGGCGGTGTTGCAAGCAGGATGGGGCCAGGCTTTGATCTCTGCAGGGGGCTCGTGTTAACCACCACTGCGAGCTGTCTGCAAGCCCACAGGTCAAGCAGGTATTTTTAGTTCTATTTCCAAGACGTAGAAACATACTTTCTCTCATTTCAACAGCAGAACTATTCGTTTTGGGCTGGGGAGGGAGGGGGAACTGCAGACAGATATATTGTTGAGATAAATCAAAACAAAGGAGACATTTGATATTTAGCCATTAAGAAAATACAGAATACTTCCTGTGTGACAGATTCCCTCCCACCCATTTCTACAGCTATATCCCTCATAAAAGTTAACAGGGAAAAATTAAGGAACAACATTCCACAGCAACAGTCCTAAACACTGCAATGACACTTCAAACTGAGCATTTTGGATGATTGCTGCAGACCATTTCAGTGGTCAGTGAAGGAAATTAAAGAGAATAATTCAAAACTTATAATACTGCCAGGATCAGAACAAGCCATTGTTTAATCCAACATATACAGATAAAATAAAAACAGGAATGGAGACATTAATTCTTGGCTTTTACTGTAGCTAAATATGATTTGAGTTCATCAAGACAACCTTCATGACCAAGCAAGAATGAATCCCATCTCATCTTCCCTCCTGCCTTTTCCCCAAGGACACTGAGCAGGGGAGTCAGAGGCTCCACCTGTTTCCTCCTTTCCTCCCCTGCTGAGGTCTGGGTTAAAGGGTTCTGGTGAAAGCTCTACTGGAAATAGCCTGCGTGTGGTTATGCCCCCGAGCCTGCAAAACTTGCACACATGAGATTCCCACCGACTTGGATGGGAATTTTGTGCATAATCATTTCAGTGTCTGACCACAAAAACCATAATTGGAATTAAAACATCAACTGAATTGTTAAAAATCCAGAACCTTGGCACCAAGATAATATGGTTTCACTTTAGACTGAATATATGACATTTACATCTATATACTATTGTATGTGATCCTAGGCATTTTAGTAGATTTTCATTTACTTCACAGAAAGAATAAATTAAATGTTGCCCTAAATGATGCAGTAAGGATATTACAACACATACCTTAAATCAAAGCAAATTGCCCCCCCCCAACACCCACTCACCCATGAAAATTATTTTTAAAAGTACAGTGCAAGCCACAACTTTTTCCTTGTATTTATTATAAAAGCTTTCTTTCCCTTAATGTTTGATCTAACTATAAAAGGCAAAAACTGTTTTGTTAGTAAAGCTCAACCTTTGGCAGCCAGCAAAGTGACTGAATTTCCTACAAACAATTTCAGTTACTCTTGTGTTTACCAGTGTGCTTGTTTCCCACAATCCCTCTGGGAGGAGATAATGTCCCTGTGCAGATGTTCAGTGTTATAATTGGGCAGCATTCAGCAGAAATGTCATCAGTGACACAACACTTTAACAATAAAAGAAAATGAAACAGACATCACAGGGGACTCCCATTTCAAAGCAAACCTTCAAGGATCTGAACAGGAAGCATATTTTCCATATTACAAGTTCTCATTTAAATTACAAAAGTACATTGGCATTTATTTCCTTAACAGATGAGTTTATCACCAGTTTAGCAATGAGTATCAATGGCAACTGAAATTACAGTTCCTTTCATACTCTGCTTCTTTTGATAAGTCCTTTCCTTTACTTACAGCCTCTTACAGATTTCTTTTCTTCTGACTGTAACATCCAAAGTTTTGCATAAATATAAATGTTAATTGTACTAAACTGCTGCCATAACAGCTTTTCTGCACAGGACAGCAAGAACAACCCCTTTCAGTGGCCTTGTGCCAAGTGCCACTTTCCAGTCAGCTGTAGCTGAGTGCCTGCTCTCATGGTCGAGGAGAGAGGAAAAGGGCAGAAGTGGCTGCACAATTCCTGTGTTTGCTGTTGGCTACAGAAGCTGAGGTGACAACGTGACAAGTGCCAGGGCTGCACCCCAGGCTCAGGGAACCTGTGCTGAGGTGTTTTCTGTGCCTGAGTGATTCTGCTCACCTGCCAGCAGCACAGACAGGCAACAACAGTTGTTCCTTTCTGACCACTGTGAGCACCCACTCGGAAATCTCAGGCTCCCCAGGGATCTCTCCTGTGAATCCTCTCACTAATAACCAGCCCTGTGGAGACCTAATGTGCTGGAAAAGCTGGGAAAAGCAATCCCACAAACTAATACTGAGGGAAAAGGTCTAGAGGTATGTCTAAAACATTATGATCCAGGTTTCGTTCTCAGATACACATTGGGTAAGTCTTGCTATCTTCATTCACATAAGAATTCCAAGAAATTCAGAAACTGAGCAAAATTCAGCTATACCCCATCAGCTTCATCCAGAAGACAAGTGACACTGGCTTTTCTACATACTCAGCCAGGATTTACAGAGTGGTGCTTCCTGCCCTGCTCTCTGAATGCCACCAGGAGTGTATTTAGGTGGGTACCACAGGCAGCCTGCAGGGAAGCTGTGGGGCACACACTGAGGCTGAGGACGCTCCCACCATGCACAGCACAACCCTGGGCCCCTGGAGACTGACAGGATGCACTGATTAACTCAGTATTGATGAAGCAATACCCCATTATTGTCAGATGCCAAGCAAACCCAGTGTGTAACATCTGCTGGGTCTCACCTCTTATCCCCATGTACAGCAGGGCACAATGTCAGAGTCCCAGATGTCAGCAGGTCCAGAAGGGTGAGCCTCAGTTAAACTTGCCTCGGCTGGAGAAGGTTTTGCATTTGGCTGCAGAACAAACAAATCTAGTTCAGTGCACAAAAGAAAACTTTGAAGTAACTTTCTTATGCAGTCTGAGGTACAATGTGCTAAAGGCTCAAATGAAGAATTGCAGGAGTCCGTACCTAAGGGGGAAAGGAGGGAGCATAAACTGGAGCAAGGGATTCACACAGTACACTTCCCTTCAAAGCATCGTGTACATTTGCAAGCCTTGCAGCTGTAATTTGCATTTTTGTCATAAACATTTTGGTAACACAGTGGAAAAACCCCAGAGTATCCAGAGTGCATCCCAGCCACCATGGTTTGCTGCACTGTGTCTGTCATAGGGCCGGAGCCTGGTACCCTCCACAAAACCTGGAGGGGTTTGGAGAATATTTTTACTAACTCAATGCACCCCACAGTTGCCACCACTCTGTGGGACTTCCAGCTGCTCTAACAGTTTTCTCTAGAATCAGAAGAATTTCCTTAGAATTTCCCTCAGTTTTCCTGGCCCTATCTATGTTTTGCCCCTCTGGAAGTGTACAGCCAAGTAAATGTTGACAAAAATTACAAATTTATCAAATGAACAACATACATAGGAGGAAGAACTTCCGTCTCCAGAAGTTCAGTCACCAAACTAACACCCTTTCTGCTGCTGCACTCCCACAGAGTAACAACAGAATAAAAAAACCCCTAAAGCAAACGCCTATCTGTCTTTTCTCAGCAGAGCTTCAACTCTTCCAAAGGAGACATTCCTGAGATTTTATGAAGTCCAGCAGGAACGTGGTTTTGTTATTGATCTTCTGTGGAAGTTGCACAAATGCTACCAGCCAAGGGTGATGATTTGAAAAAGCTGTGAGAGAAATGCCATTACATGCACACACATGACCTGTAATGACAGGGAAGGAATAAACACAGAGCTGCTGCCACCTCCTCTGCCCTCCTCAACCCAAACCACCTGCAGACGTGGCTGCTTTCGTAAGCTCCTGCTGCTCTCACCGTGGCTTTGCCCACCTTCTCCAATCCTCTCATCCAATTGCATTTTCCTCTGCACTAAAATCAAGGCTCTGTGTAGGTGAGGGCAAAATTCCATCTCTTACTTCATTTTTTCTTTGCTTCTCCAGTCTCTCTCCTGAAGGGTCCCTTAATCTCAGCTCAGGCTCCATGCCTTCTGTCCTGCTAAGTTCTTACACGGACAGTAAGGTCAGAGTTTTGTTCCTCTTTCCTGTACCAATCCAATCTGCAGACTCTGCAGTGCTCTCCATATGCTGTGCCTGTATTTTCCCCTCTTTTAACCACTGGCACACTTGTCACGATGTGTGTTTTAGTGCCACTAGCCTGTTTCAGCACCACCAGCTGCATGGTTCTGGCTCCTCTTGTTCGGACCAAGCCCCACAACTTCAGTCCCATTGGTGTGTGACATTTGTGTGACAGTGGGGCAGAGCTGGGGGCTGAGGAGGAAATTATCCCATGTGGATCCAAAATCAATCATACAACTCCTGAGAGGAAAGGAAAAGGGGAAAATAGGAAAATGGCAGTGGGAAAAGGTGAGAAATAGTAAACAGGAGAAATTTTGTGTGTAGGTTCTGACATGAGCAGATCCTACATCCATTACCTACTCCTAAAAGAACTGACCCTGACACTGAATATCTTTACATCTTGAAATATAAAGTGATAGAAAGTGCATAAGATAGGATAGCACTTTCAGAAACACAGTAATAAATCAGTGTTTTTCCGTGGATAACAGTATGAGATCCTGAGATATACTCTGAATTTAACAGTGGAATTCCATAATCAATCAACACCTTTTAGAAGTTACATTGCAGTGCTTATAAAATGAATCAGATCTCAGTTTGCTCATACACTTCAGTATCTCAACAGGAACACAGCTGGAAATAAAGAATTCAAGAGCCTACCTGACTGATTTTTCTGTCATAATCCACAAACTAAGATTTGGCATTTAGATCCTTTCAAATAAAATATCAAGGGCAGTGAAAGGTGTTGAGAACAGCTTCAGAAATTTGCCTTAAATCCTCTACCATACTACAATGCATGTACATCTGTGCTGGCTCCAGCAGATGTTGGAAAGTTTGATTTTTATTTTTTTTTCAGCTGAAAAAGAGACAACCAGGCCTCTAACAGGCCCTCTTTGATCTCACCTGGAAGGAAAGTTCTAATCTGGCCCTGAGAATCTCCACAGTTCAGGCTTAAAAGACAAAAGAGAGGAGAATGTGAAAAGAACAGGAAGCAGCACATAAAGCAAATGGGCTTAGAAACGCAGCCTGGTTCCCGGGAATGGCACTGAGTGGAGTTATGTCCTTGGAAGGTTGTTTTTGAAAAAAAAAGCTGTCTCAGAGATGTGCCAAACGCCCTGCTTTTGATTTTGGTGGCAGCAAATGGGACACGACAAGTAGAGCAGAGCAGAGACTGCCCACAGCAAAGGAAGTCCCACTTAGGGGAGAGCAGGAAAAGGAAAGGTGATAACCCCAGAAACTGCCCACCCACAACAGGGTTTGCAGAAAACAATGCCTGGGAAGCTGCATCTCAGAGCATTTTAAGAACATTTATCCAAACATACACACAATATAAAAAAAATCAGTGTCTCTCTGACTCTGTATTTTTGTTTTTCTGCACACACGACAGACTTTTTTACATATTTATATGTTTGTAGTTCTTAAATCACAGTCAAAGGAAAATGTAAGAAGTTAAGAGGTGCTGAAAATCTGTAATAGAAAATAACAGTAGCTGCTCTGCACTGGAATCTGTCCATTAATTAGATTGTTCTGTATAGAATGTTAACAACAGAACTTGTGCTTGATGAATGAAAAATGGAATGACAGAGACTGTCTTTAGGTGGGGTATTTGCCTATAGCAATACATTCATTTAGTTACCAGAAGTTTCTGTATTTACTTTTTGGTTTTCTCAAGTTCCTCTTAATTTACCCTTTTCCTCAGCAGATTGAGGACCTGGCAAATACCCCCAGCTGACCCACAGGGGCCCCTGCAGAAGAGAGCAGAACAGAACAGAACACTGAGCTCTCCAAGGCAGAATCAGCTGCTCACGAGGAGCCTGTCCTGTTGTGCTCTGTAACAGCACCCCCAGGAAAGGACAGTGGTCCTGACACCAGGCTGTGCTCTGGGCAGGGCACAGCAATAACCAACATTTTGTGTGCACGGTCTGAAGCAAACATTGCCAGCCCTGGAGTCTGCAGCCTTCCCTGGGGACGTGGTGCACACTCAGTCTTAAAGCATTGCCCCTCCTCACTTCATGCATCAGGGAGGGAACTCCACCAAGCTCTCTTTTTTGCTGAAGCAAACATTGCCAGCCCTGGAATCTGCAGCCTTCCCTGGGGACGTGCTGCTGGTGGAACTCGTGCACACTCAGTCTTAAAGCATTGCCCCTCCTCACTTCATGCATCAGGGAGGGAGCTCCACCAAGCTCTCTTTTTTGAAGCTTTTTAGTCCTTTCTTCCAGTTTTATTAACGAGCTGATGGCCAGGGTACAGCAGTAAATCTCCACCTTTCAAAAGTAGGTTAGCAGCCTGACTAGGAGTGATCCCTCTCCAGCAATCCTACCTGCTCCCCCAGAACACACCCTTTTTAATTGCACATTTTCTAAAATAGCCTGAGATCAAGATCAACAAATGCTCTTTTTGGTGCCAGCACAGAAACAGGACTATGTCAAAATGCCCTGCACAAACTCGCATACCTGTGTGTGTCACATTCAGGCTGTTTACTTGCCTGCTTTTAAACGAATGTGTTTCCAAGAACACCTTCACAGCACAACAAGCTGCTGAAGTTTTTACCACACAATAGCTTTTTCTTTCTTTACTTTCTTTTTGGGTGGGGCTTTTGGGGTTTCTTTTTTTTTGTGTGGGTGCTTTTGCTTCTGAATTGAAGTTGCTTGGGGTTTTTTTGACTCCTTATTAACAAAGCAAATCCTGTTTTACTTGTTTACCCTCGAGGAATTCTGCTATTACAATGATTTTCATAATTTTAATTGTAGTGCAAACGTATGAAAAACATCTTTCTAAAACACGAGCTGTCTTACAATAGCACAGTGGTCCATGTTTGGGACCTGTTGTATTATTACTTGTAGAGTTCTTGGATTACTCCATGCATAACAAGCACTGCCAGAACACACAGTAAGTTTCATTTCAGAGGAGTCTGCCATATAAAATGTTCAAAAATCAAAATTAAAAACTGTTGTCAGTGTCCTGAGTGGTTTTGCTACTCCAGGCACTGGGAATGTCCCCCCAGCAGCTCAGTGCCTGTGGTCCCACCCTCCTGCACCCTGGACAGTGGGGCTGCACGTGGAGAGCTGAAGGCAGAGAATGTGGATGAACGGCGTGGGAAGGTACAGAGAAAAGGTTCTACAGTTTGCCAGCTTTCCACAGCTTGCTTGTGGAAATTTTTGACACTTTTTCAGATCACAATCGAGATACTTAAGCTTAATTTAAAAAAATAAATATATATGTAACATATCAGTCTTAAATTTTTGCTTCTGGCTACATTGAAAATTTAAGTTATGGAGTCATTAATTAAAGAAAGGCATATCAGTTACATCAACATACATTGTATTTTTCTCACTAGAGGGAAAAGCTTTGTCATAAAAATATAAATCTTGCAGTTTCACATGTGAAACAGAAGGCAAAGGAAACTAATAATATACACAAAGTCTGCTACATTTATGAAGCTGGGAGGCATTAAATAAACAGTCTCTTGTTAGCCAAAATATTGTTTCAGTTAGTCAGATGTCAACACGAACCTTTGTACTACCCCTAAACTGACCCCCTGTAGACAGGAAATCAAATTTGCATCAGGATAGTAAACATTAAACTAATCTTGATTTCCAGAGATCAAATTTATATTTTTATTTTGATTTACTGGATATCAAGTGTCAGTGCAAAGTGAATGTCAAAGAACATTATTTTTCAAACTCCTGAAAAGATGAAGAAAGCCCCTAGAGCAGAGAGCAGAACAGATCATGTTTCCTGTTCCAAGAGATTCTTGTTATAGAACTTTGATGGTAAAATAAAACTCTTTAATCTGGGGCATAATCCTGAAGATAGCATGCTAAAACTTGAAGGACACCAGCATGCAGATGTTCTGATATTTTTCACCCTGGGCTACCTTGCTTGCCAAGAAAATTTAATCTCCTGACATGTACCTTCATGAAGAGTCTGCTGCTAATGTGTCTGGGGGACAGCAAGGCTTCCTGCTGGCAGTGTGATCCCGAGCTGCTGCAGCTGCTGCTCGGGGATGGTGGAGAACAGAGCGCTGGGAACTTCACTGGGGGTTTGCAAGGATGGGAACCTGGCCTGTGGGACTTTTCTGAAACACCTTTACTGAGAAACCTCCAGTCTCTCGTATATTGAATAAACAAGTTAAGGAAATGTTTTAGATTTGTGCACTTGACATGCAGGGAGCAGCTCTGGTGGGGTTAATCACCCTAAACCAAGAGATGCCACTTGCCAGTTAAATGAAGCAAACATAGAAGGCTTTACAGACCTGAAGCCTATTAATAAAAACCTCACTTTTACAAAAACCTCCTGGGCTGCATACAATCCTTCATTTAATCTAGGAAAAAATGTGAAAATTGGCTGTTAAGCAAAAAGCAAGTTGTCACTGAATTAAGCAAACATGCTTTTTAGAGTGATCATAGCAAACATTTTTGTATGTAACCTCTTAAACTCCGACAGCAGTGCAGAGTGAAGCACACCTGAAAACCCCACACGAGGGGTGAACTGGGGAAGGATTTGATCCTGCCACTGTGCTGAGGTTAGAAATAACCTGTTTGTGGTTTAAACTGGTTAAGAACCACTGGGTCCTGCTTTTGGTCAAGTTCACTGGATCCTGCCCCGGTGGGAAGGACGGGCAGTCACAGGTACCCACCTCCAGTCTGCACTGTCATTCCTTGGGGAGGCCACCAGAGCCAGCTCCAAATGAGGAGAGGTGCAGGGCTGACTTCAGTGTGTGTGGCAGCTGAAGGAGTTCTCCACACAGCTCATTCCACAAGAACACCCAGGAGATGCAGAACCCAAGGAAAGTGAAGGCAGCAATCCTATCAACTGCACTTGTAAGCAGCTCGTCTGATTAAGATCTCAGTTAAGCAAATGCAGTTTCTAACATAATCCATAAATCCATCCATGGAGTTTTCAAAAACCCAGCCTACCTGAGAGAATGGAACCAAAGCCAGTGAAAGACTCTCATTCCACTCTAAAACTCTGGGAGGTGGCCATGGGACTCAGTTTGGATCCACCCATTAGATCTGTACAGCAGGTCAGACTCACCAAAGTATTTCATGTAAAAGCCCAGCTTTCAGGATTTCACCATTTTCTGGTGGGGAGTTTCCCCCCGTTGGTAATTTCTTTTAAAAGTCCATATTTCAGGTTATTCCATTCAGAGTGAGAAAGGGATGGGCTTTATGGATTTTGGGAGGTAAATCTTAACAATGATTACAGACCACAGCTACAACAATGAAATCGGTGGGAAAGGCGGCTGCCGGAGATGCTCGAATTCCTCTGTAATTAGCACATCGGTAACATCCAAATGCCAAACCCTAGCAACCTCGAGGAGCGTGCAGAGAAGCTGAGGAACACAGCAAAGATGTGACATCAACGTGACCCTGGCTTTTTACACAATATCGGGCAGCTGGAAGACTGGTGCTCCTGGAGGGGGAGCAATGGGGGAGAGGGAGCAAGGATACCTCAAGTTGTTGCTTGGAAATGTTAGCATTTTTATAACTGGGACCTTCTCAGGGTATTCTTGCTTTTCATTTATTATACACTCCAACAAAAAGTGGGATTAAAATGCAGCCCATCAAGCAATGCTACTCTCTTTGCTGATTTTCTGCTTCTGTGTTGTTGTTCTAGGAAATTTAAAAGCAAGGACTATGTACACTGCATAAATCCTTGTGGAATGCTGAATTAGAGAGGATAAGGAATACAAGAAGGATGCTGTACTTAAAGAAAAGTAAAATATCAAGAAAGCAGTAAAGCTGGGGTCAGGAATTCAGTTGGCCTGATTCTCTTCACAGGTATTTTTGTGTGTGTGTGTGCCTCTTGCCCTTCCACACTGGAGCTGCAATAAATTAGCCCTTTATTTGGCTCTGCAGAGCACCGAGGGATGCTCAGTAAATCAAACAGGTATGAAGTGGTTGCAATCAGCCTAACCCTTGCTTTCCACATACAGAGGTTTTGTACAAAGAAACTGTGGCTGAAATGTAGGTGTTTAAAATTAGATTTATTTTAGAGACTGAAGGCAAAAAACCCTCAAAGGATGTGAAGTGTTTTCTACTAAGTCTAGATGTCACTGTCAGATTTCTCTGAATTAGAGGATTTCTTGGGGAATGTAGATACTGCTGTAAGGGTGCAGAAAAGCCAAACATGTATCTGCACCATTCACAAGGCAGCTTCTGATTCCAATCAAAGCGAGCCAGGACTAACACAAATGGATGATATATAACAAATGGAGAAATCAAAAGGTGGCAAAGCTTCTTGCTCCTTTCCCTGGCTCTGTGCAGCTAGCCACAGGCATTGTGACACCTTAATGCCATTCAGCAGCTAGAGGTAAGTGATCTTCCTTTCCTGCAGGCTTGCTGTGCACTGTGGTTCTGTAGTTTCTTCTCCATCTTTCACATTATTTCAGTGTGGGTTTTTTTTCCCAAAAAAAGTCATTTGATTTCTCTTTTGGTTGATCTTGTCTCAAATTAGATTCTGAAACTGTGCTTTAGCAAACCATCTATTCCAAGGTGTCTGATCAGCGCTGTGTCCTGGTCCCCGCCGAGGAGCTGCTGATGTTAACGTGTCAGCACTGTCCCCTGGCAGTAATCACTGAGCCTGTGCCAGGGAGGCTGCACTGATCCAGCACATTGCTGAACCAGCCTTATCAGTGCTAACTAGGCACAGCTCAGTGACTTCTATTCAGCTTTGCAGATCGGAACCAGAATGCAGGTTCTGATTCATTGTACACCTAGGTCTGGAATGATTTCCTGGTTTCAGTTGTTCCTAGGTTTCTAAACGATTATAATTTAAATGGGAAATGTACTTACTGCACATAAGCAGGGTGATTGTTCCCTTTTTGTTATAATAGGATATAATTCCTAAATACAGGGAAGATGGAGCTCGTGTTTTATAAGGAGAGAACACTTGTTTGTGCTTGGCTGAGACTGTTATTACACATCATTAGGACTTAGTGAGGCACAGATGCTGAAAGGATGTGGGAGGATATTCTTATTAAAAACGGTTTCACATGCCCAACCACAATAGCTGCAGCTCTGAATTGCTGGCCCTTCTTTCTGTGATCACACCAGCCCAGGATGCATTGCCCTGCAGGGCTGGGGCAGTGTGACTCTGGCTGCTCCCAAACCCTGCGTCACCTGCACGGGAAGGCTCCTGCTTGGCAGGCAGGACAAACCAGTGAGCTGCTGAGGTTGTTTATAATATTAACATATAAACAAACATTCAAACATGCAATACAAAAAAGAGATAACATAAATGGGTACTTCTAAACAGGCAGTATCACTGCTTTCTCACAGGCAGGTTCTTGCTGACTTGTTCCCAATTCTGCCCGAGTGTAATCCCCAGGAGCCAGCACTGAACACAGGCTTTGCAGGGAGTAGTATCTGTGATTGGATCTGCTGACTAGGAAATATGTAAGGGCCGTGGTCCTTTCATCAGTTCTGACAACAAAGCTGCTAAAACAGGTTTAACCTAATTATGATAATCAACGAGACAATTTAAAAGAAAAAAAGTAACTCAGTGTGGAACAAAGTAAATGCCAGCAAAGAAAGAGGTGAAAGTTCCTGAAAGAAACTTAAAATATCTGTCTAAAAAAATCAAACCATATTAAGTTTCTGGACTCCTAAGAATGCCTGCCAACATTTCCACTAATAATTAATTTTGCCATACTACGTATTCATTAAAGAATTAAAAAAAAAATCTACAACAAAAAATCACCAATAAACCTCTCTTTTCTATTTGTCTCTCTGCCTTTGTCTTTAGAGTCATTGATAAGGGCAGCTGAAGAAAAATAAAGTGCTATGATTTGTGGAACCCCCTCTTCCTGCTGCTTTGCAGTTACTTTTGTGTGGAACCAACAAAAAAATTACCCCCCTACTATCCTTTTAACAAGGCCAGTGGAAAATAACCTTTGATCTAAAATAATCACCACTGGAGGAACATTTGGCATATAGTGTGTATGACAACAAAATGAGCTCCATCAAAGGAAGGACAGCAGGAAAAGGAACGTGGGAGAAGGGCAGGGAGCATAGTTGTAAATACAATGACATTAAACTCCATAGTGTAGGGCAGAAGGGCTGATACAGCCATGAGAGAACCAGCTGAACATGATAAAAACTTCCCTTTTAAAAAGGATCGTGCTATTAGTTTCTAAAAAAAAATAAAAATCTGTGACCTGGCATATCAGCACAAAGTATGGATTAAGGGCAGGTTTGGCTGGATTATTAAGTGTCTAATTTACACCAGTTTTATCTGAAATCGTGTCCCTAACACCCCACAGGAGAGAAGGGAATTTGCAAATTCACTGATAGGAGATGGAGCTTTCACTTTTTAATTTACACTGTACATTTTCACTTCCTGGAGCCCTAAATGCAGTGGCTTTGGAGTGCTCGAGTGCTCAGATGAATTCTCCAAGGCGTGTTTAGCTCCTGTAGATAGCAAAAAAAATGTAAGGGAAGGAAAAAATTTATCTAGCTGTTTTTATAGTTGTTTTTAAATCAGCCTTGTAAAAAGCGTCCGTGTGGCAGGATCCAGCACGGGAGGAACGCTGCAGCGTTGGGGAATGTGGGGATGCTCACACCGCCCCTCTGAGGCCACGCTGCAGCACGAGAAGGAGAAGGCTCTGACAGCCCCTGCTTCCCTCATCGCGTGCGAGGCAACAGCGAGTGAAAACTCATCTCAGGTGGTGTACAGGTGATCACGGGAAGCTGAAAGTAGTGAAAACACTTCTTAAAAAATACACTCCTGTGTCTTTTCAAAGGCCTTTTCAGAAATCCTGCTTCTCTGTTGAAAACTGAATAGACCGAGGAAATGCAGTCTCCATACAAACTTCTGAAGTAAATCCTTAATTTTGTAGCTTTCATATGTACAGACAGCTGGAAGACTGGGAATACAGAGAAGATCAAGACAGAACTCCTGGGTGCAAAGATGAAGAACGTTCAGGTACCTGTGCTCACTCACATCAATCCCATCACTTTTGCAGTTAAACTGCAAGTTTGCTGATTATTCAGTATTTTTACAGGCAACGTACAAGCTTGTCAAACATCTCAAATTCAAAAATGGCCACTGGAATGAGCAGAGAAATGTCTGTATGCTGCAGAACTGACCTGCAAATGTGTAGCAAGTTTGATAATATCAGGAATGTTTAACACCTGAAAAGAAAATGCACTTTTCCAGAGGGTCTTCTGCTACAAGAATCCAAAGAGGGTTTTGGCTGTTTTGGAAATGCAGAGCTTTGAACGTGTAGCCCCCCTTTTCAGCTGATTGTACACTTGGCAGAGGGATTTTGTTTACTCCCATTTCCCCAGCCGTTTTGAGGATTAATGTTTTCCAGAGAAAGATAGCCACTAGCAGATAGAAACCTTTATTCTTCCACAGAGTTCAGTGAGCTGGGCATTTAACTTGTCTCAAAATTTACCCTTCTTAGTTACAACTTCAAAAAAAAAAATCTTAATCTGCAGAAGAGGAATAATGGAACTGTTCGACTTGAAAGAGGCACTGGGAAGATCTCTCCTCTGGGGACACGCTCGTGCTGCCTGACGAGACCAAAGGAATAGAAATGAACAGACCAAAGGAGTGGAAATCCCCAGTGTTTGTGACATCCCTGACACGAGGCAGGGCAGGAGCACATTTGCCATGGCACAGCGTGGCTGTGTTTATTAGGACAGGACGCAAGATGGGGACACAACCTGGACTGGGGCTGATGGCAATTGCGGTGTGAGAGAGGCTGTTCCTCAGGGCCAGAGCTGCTCTCGGGGGGAAATGTTCCCTTTGCAGGGCAGTGAACACCCCAACACCGGGAGTCCCCAAAGCTGCAGCCATTTCACCCCGCTCCGAGGGGATGGAACAGCTAACACATGTATCTAAACTCCGTGGAACAAACACGGCACAATGGGCGTCATGTGCTGCAGCTCATTTCCATTTCAATATCCCACAGATATCCCCTCTGCTGATTGTGCCCAAAGGATGTGCTTTCAACTTAGTTACAATCTCTTCTATTCTGTTACAGATTCCATTTCTATTAGTTTTTGTATCTGCAGACTCCTATGTAACTTTCAGAATCAGGGAGGATTACCACACTGCCGGGGGGTGCTTAGCTGAAATGGAGCATATGGCTATTAATATAATTATGAATCTGTTGCTTTAGGCTACATTAGATTGCCTTTGGGGTTCTGCTTCTTAAGAAGAAAGGATTGAACTATAGTCACCCTCCTTTGGTGCAGAAGATGTGGAATAAATAATCACTTTTTGAAAAAAATTATTATTTACATGCTTCATTGAGGTAACCTTCAACATAGCAAAAATTTAGACAGGGTCCTGACTCATCACATTTTTATCTGTGGCACATTTAGCTTTAATAATTTATTTTTGTTTGCCTTCCTTTGTTAGAAAAAAAAGTTCATAATACCTTTCTAAGGCTTTGCAATTTTAATTCATCACAACAAAATCCTTCAATAATTTATTTTTGTTTGCCTTCCTTCGTTAGAAAAAAAGTTCATAATACCTTTCTAAGGCTTTGCAATTTTAATTCATCACAACAAAATTAATATTTGACTTTGAATTGCCTGCTTATCTTCAGTCCAGTGTCTGGATGCATTAATGCCCTTTTGTTCCCTGTTACAGCAAAGGTGAGTTACTTTCTTGAAATAACATATTTCAAACTATTGTATCTTGGGTAAGAATAAACTGAAAAGCATTGGTCTGCAAAGGGAAGCTGAATTAACATTTTATAAGCTGGGTAACTTGAATTGTTGAGAGCCAATTACATCAAGCATCAGTTGAAATCAAAGCTTCAACTTCTCTCTCCAACACACTAACTAGCTTGAATTTAAAGCATCAGATAAACGGGCTGGAGATTTGCATGTGTGAATAAGAGCTGAGCTAGAAACAAATCGGAAGGGTTCCAATGTACTGAAGATAAGCCCTAGATTTTCACCTGACACCTCCACCGAGCGGGGGAACAGGACACAGAGTAACCAAATTGTGTCAGGGGTCTGGAAAGTGTCACAGGGTTTTTAGGGCGAATGGAAAAGTGGTATTTGGAGGGATAGATTTACACAGAATTACTGAACTGGGTTTTCTAACTTTTGTCTCCACTGACAATCCCCCTTTCTCTTCTCAGCAAAATGAGAAAAAAGGAATTTTCAGGGAAAGGGAGAGAACTGAGATTGCTTAGTACTTTAAGTCCCACAGCATGAAAAAACAAACCTTCCTTTACAAGTGAGAAAGAAAAAGAGTATGAATGAAAAGAGATTTACTAGAATAAGAGAATGTAAGCAGATACTGAAGTTCTGGAGTGGCTCTGATTTACAAGGAATTAAAAAGATCCAAAAAGAAGACACTGTGGAGCCATTTTTTATTTAAGACTTCACGTTATGATGATCACTCAATATCTTTCCTCAAACAAGAATAACAACCTAATGTGACTGAGCTTAACTGAGAGCCAGGAAGGGAAGGTGAATGATGGAGTTGGAGTACGTAGTCACCTGAAAATGAACTGTCAGCAGATCCAGATGACAAGGGAGAGATTAAAATCAAGCCTTATCTCGTACCTGGCCCTGTCCTCAGGGAACTGTGCTCCTGAATGTGGGGTTGATCTTGTTTTACAGTTTGGCAGTGCTCAGCATATCACTGAAACCACTGTGATATTATATAAACAACCCTTTGAGCTCACACAGGGCTGAACATCCCAGGCAATAATACCCACTGAAAATACAGAAGTCATCAGCTAATTGCAAACTGCAGAGCTGCGTGTCTGAGCAGGCCCTGGAGAGTGCTAATATTAATCTGCAAGTGCAGGAAATCATTCTACACAATGAACTCTGCTGTCTCCTAAGGCAAGCTGTACATTTTGCAGGTACCAGTTGGCAAACTGAGAATCCAGGCACTACTATTTATAAATATCTCAGGTGTAACCTCATTGCAGGAGACCTGCAGAGCCCTTAAGTAGTTTATGGCTCATCTTGCACAATATTTCACAAAGCTCACTCACATTTCTAAGGCCTGCTTCAAACTGCCACAGCCTGAGTGCCTTGTCCCACATACAGCAGATTTTCAAAGAACATTGATTCAAGCCCATGATTTCCCCTTCCTTTCCCTCCTGAAACCAGAGGCACATTTTCCCTGGAAGCCACACTTTCTCACAAGATTTTATTTTGATATGTCTTTTTGTCCTGCAATGTTTCACCACCCAGCAGCACTCTGCTCATCTGCACTTCAATGGCAGAATTCACCAGAGGTACAGGTTTAAATAGCACATTTGAGATGGGAACAATGAGGGAGGGGAGGAATGGCTCTACAATAAATAAATAAATAAATAAATAGTCCTATCACACACTTAAAGCCAAATGCCTGCTGGGACTTAGGTTCAAAAGCACATTTGGAAACTGATCCCTTGAGAAGATATGTTTGTTACGGTGTTTGGCCTCAGGATTTAAAAGGATTTGCTTTTAAGCTGTTACTTTACTGCAAGTATGTGACTGGAGGCCTCAGGTGTGAAAGTCCTTTGATAAAAGGGACCCGTGTGTGCCAAATAGAGCGAGTGAAAAGCTTTAACACTCGCAGGAACGGGAAGGGGAAAGCAGGGGAAGGTTGGGACGAAGTACATCAAGTTTAAGGCAAGCAAACGCTTGGAATGCAAGAGGGATGAGAAACCATAAAAGCCCTTGAACTTCTTGCTTTGCATACAAAAGTGATTATGGAGCAAACTCTCAAGGAACTGAACACCAAAGTTGCAAAAAGGGTCAGTTCCAATTAATCGGGTGAAGCCCATCTGGAACCTGAGCACAAAGCCCTCCATAAAATCTTACGGCTGGAAGGGACCCCAGGGGTCATCCAGGCCCTTTGCTCCAGTGCAAGATCAGCTCTGCTTAGGTCACTCCAGACAGACAAATGTTTATCTACCTGCACTTAAAGACCTTTAGTGGTGGAGACACTGCGGTTTCACCACAGGAAATGTGTTCCAGCGCTTATTCTATTTCCATCAGAAAGTGTTTCTAAATGTCTGACTTGGATGCTTTGTGCTGCAACCCACGCCTGTTGCTGCTCGTGCTGTCCGTAGGGGATAAAGAGAGGAGCCTAATCCCCTTCTCTCTGCCAGTTTCATGTGTTTGATGATCCTTTGGTGTCTGAGCCATGTCAGTCTCATCACGCTGTGCTCCTCACACACTGCTCGGGTTCCACAGCAAAACTGCATCTGCTCTCTTATCAGAGAATCTCTGCAGCATTTGCATTTTAGAAATCAGGTGCACCACTTTTCCCTGACCTCAAGATAATTCTACATTGTTTCCTCAGACACTCCCATATAACAGAGAAACTTTTCTTGCATCCCAAAATCTGCTCTGAGAAAAACTACAGTAAGCACAGAAATATGCAAAACTCACACTTCCCCACAATTTGCTTGGCAGTGGAATTGAGCACTGTTTACCCAGTGCATTTTTAGTGCTCTAAAATGGTTACAACTGCCAAACCTGTGGGCTGCACTTCCAGTCTGCCAGACACTGGACACATTCATGGTGATTCAGTATCAAACGTTTATGCTAGATAGTATAGTAAATATATTTATTCGTTTGTTTCCACTGGAAAATCCTGAAGAGAGAAGCAGGCACATGAATAAAAAATAATGGCAGTTCATGTTGCATCTAATTTGACCTAATCTGGATGAACTACATGCAGTCCTAGAACAGAACCCTTCATTCCTCTACTGAAATGGCAAGAAATAACAGCACTACAACGTCTGAACTACTTCAGGTCATTCAACCATATATTTTTTTTTTTGTCAGGATCCATCAATTTCAGAGTAACAAGAATCCTCAGTTATCACGACTACACTTATCTGTGGGTGCAACCACAAATAAGTTACAGGTGCACGGCTTCCATGAAAAATCAGGCTATTGACCTTCTGCGTGAGAATGTTCTCAGGGGCACTGCTAGAAGAGGCTGTCAAACCATGTAGATGTCTTGCTCTGGAATGCTACATATGCATTACACTGACGGCAGGAAAAAGAACATTATACTTGTGTGATATTTCATATTCTCTAGCAACTAATTCAGAACTGCCTTGCCAAATAAACACTGCCTATCCTGTTACACGCTGCCCTGCAATCAAGGCCAAAGCCAGAATTCTTTCTGGAAAGTGCAGGCTGGTTCATCTTTGGTGAGCAGATGCCGCTCACGGGCTGTCACTGTTTGAGGTCCGAGTGAAGACGGCATCTGTCCGCTAACCTGAGCACGGCCGTGGGTGCTCGGCCGGTGCCGCTCCCGATGCTGTGCCAGGCTGTCACAATTTGAGGTCCGGGGTGAATGTGGGGGCGCTCCCGCTCCAAGCGTTGTGTGCAGCGCCGCCCCGCGGCCGCGGCCGCGCCCTGCAGCGCCGGGACGGCCCCGGGGGTGCGGGGGCTCGGCGGGGCTGTCTGGCCAGGGAGAGCACACAGCTCTGCTCAGCCCTCGGCTACCCCAAAAACACCGGCTGGCCTCTCAGCCCTTCCTTATCCCACTGCCTCATCTCACAGGCACTGCCAAACCCTAATTCTTTATGTCAGCATCAAGTTATCCCATTTATGACAGGGAAGAGGATAACAAAATCTCACTGCTCAGAAACTGTTTCCCTCTGTTGGATTCCCATTAGGGACTCACACGATTTACTGGTGTCTGGATATGGACTGTACTGGCCTTCACAGGGGAAAAAATGTAACTGGAACTTTCTTTTCAGTTTGAGAGAAAGCTCTCACATCTGATCATGGTCTGGGTCTGACTGTAATTGTATAAAGCAGCTGCAGCTCTTACTTGTCAGACAATTTAAATTCATATTAGAGAACTGAAATAGCACTGAGTAACAGAGAAGATAGAGCTCATTTAGAAAACTTTTATGTGTGCTGAAAATCCTGAACCACAACTTTTCCAGACCATCTTATTCCAACAATACAACGTCACAGAGTATTTTGCAATTTCCAGACCTAGATCATTCACTATAACCAGTTTCAAATAAAAATGCAGTTCAGCTGCATCTGGGATCCAAGTTGGAAAAACTGAAGTGATCCATGTAATCATACCAACAGAAATAATGACTCATTTTGCTTGAAGACAACACAGCAAACACTGATAAAAGCTGGCAAACACAGGACTGCTGTAAGATGATGTGCCTCTGCTCTGAAATAGGGCATAGCAGAGCAGATTAAGTTCTTTAGACATCAAGGAATACAGGTGGCTGACATCCATTCTGACAGAGCAGCAACAGATCTGAAATCCTGGCGAAATTATATGATGAAAACAGAGGTAGAGGTGAGGTGCCTGAATTTTAGCACCTTTTGACCCTAAAACATTGCAATATTTAATATTGTTATTTTCAGTTTTAGCTAGCTGAGATCCTGTGCACAACATTAAATGCTAAAGGGTGCATCTCAACATTCTCTGTATTCCCTTTTCCCATTGATCTCTTTCCAAAGAAGGAAATTAAGCAGACATAATACAAGCAATAGAATATAGATGAAGAAAATGCTTAATCACATCAGACACAATTTTGAAATCAGCAGCCCATGCGTGCCAGGAAATATGGATTTATGTGGCATTTCAAATGCAACACAATCTTTTGCCTTTCTCTATATTGGGACACTTTTTAGATTTTTATTCAATAGATAGAACTGCAAAGTACATTTCTAAAATGTGATTCAAATCAAATCAGTTCACTGAAAGCAACAGAATGGGGAAAGATAGTTGGGATATTTAGTTAAGGATGTTACAACACAGAAAACATAAAATATTGTTTCCCTAACCCTAAAGAATGATTCACTAGGTCTCACCTGTCTGGTCACAGCCCCAGCAAAAGCACAAGGACAAGGCACAGAGATGGTGATGCTCCTCAGTCATCACCAGCTTCCAAAAATTTCGGACTCAGGATCTTTGAAACCAGTAAATGTGCTTGAATTGAACAGTCCTTGGCAGTTGTTTCCTGCATTATTTTGTCCAGTCACTTTTTAAGTATTAGCACTATTGGCTGACAAAATACCAAATTCATATAGTGCCAGGATTCCTTTTGGAAAGACAATGGGCATTCTCAACATCCTGTAATGAAATGGATTTCAAAGTTTTGCCTCACTACCTTGAAACACAGTGATCCAACAATTGGTCAGGGCTGAAAGCTTTTTATGTGGTCTCTAGAGCACCATTCCGGTTCTGCATAAAACAATTTAATGACCATTTAGAGGCTGTTCTACTGCACTCAGTTTAGGCATAGACCACATTAGCACGCCAAACTGACACAAAGGTGAAAGTATTTCCTTTTGCTGAGAGTTTAGACCACAGGCTATTGAGGTGAGTTACAAAGAGAAATGTGAGAATTATTGCACAACCGGGCACTACAGAGACGCTGCAAATGAGGAGCGGGGACTGAAGGAGCTGCAGTTTTAAAGGCAAGGCTTATTCTGCAGCTGCGGTGCTGAAATCTTGGCTCTCCCCGGCCAGCACTGCTGCAGGAGAGCGCAGGTGCCCAGTGCCGGTAGGTGTCAGCAGCCGCCGCTCCCGGCTCTCATCCTCTCTCCGGCTCTCCCTTCCTCTCCCGGCTCTCATCCTCTCTCCGGCTCTCCCTTCCTCTCCCGGCTCTCATCCTCTCTCCGGCTCTCCCATCCTCTCCCGGCACTTCCATCCCCTCTCCCGGCACTTCCATCCCCTTTTCGGCTCTCCCATCCTCTCCCGGCACTTCCATCCCCTCTCCCGGCACTTCCATCCCCTCTCCCGGCACTTCCATCCTCTCTCCGGCTCTCCCATCCCCTCTCCAGACCTCTGTGGCAGAGACACCCTCAGCTCAGCCAACGCCAAAGGAGGAATTATCTCTGCAACTTGCATGAAAAATGCTCCAGCCAGATATATCCTTTCCTGTTATGTTGTTTTATGTGGTATTTCAGAAATCATATTCATAGATCAATGAATTCAGTTGCTTTAGTTCTCTGGATTTTACACTGAGGCTGAACCCAACATAAAATAGATTGGCAGATTGAGGCAAAATTAATTCCTATATTCTGCAAGCTGTGAACATTATATCACATCACCTCAGCATCAAAGGGCTGATTAATGATCCTGGCATTTCTGAACTTAGCAATTCTTCCTTGTTCAGATATGAGACATTGCAGGAGCTGTGACAAGAGTCCAAAGTTCTGTCCATTTAATCTCATTAAATTATGGCCCACTCATTTATCTTTCAGCTGTGTTATTTAAGAAAGGCTGCATTTTCAGGCAGGAACCTGAGCAATGACATCTTGGTAGGCTGGTGGGACATGCCTGAGTTATGGAACACTTCCTCCCAAAATGAACGCAAGTTTACCTTGCAGAAGGTACCATCGCTTTCTTGGTGCCACAGCTCTGCCAGTTTTGATTCTCGTTATCCCCAAGGTCACAAAAGGGGCCTGGGAGGAATTGCAGGCCTTGTTTACACTGGATTTCCTGTTCCCACCCTGTTCTCCATGACCAGAGCACTCCTGCAGCTCAGCCAGAGGCACTCCTGGATTACACAGGCCACTGGCACTTTACAGAAAGTTTTTGAATTTGGGCCATCTGCCATGTCCCATTAACTTCCACAAAGCCTAACTCCACCACAAGGCTTTGAAATCCCAAATCCTAACACTTGTTTCTTCTTGACCTCTTTTGATCTTTCTTTCTCCTGCCATTAGCTGTGAGTTCAGAACCACAGCCAGAACAATCATAGTTAAAATGACTGCAGTACTTCCTGAAAATGTAACAAAAAGGGAGTAAATATGGAAATTTCATTTGGCTGGCTTGAGTACTGTACAAACTTCTGATACATGGGCATTTGAGCATTAGGATCTACACCTACATTCAGAACAAACAATTCTTACCAGAAATCCTGGAACAAAAAATTAAACTGGAAATTAATTCTTCTGCTGAACAAGTACAATTTACTCAGATAGAAAAGAAAAGCAGTATATAAGCATCAAGTTCTGTCTGGTCTTTTACACTCTATAAAATAATTTTGTGCACATTGCTTTACAGGCAGATATTTAGAAAAAAATTTATTCCATTGTAACATATTTACGTACTCAAAAGGGTCATGTTCGAAACCACAAAGTAAATGTACTTTGAGATACCCTATTGAAAGGATACACTCTTTTGCTTTTAATTAAAATCCATTAATTAGATATTATTTTATAGCATGTATGCTTTAAATTACAACTCATGTTGATTTTCAGGCATGAAAATCTGAGTGAAGGTGAGCATTTACATGTGCTTAGTGGACAGAACATTTGCTATTGAAGGTAGTAAAGGAAGTGAAGTACACAGGAGGTTCTCTTTGGTGAATTAAACAAATTCTTTCAAACTTAGGTGTAATATCCCATTGTTTACCTAAAAAAAGGTAATGCTGCAAATGAGAGCACATGCATGGAAAACTCTGCTTGCTACTGTTAAAATTCTCCATCTCCTTTACACGCATTGCCCCATCGTAGCTTTTTGCTTCCATTTTGTCCATCCTTGATACCTTTTTTCATAGGAAAAATCTCACTGATTTTTATCAGTGCAATACAGGTTTCCTCATGGCCATGGCTGCAGTCATTCAAAAGGCATTACTCAAACACCAGAACAGAATGGTCTTTAACACTGCCACCAGCCTGTAACATTTGAATATATTCTGGCCACAGAAACAATGATCTACAGCCATTTTTTTGTTTCCTTTTTTCTCCCCAGCTCACTGGTTTCTTTGTTTCTACATCCCATAATCTTTTCACTCTTCTTTGGCATGTCCAATTTAGAGAAACCAGCACTCTTCCTCTTCTCATTAAATATGCTCAGAACACTTTGTATAAAATAAATAAAAATACTGACTAGTTTGAAAAGTGTATATTTTTGATGGGAGGAGGTTTAAAGCCAAGGCACTAATTAGCCAGCACAGATGCAGGAAGTTAGATTTTGATGATGTGATCAGATGTAAAAGAAGATAATACACAGTCAAAGAGGGGAAAATGATGCATTATACCCTCAAGAAAAGGATTTGATTTGTTTGGCTTTTAAAGTCAAGTGCTGAAGCCGAATGAGCTGAAACCCAATTTTAATGCGTGGAGAGAAACATCTGTGATGGGGATGGTCCAGAATACGCAACATATGGAATGATCAGGCAAAACCCCAGCTCAGCTTCAGAGGGAAAAGCACAACCCTCCCCTGCGAGTGCAGATCCTACAGAAGATGCCGTGCGAAGGGAGGGTCAGCGGCAGGCAGTGCAAGGCGAGGTTTCAGATGTCAGGAGCACACCTGGGGAACATCTGGAATCTCGGCCGGGCCCTGTGCTGAAGCTGCTTTTCTCCCTCTCAGCAGCAGAAGCAGCCTCAGTTCCTCTGCGGAGCAGGGAAGGAGAATGGCATACCTCAGCCGAGCAGAGCTTGAAGTGACTGCTACCCTCTGCGATTCAGCCTTTGCTGGCCAGGATGGTGTTGCTGGTCACGCTTTGTCCAGCACCCACAGGCTCACGGAAGGCGCGCTCACGGCAGGAGCACCGGCACTCGGGCGGGTCGGACACTGTGCTGGTACCCGTCTGCACCCTCACCACACTGCAGCGCTCTCAATCTTCTCACTTGCCCTTTTCACCCTTATTTACCCAGGGATTTGTGTACTGAGCACTGCTCAAAGCCCTTCCATAATAACTTTGTTTTCAGCAAATATTCACCATAATCGTTCTATTCTTCTAGATTCTGTTAGGACTGAGAGACTGGCAAAGAGCCTGCAGAGACAGGCAAAAAGCAAATGTTTACTTCAGTCTTTCTTTCCTTTGCCTCCTAAGCTGATGGACTTTGAAATTGTGAATTTCAGTGACAGCAGAAGTTTGCTAGGATCCATCACTATATAAACTGATAAAGCGCAAGGCAACTTCATTTTTAGCAATGATTTAGGCTGCTGCCAAAGATTTGTGCTTCCCAACAAAATGAGTGACAAATGTTGCATGCATAGCTCTTTCCTAATAATGCAGTGTTCAAGCTTTTATCATGAATAGAAAAGAAAGCAGATATTTATTAGAAATCTAAAAGATTTTAAAGATAATTAAATTTGTTTACTCAACCACCCAGCTGGTTTGGCAGAAAAAGTAAATATTTCTTCGAATTTCCAAAATATTGTTTACCAATGAGAAGTTACTTCTGAAAACACCATTAAGAGGATTTTTACAAGGAGAAAAAGTGATAGGCAACATTACCAAAAGACCTTCTTAGACTGAAGGTCAGAAATGTCAGATGTTCTGCACTGGTTTTAGGCAAAGAGTTGTCAGTCCAAATTCTGGTTTCTTGCACGTGGTACTCAAGCATGTGAATAACATAAGACCATCTCCAAGAACTGTTTAATAAATATGTAAAGAGCCTTTGGCAAAAGCAGCTCTTACCTTTTCAGAGAAGTTTGAAAATATTTTTCCTTCACTTCCCTTGTACTTCCAAAATTGGTTCTATGAGAGAAAGAAGTTAAATATTAATATCTTCTTATGTTTCTGAGGTGATTTTCAAATAAATTTACTTGTCAAATCAGAGAAAGTAAATCTCCCATCATTCTTTATTTCCCATGATTTTTGAGGGACAGTTCTTTGGTTCCAGAAGAAAAGCCAGTGAGACATCCCAACTGCATATCTAGTTGATATAAAAAAGTCTTTCAAAGCCTTGAGTAAAACCCTTGCAAGGCAGGCCAGTATCATTACAGCGGTTCTCCAGGTGCAGACTGACAAAATCCAATCTCCTGCTATTTTTTTAAAGTGTGTATGTATATTCAGAATTTTTAAACATTACCCCTTATGTGTCCTGCTCAAGGCTGCCCAGTATCAGACACAAATTGAGTCTGGTTATTCTGACTTCCCAGTTTGTGATTAGGACTTTCCCCGTGGCAATCACACATGAATATTGCAATTTACTCCATTAAGCTTTTTGGATTCTGAAGTGACAAACACTTCATTTAGTAAATAGCTACCGTTTGTTAGTACTCCTTGTAAAGCAGTGCAAAACACTTGGAATTAGATGTCAGAAGCATCTTAAACCAGGGCTAGAGGCCTGCCAGGAGCAGGGAGGAGGCTCAGTCAGCAGTATTTACAGTTGCCATTTCCCACCACTAAGAGAGGAATGTGCTTTGGATCTCCCCTGCATTCCTGCCTTTCCTCAGCCTGCTTTTAATGCCTCCTGATTCATGAATACACAGCTGTGAATACAGCACGCTAAATCTGTGTGAATCACACGGGGCTGCTGGAGGTACAGCACTAACGCCCAAATGACACAGCAGCACTTAAGGCAGCTCTCACATGAAATACCCTTTTAAAGCTCTGAATATGGAACCAGGCAATGCTGTAATGGCTGGAGTGGAAAATCACATCCCTGCACGTCAAAAACCAAAATAATTGCACCAGAAATAAAGGCAGACTCAGAAGGGCTATTAAGGAAAACAGAAAAGAAGCTTTCTTTTAATTACTGAAGTGAGATATCCAAATTAATACAAGACTACATCTCTATAATTGAAAACTCTACCACACAATATAATGTGTGCTAAAATAAAAGGCAATAAAGCATTAAAGTTCATGTGACATTTTAATCAGAAAGCCAAATAAATGCATTAGTAAACAGAACTGACTTAGGCAATTATTTTAGGTTTTAAAAATTAATTTGTTTACCATTACTTCATCCTTGAACTTGTACCATTAATATCAAACACTGTTTTCCAGCATGTCCATGAGAATATTCTCAGGGCATTTGAAGGCAGCTGAGAGGTAAGTGTTTACCAGATACATGCTTATGAGAAATAACTTGCAACACCGCAACAGAAACTTGCGCACGCAGTAAACAGGAGGAGGCACAACAGCAGAATTTACAGCCCCTGTGCAGCACCCCAAGGGCTGGACCCACACTGGTACTGGGAATTCCAGCTGCTGGAACTCCCGGGGAGCCACCGCAGCCCTCACCTCACCTCACAGACAGGGGAGGCTCCAGCTCCTGCTCTTTGGGAGCTGGTGTTTGGACGTGGGAAGCAGCAGGGCACAGAACAGCAAGGTTTGACTGACCCCCTTTGCTGAGCTGTCAGCTGCTGGGCACAGCTGTTTTACCCCACAGATCCTCACTTTTGGGTGACCCAGATGTTAGCTTAAAAGCACAGGTGGTATTTGGCTCTGACATCTAAGCATTGGATCTTTGCAGAAATTGGACAGAGCTTCTCCAAAGGGAAATCCAAGAGTAACTTTCCTAAGTCCACTAAGCCCTCAGCTTTCCATACTAAGGAAATCAACTTAAGCTTTTGATTTACCAGAGCTTTGCACTCTGGTGTTACTACTTCTACCCACTTCAATCCAATATAATGGCAGTGTTTGCCCCAAATGGTACAGTTCTGATTTCTACAAAGACTTCAGTGCTACTTTGAGAAGACTTGAGCCTTTACTTGGGTGTAATTAATTAATAATGAAAACATACATGCACACAAAAAGCAGAATGATGGCTCACAAGTTTTATAGATCCTGCTCTGCAGGATGTAGTCAATAGTGAAAAATGTCATTATTTCCTGGTAATGAAAAGTTGCCTGTGGATATTTACCATTAATATGCCAACTATTTGTTTTCATCTGGAACTGCCAATTTGCAAGCTGGGACATACAAAAAACTGGTTCCTGACAACCGAGATTTAAATTTATTGAAAAAAGTTGCTTAAATTTTGCTAACTATAAAAAATCCTGGTCCATCTTGTGTGCCATGCCGGAGGCTATCACTGCTCACATTTCATACTCAGCTGGTAACCCTGTATCTGAGCTCAGCCTCTTTCTGTGCCTTGCACTGCTCAGTGATCACAGGGCAGCCCCAGCGCTGTTTCCATTCACACTGAGATTGCATTTATTGCTTTCAGTGTTCCACTGCTCACACTACTAACAGGTAATCAAGCAGTGTGCATCAACCTGAGTTACGAAAAAACAGAACAAACCTGCTGGAAACATCCCATTCCCACACCAAATCTAAGCACTGCTCATATACTGATTAATTATTTATTAATTTTGAAATACAATGTTGAGATAGTCAAGACTTTCTAACTTGTAGTGAGTATTTGAAAGAAAGTGCAAAGCTATTTTAGGACATGAAGAACAAAACATTACTGTTCCTGTATTTTTTTTCCCCTGGAGTCCCTTGTATGTCAAAAGATATTTCTTCAGACAAAGGAAAGTATTATTCTTAGAAGACATCCCTAGGAAAAGAAAAACTCATGTTCTCAGACTTGGAGTTCAACTCCAAAAAGCCAGAATAAGCTGGAAATATCTGTTTTTATTATTTATTTAGGGGAAATTAGATCTCAAAATTCACCTGCAGCCTCTTAGCACTGTCTTAGAGGTGCAGAGTAGGTAAGGTAAGTTCACTTTCCTTTTAAAGATGATGTTAATCCTACTCTGTGCACATCTAACAGGACTAAGCACAGGGGAAGAACAAGAGGAGATAAATGCTTCATCTGCTCTGCCCTAGAACACCAAAATATTTCAGAACAGAGAAGTCAGTTAAAGAACAGATCCACTCTTTCTCTAAACAACTTTAAACCCAAGATTTACCACGACAATCAGCTTTCAAAACTTCGTTGACAAAAAATGAAGTCTCAGAAGGCAGGCCTATTTCTAAAAACCTTTGGTCAATAAGAAGAAAATCACCTTTTGTTTTGATCCAACAGAACCTGTTCTACAGCTGTTGTTTATCAGCTCAAGCACACGTTTATGAACCAAAATGCAATATCAAAGTGTCTGATGTGTTTTAGAGAACGAGGCATTATTGACATTTCCATATATTAGAAGCTGAGGGAAAATTGCATATTGATGACAGCAGAGTTGTTCCAGAAAAGAAGGAATAAGAAACCATTTAAGATTTTATTAGATATGTTCTGGCTGTTGGATCACCCAGCTTTAACACTGGCATAAGGAAAGCATTTCCTAGCTTTGGTATTTTCTGCCTTCCATTTACTGCAGATGCACATTTTACCAGACAAGATGGTTTGGCTGCTTTTACAGATGGTCAACCCCTTCCAAAAACTCTCCTGATGAAATCTTAAGCCCAGATGAACAGCAGGTTGTGTCACAGTTTCAGTACAGATAGATTTAATTTTTGTTAACATACTAGTCTTTCACTCCCAAGCAGATACATAAAGATTCATAAAGTAAATAAATTATCATAGAATTATAGAATTGTTTGGGTTGGAAGGGAGGTTGTTCCAAGCTCAATCAAACCTGGCCTGGGGCACTGCCAGGGATCCCAGGCAGCCACAGCTCTCTGGGCATCCTATGCCAGGGCCTGCCCACCCTCACAGTAAAAAAATTCTCAATCAAACCTGTTCCAAGCTCAATCAAACCTGGCCAGGCAGCCACAGCTCTCTGGGCACCCTACGCCAGGGCCTGCCCACCCTCACAGTAAAAAAATTCATAATATCTAACCTAAACCTACTCTCTTTCATGTTCTGTGTGATTTATTTCCCCAAAAGATAACTTTGCATTAACAAAATTAAAGCTGCTTTCCAATCACTACTGCTTCTTTTAAAATCAGGATTAAATGGCAATTACTTGGGAAGAAGCACTATGCTTAATTTGCTCATTTGCAGTGCTGCCAAGCAGCACACTAACTAGATAGTTATCAGCTGTAAAAACCTTATTGAGCAGAAATAGGAATTAATTAAGGTTGCACGTCTAGAATCAGAGGGTCAGCATCCCAAGGCTGCCTGAGGACTTTTTGTCCTAGAGGTGATTGCACTCAAGATGCTCTCAGAAAGTTCTCTCAGTGGGGAATCTTTTATTTACCACTTACAGCCACCATATGACTGAACAGCATGATTGCAAGTCAGGTTAAAATTGCTTATTTATTAGAAGATCTTAAGTTTTGAGTCCAGACTTTCCTGTTGTGTAATACACAAAAACTGTCTGTGATGCCAGCAGTCTAAAAACAAACACTAGGGCTGCTGGAGCTTTTTATTTCTATTGTACATGCACATGCAGTACCAAGCCATATCTGTAAGGGCTGTCTGTTAAGAGATCTCACAGAGTCGTAGTTACACACTTGAAGAAAAGAGAACAGCTTTGAAGTTTCACACCATTTTGACATCATCCACTCAAGTACAGCCTTCTCTCCTGGGATGCGTACATTGTGTCTCACTAAGAATATATCTCAGAACTTGCTAGTTACCCAGCTACTCAGGAAGAAAGCCTTGGCATACCAGTAAGAAATGGTCACACCACTAAGAACTGCACTGGGAATGTCAAAGTAGAAGGAAAACAGAAATGCTAATTTAATTCCCATCTTAATTGAAATCTACTTTGGCAAAGAAGAAGTAGAACCAGAACCATAAAATGTGACTCTACCAACAGGCCAAAAGGACGTTTTAAAGACAAATGAAGGCCACCCATGACGGAACCACGAGCTGATTGCAGTGTTTGCCCTTGCAGGGTGAGGTCAGACCGGCACCGACCGACGGGCGCCATGTTGGCCTTGCCAGGCTGGCTTCCCCACACGCGGGACAGAGTCAGCCCCATCACTCCTGTTCACCCAGTGGATAAAGGAAAGATTCCTTCCTGCTGTCCAGCCAGCACAGCAAGCTCATCGTTACCTGGTGGAGGCAAACTGGAGGGGCCATCCTGCTGACCAGGGGTACCTCGGCCGTGACCCCTCACGCCCATCAGGTCCTGACAGGGTACAGCCCTCACGGCCCTCACGGCCCCTCATGGCCCTCACGGCCCCTCAGAGCCCCTCATAGCCCTCATGGCCCTCACGGCCCCTCATGGCCCTCATGGCCCCTCAGAGCCCCTCATAGCCCTCACGACCCCTCAGAGCCCCTCAGAGCTCCTCACGGCCCCTCACAGCCCCTCACAGCCCTCACGGCCCTCGTGGCCCCTCACGGCCCCTCATGGCCCTCACGCCCCTCAGCCAGCCAAGGGGTCTGGGCACCCATGGGCACTGCCAGGGCTTGGGGCAGGCTGAGGAACACAGTGCCAGGGCTTGAGGCAGGCTGAGGGACACGGTGCCAGCTGTGAGATGAGCTCCCTGGTGCGAGCCCTGCTCACCTGGAGCGCCCGGAATGAGCCGTGGATCCACGAGGGAGGCAGCGACATGGCGGGCACTTGGGCAGAGGCGTGAGGTGAGCTGCGATCTCCACAGGGACGTTGGGATGGGAGCTGTAAACATCCCATTCCCTTGGGAGGAGGCTGCAGGTGAGGGCTGCCCCTCACACCTGCGTGGGAGGAGGGAGGAGGTCCTGGAGCAGGGATGGGGGTACCCCTGGGGATACCTGTGAGTACCTGCCCAGCTTGGCATTGGCATTTCCTTATACTAGAAGCTGAGAGAAAATTGCATATTGATGATAGCAGAGTTGTTCCAGAAAAGAAGGAGTAAGAAATCATTTAAGATTTTATTAGATACGTTCTGGATGTTGAACTACCCAACTTTAACACTGGCATAAGGAAAGCATTTCCTAGCTTTGGTATTTTCTGCCTGGCAGAAGGTGCTGGCACTGCCAAGGTGAATGACCTGTGGGGTTGGGCAAGGAGCAGAGCTCAGAACAGTGAGCAGGCTTTGTAGAGAAGGAACACTACACCAGGCAGCCAGAAACAGCTGCTCTCAACAATTCTGAGAAAGTGCCTGCACTCCTGTATATATATGGGTGTGCTGGCACTGGGGTTTGAACTGACAGTGGGTTTTGTTTGAGACATATCCCTCAAAACCAGCATTATACTGAATATCAGGTTTATCAGATTTACCAGATTATCTGATTTTGTAGAGCTGCTTCTATTTGCTGTTGGAGTTGTGTACTAAAGAATAGCCATAGCACAACCTAAATGTATATTTCACTTACCTGTTTAACAGACTGTGAAATAACACAGGCCACACCACACAAGAATTTCACTCATATTAGGCTAGACCTTTTGTCTTCTCGTTCTATACAGTGGTAGATTTATCTATGGTGTAATACAAACTGTAATTTATTGTAAATTTACGAGGAAGTCTGTAGAGGATCCAACTTTATCACAACAAACCTGACGAAACGAGGGGAGCTGATGCCTTGTGTGAGGTGACTGAGGCTGAAAGGCATGAGTGCTCTGAACACAGAGATCAGCAATGTCACATCTGTGTCACATCTGTGCCACTGCTGGCCTCTCAAAGAAACCCTGCAAAGGCTGAAGGAAGGGGAGAGAGCTGGCTACAAGCATTTGTTTCCTCTTGGCCTTTCCTTCTGTTAGTTTACTTATTAACAGAATACTCTGTCCCATCCCTGGATTTTTTGTCTGCCTTCCTTCTTTTCATTTCAGTCGTTCTGCTGAAGTTAGCATTCACTTCAAATATCACACACACACTGACACTGATTTCTAACCAGCAGTGCAGTCACATTTAAATGAAGGTGGAAGAGCCTTGACTGGGAAGAGAAACCATGACATTTATCACAGATGTATGGAATGGTTTGGGTTGGAAAGGACCTCAAAGCCCACCCAGTGCCACCCCTGCCATGGCAGGGACACCTCCCACTGTCCCAGGGGCTCTCAGCCCCAGTGTCCAGCCTGGCCTTGGGCACTGCCAGGGATCCAGGGGCAGCCACAGCTGCTCTGGGCACCCTGTGCCAGGGCTGCCCTCCCTCCCAGGGAAGGATTTCTGCCTAATATCTGATCTAAATCTACCCTCTTTCAGTTTAAAACCATTATGCCTCACTCTGTCACTACCACATTTTCTGGAAGACTGATTACCTCCTCTTCTCAGCCCCAGTGGTGCTGATCCCTAGAAATCCATGATGTATTCTTCTGACAGAAGGAATTAGATTTATCTGATCTCTGTTCCAAAAACGTATGGGAAATCGGTTTTCTTTCAGCATGGTACTATTTAGCAGTGTAACTGTTGACTGAGGCAGATCTTGCATCATAAAGAAAAAGATAAGAATTTAACTGCTTGGAGAGTAACAGACTTTTTTCACACCCTTAAACTGAACTATTTTACTATTAAAATGAATTGTTTTGCTAATAATTTTTCTTCCTAAAATTCCAAGCACACACATTCAAAAAGGAGCAAATCCTCCACAGCACATCAACTGTTGATCAAACTGCTTTTGTATGAGGGATAGATTTGGAATATTTTTTTTCCAGAAATTCATTGTGCTGGAATAGACTTCTGAGACATAATTAAAGGTAATAACTTCAAATGCACTGAAACTCCTGAGTGTTTGCTGCACAGTCTCAGTTATCCATAATTGAATAAGCAGTTAAGATTTTAGTCAATTTGTCTGGAAGTATTTCAGTTCATTGGCTTTACAAAATCTCCTGGGCTCATCAGGAAGTGCTGCACACCTCCCCTCATCCCTTTCATTTTCTGGTTAATGCTCCAGCCTATTTCCATGCAAAGGGCTGCTGCTTGAGACAGGAACAAAGTGCATCTTGGTTTACTTGCATACATTTACATGCCAATGAAAAGCAACATGCTGAAAACATCTGAGTTAATTTTAGGCATTAAATTCAGCAGGAATATTCATATGAGTAAATATTTTCACAATTACTTCTGTCCCAGAGGATAGACACGAAATGAAATTTGAAGCCTAATATACTACTTTTTTCTATGAATATAAATTTCATAGGAGAACATTGGTTTTTTCACTCTTTGCTTTTAAAAGATTAGTTCAAATGATCAGGTTTATTAAAGGGACTCTATCAAGGCTTAATTTAGGAATTGATGAGGTAACAATATAAAAAATCAAATCCATGCTTCCTTTGTGTTGTTAATCTATGATCTTCTGTAAGACTGAAGTTGAGCCTGTGTAAAACACAGTTTTGCATTTGGAATTTTTTTTCTTCTAATGAGCTAGAAAATGTAGCAATGTGGTTTTTATTACTATTCTTTCTTTCATGCCTCTGTTTTTTTCTTCTAGCCCATAAGAGGTTTTTTGCATGTCTTAGCCTGAATGAATGTGTAGGTTCTTCTGAAAAAATATTGCATATTGGAGTATGCATATGGAGTAATAAAGGTATTTGTGGTGATGTCCATTGTCTGTATTAAAAAAAAAAAAAGAAAATAACATTAAAAGAGAGAAGGACTAATTGTTCATATACTGCTTACACAAATCCAGTTCTTCAGTTCACTTTTATATCCACATGGAACTGAACAGAGATTGTTATTCTCCGCGTCCAAGCACAGATGTAGGTTTGAAAGTAATGCAGTTAAAGGCTGTGGAACTCAAGTTTTTTTTCTTTTTTTAAGTTCACATGATTGATGTAGATTATACTGTAATTTGTCCAGGAGGTACAGATGCAAAATAATATGGAATTTATTAGATGACAGTTAAATCAGCCCCAGTGTGCCCTTTTGCCTTGCAGCCCAGCCTCCTTCCCAGGCTTTTGTTACTTTGCCATCACGAAGGGGGAGTTATCTGCTTTCTGCAGCTTTTTGGTTGAAGTGATCTTTTCATGTTAAATCAAATGAAAAGTAATCAACACTTAACTGTTGTTGTTGTTTTGCTACCTGAAGCATTTACCTGACAAAAAAATAATCACTGCAATATCCCATAAGGCTTCCTCCATTATCAGATTGACAGCAGCATGCACAGAGAAAGATAAAATGGAAGCAAACTGCTGCAAAGAACTTCAGTGTCTTTTTCTGGTGACCAGCATGGCAGTAGGGATAATTCCTCCTAGGAACTGCTGTCCTGGGAGGACACGTGGCACCTCCAAAGGCTCCAGCACTAGAGCACCACAGGAATGACCTGTATGCCTTACCTTGCAGAAGGTAGAGATATTAGCCAACTTCTTTATCTTTGTAATTGTAATGTACAGCAAGATCCTTGAGATTAATTCATAACAGATGTCAAGAAAGGATTTATCCATGGGTTGAATTAATTGGGAAAATAACAGAAGAAAAAAAGTTATTTTTTGTTTTATTCTTTATATCCTAACCAGCCACCATCTCTCCAGACTGACCTAGAACTTCACAAAGCAAATGATTATCATATTACTTTTCCAAAAAAAGAGTTTCCCTATATGTTTTTTAAAAATTCAGATCAGTCAAACTGCTGGAGCCTTCCCTTTATTTTGTGCAGCATCTGAAGCCGTGCTCTCAGTGTCCCCAGGGCAATAACTGCAGCCATGTGTGTGCCCCAGCGCAGGTTTTGGTATCAGCAGAGGAGAGCAGGGCTGGCTGCTGGAACTCAGCAGAAATTCACTCTGTGTGCTGACATCTGGGCTGGATTCTCAGTAAATGAGTAACTGACAGCACAGGCAGCTGTTGATGACTCTTCTCCGTGTGTGGAGACACGAGGCTTGACTCCATTTCAGAAGGCTGATTTATTATGTTAAATATTATATTAAAATACTACATTAAAACTATACTAAAAGAACAGAGAGATCAGAAGGCTTAACTAGAACAGAATAGACTAGAATAACAAAAATCTTGTGACTGCTCACAGCCTTGGCACAGGTGGCTGTGATTGCTCATCAATGGAAAACAATCCACATGGACCAATCACAGATGCACCTGTTGCATTCCACAGCAGCAGATAGTAATTGTTTACATTTCTCTCCTGAGGCTCCTCAGCTTCTCAGGAGAGGAAAAATCCCAGCAAAGGCTTTTCATAATATCATGGCTACAGGCAGCTTGTCTCTGAGTGCAGGAAATGCTTGGGAAAGGATGCTCAGGTGTTTATTCTGTGGCAGCAGGAGGACAAGTCATTCCATCCAGTTACCTTAACGGATCCTGGGATACCAGAACCTCAACCAGGCTCTAAAAATTACTTAATATGAATAAAATATTTATGTTTTCCTTGTATAATGGATGAGTTACCTTAAAATAGTGCCATGCAAATAAACCCCTCTAGCTCAACAGCAAAATGCTCAAGTTGTCATCATGTTTCTGCCTATGAGACATGACTGAATCAGTTCTGCCTAATTCAACCGTAAATACAAGATCATGAGACCTGGGGATTTCAGTTCCCCCAGGAGGGGCACCCCAGCATGTGCAGAACTATTCTCTGTGCAGGACACTGCAGCTTAGGCCTGAATTATCCCAGAGATGTGATTTGGGTGTTACCCTCAAAGACAGTCCTGAAGTACTTTTGTGCAGGATGTTTGCAGCTGCATTGTGTGAATAAATGAAAGGGACAATGAGCTATATATTAGCACTGGCAGTGGAACTGAGTAGCACCAAGTCTAGACCCTGTATTAATGCAAACAGTAATCAAAGACATGGCCTGAGCAATATTTCCAGTTACTCTTTTCAGTGAATATTTTGATACCAAGATTAGAGAGGAAATTACTTTTTTTTTAACTGTCCAGCAAGCACAGACTGAACAACTGAACAAAGAAGCAGTAAATTGTTATCAGCAACTCCAGCTTAAAAAGATTTAGGCTTGAGATCTGATTTGCTAATTCTGAGACTGAGGCCATCTCCTAACATTTTTTCCAATAAGCATTTCTAGTCAGGTTTTAGTCATCAAGAACTTAGTTCAGTTTAAGTTTATACCTTACTTCCACAGTTTCCTTGACTTCTACTGAACTTATGGGAATTTTGATTTAGAGACCAGTTCAAGAACTAAGTATCAACAGTTGATGAGAAAATGCTTCTCTGTGCACTGCATAAAGGCATCATAACTTACACTCCCTCATTCTTCATTAATATGCAGTTACACAATTTATATACCACTTTAGCCATTAGCATATAAATTGCCACCAATATACTGCATTCCCAGTGCAAAAATAAGCCAGTGTGAGGAAAGGAAAAGCTACCATAAAATGCCTGGTGTTTTTATATCTCTAGCTGCTTCAGTGAATAATAATCCTAGAGAGTCAAACTGATACACTTTGCTTCATTATGTAGAAATGTTGCTGTGATCACTTCCTCACCACTCTCAATGTCTTGCAATTTGAAATATCAAAATATTTTCCTGTTTGGAAAGCAAGCAAGTATTTTTGTAGAACATTCTAAAGAAAAATCTAAAATCACGTTGATATGGTTTTACAATGTCAGTCAAGCTCCAGACTGGAAAGCATTTTCTTCTCCACTTAGAAGAATGGTAAATTTGTAATTGTCTTTATTAACGACCTGCTTGCTGGTTTTGATGACTTGGGTTAACACAAAAGTAGCTTTGGGGGCAGGAGCTAGAAGTTGTGGCAACAGGACTGATGTGAGAACCCTTTTGAGATGGTTTGCTGTAGGGACATCTGTGGGTGCCAGGAAGGCAGCCTGCATCAGGACATGTTGACATAGGTGGCAACTTTCCATTAAAATTTTGGGGTTTTAATCAGAGCTGGAGATGTTTCTGTTACATGGTGGATCCACAGTACAAGATGATAGTGGAAATTCATGAAGCTCAGATGGAGAAGAGCAAGCCATCACAAAAAAACCCCAAAACAAACTGAAAAAAAAAATCAGTGATTCACTTAGTGAATTAGCCTAACTTTATAAAAGACACTTTATTTGAATTGGAATAAAAACACCAGCTTGCATCCTTTTCTGGTTTAGAGATGCATTATTAGCTTCTCAAGACCACAGTTGCAGGTAGTTCAATTGTTCCTCAAGCACACTCTTTGTTTTACAAGAACAGAACTTTTTGACAATCTTGTTCAAGACATAATTAGAACAATGAAGTCATTTTAGGTTAACTTCAGCAGCAAAGAATCCCATAGACTTAATAGGAGGAGGACTGGCTTTGAACTAAGCTTGGGCATGATTTTTTCTTATGCCTTTGAAGACACAAATAAAATAATCTCTCTCACATGGTTGGATTTGCTGGTTAATTATCCACAGCATCTGCAGCACAGAATCCAGTCTTGGGCTATTTCAGGTTTGGCAAGACAAATATATGGCTCTGCAGTCAGAAAACTGCATCCTTGCTCAAATCACTGACATCTGGAATTACCAAGAGCCAGGGGCTGGCCAGAGTTGGTGGCTTTGCATTGGTAAAAATGTATTGCAAGGTGACTGCACATTCATCACCATTCACGGCTGGGCTTCCCACTGCATTATGTTTTTGGAAATATCAGAAGACTTTTATTTCTTGCTAGAGATGGCATCCAATATCCTGAGAAAAAGTGGAGGTTTTCCTACAATAAAATAGCAAAAATATTGTGCTTTTTATGGAGTGTGAATGGCAAAGCTCTCATTTGGAACAGTAACTCACCACAGTTTTCAGAGAAATAAAACCAGAGTCCTGTAATAGAGGCTGTCACAATGTCTGTGTCAGATGAAGTGCAAAATGTAGACATTTGTAACTGTGGTGTTATTTCCCTCCCTATGGACAGATCTTTTTTCTCAATCACCTACGAAATACATGAAAGTGACAGGGACTTTTCCCTTCTGGTCATCTCTGAGAGCTGGAAGGAACACTCTGAACATCCCAAATAATGTCCCAGCCATGGTTTCCTTATGAAATGGTTAAAATGAGCCATGCTTCTCTCTGATAAGATGTCTGTGTCATTTCTAGTATAAATATTGGCAAGGATTATTTGCCAGTCTTTAGACACTCTGAGTATTTTTCCCCCTTAAACTTGGCTTTGTGATTCCTTGGTATGATTCCATCCTGGTGCAGCGCTGTTCAGTTCATTGCTGCTGTGGCTGGGAATGCTGGAAGTGCAACAGGCTCCACTTTGTCAGTGTTATCTCTGCAGTCCTCTTATTGAGATGGAGGCTACTTGGAAAAGGATGAGGTTTCTCACCATTTTGGGAAGTGTTACTGATCCCTGAGGAAATGTGAACATCCCACACTCAGTTACTTTATTCAAGTGTAATTTAAAACCGGCTCTCAAGCATAATGGGATGTTACAGCCAATATTTATTTTTCTTTCATTAGATAAATAGTATTAAATTGCAATCCTTGAGAAAATTGTACAGACTGTATCACATTTGAATGTGTTTGAGCTTGAGTCTCGCTCAGGCAAATTCTCATCATATTCAAATAACCATCATTATGCAAATAAGAACATCCTCATTGCCAAGCAAGTTTAAAATGGATGGTTGTTTTTTATCATGATGGATTATCTTCCTCCTGGTAGCAGCCACATGCAGCTCAGAAGAGCTGTACAGGTCCTGGTTATTCTCCAGATTTCTTTTGCCAGTTGCAAGCTATGGGTTTTGCCAGCAAGGATGGACTTTGATTCCTCTTCCCATGTATGCTGCTTGAAAAACAGATAACCAAGCTTTTCTTATCACCAGGGGTTTTGGCTTCTTGATTGTACAGAATTTTCATGTAACAAATAAGGTTATTCTGTGAGAGCCATTTTATTATATCAGTACTGCCTCAAGTTAAAATTAATTATAATTACAGCTCTGAAAACTGTAAATATAAGGCTGCAAAAGTCATCTTCGTGTTTTCCCTCTGATGTACATGTTGTGCAAAAAGAATGGTAGCTACAATAAGTTACAGCATTTAGCTCAAACAGAAATAATTCTTTCTGTCCTAACTTTACAAAGTTTGATTAATGCAATAAACAATAAATAACAAAACCAACCCCCCTTATATTTGGATTAACTGCAACCGTCCAGGACCTTTCTGTTTGTTCTCTTGGTTTTTCTGCCAAGTATACTGAGGATTAAGAATTCAAAATAGATACCTGGAAAAGAAATGCTTCATTCTCTGCAGAGCCATGAGAGAATGTGCAAGTGAGTTACAGGCCAGACAGGCTTGTTATGATAATAACATCACTCTTATTTCTATTTACAGTCAATGTTAGAGCTTCTGTAAATGAAAAATGCCACCAAACTACTTGAAAAGGAACTAGAATCTATAAATAGCTACTTTATGCACACTCAATTGTTTCCAGTTCTGTTAAGCAAATACATTTTCATCCTCTAGTCCAGCAGCTCATCCCAAGCAGTAATGTCTGGATGCAAGTATGTGCTACAGGCCAAAATCTGCTTCCATTTACTGCTTTCTTTTTAAGATCACTATCTTAAAGAAGTGCAACAGGACATGTTCTATGGCCAGATTCTATCCCTGGCCATTTGTGTGTAATCCTGAAATAACAATCAGCTCCTGAGCATGGTTGATCATAAGCAGTTGACTGTGTGGGTTATTTATTAAAAGACTGATTTTTGTGCATTCTCTCATGTACATTTCAATTTCTTTGAAACTCATTCTTTCAGTAAAGTTAAATGCCCCCCAGATTTCTAAATTAATAGAAGGTTTGTTTTAGAGTAGGCCTTCACAGACACATGAAATCATGTAGTTTAAATCTACTTTTCTAAATGCTAAGGGATAGGGGTGCTGTTGACATTTTAGGCTTTTTATCTTAAAAAAAAATAGAACAAAATATCTGTGATAGGAGGATTCTTGTAGATACCTAATGCCAGAGGGGAAGGCCTCGGCAAGAAATATTACATTTGTTGTAGCCTTTCCCAACAGCACTGTCTTGGAACTCTTGCCCCCACAACCACGGAGCAGATAATCAAATTTGTACTTTTGGTCTTAACACAGAGCTAAATCCCAGAGTGCTGAAAGTTAGCAAGAAATATTACATTTGTTGTAACCCTTCCCAACAGCACTGGCTTGGAACTCTTGCCCCCACCAACCACGGAGCAGATAATCGAATTTGTACTTTTGGTCTTAACACAGAGCTAAATCCCAGAGTGCTGAAAGTTGCTTTGTTTGGGAAGGATCAAAGAGGTGCCCAAGTTTGTGTGCAGCACGCTGCACTTTGATTCAATTAGGAAAGAAGTGATCAGCTTTTGCAGCACTCCAGGGTCACTGGATGGAGTTAATGAAGAAACAAAAGGTGCAATAAGGCAGAGCTCTGAGCCCCAGAGAGGGCAGCTCTGGGAGCAGCAGCTGAAGGGGAAGGAAAACACCCCAGTGTGCCCCAAGCCTTTGCTGACACCCTAGAGATATGGAAAAGCCTTGGCAAATGCTCACTGGAATGAAAATACACTGATTTAAAATTCAAAATTCCTGTCCTGAGCTTAGAAAAAGAACTTAATGACAATAAACTGTTGCAGTCTACATGTTCTTTTAAAAGCACTGTTGCAGTTCAAAAATATAGACAGAGTAGGATGCTGAGCAGCTGTGTTATAACTCCTGTTATACCCAATGAAACTTTCCATGAAAAAAGACACACCTAGCCCATCTTGCAGGAGAAGGGATGTACATGCACCTGCCATGATATTTTGCATAAAGCAGGAATGTGTTATTACATTTTAAAAGGCAAAAACCCCCATATCAGATAGATAAATTTTTGTTTTGTTTTCCTTTATTTTTAAGGAAGGAACATGGTATTGTATTGCAAGAGCCCTCTAACAGTCTGGATTTTTTATTTGGTCATTTTCTAAGGCACTGGCAATTATAGAAGTTTGGAGTTTTTTCTAAACACAGAAGAAAACCACATTGAAAAGTGTCCAGTTTTGTTTCCACAACTGATTCTATTGGGGTATTGGTGGTGTTAAGGGAAAAGAAACAACTATTTTAGAAAATGTGGCTGCACCCCTTAGACGAAAAAAATGAGCTATAGCCTCTTTGTCATTATAGAGTTCAATTCAGCATGGAAAATTCTGTGTATTTCCCTTCTTTTACCAGTGTATTGTACTTCACTGCATAACTCTTTAAAAACCAGGAATTGAGACACCTCTCATGCCATCATCTTTCCTCTAAAACAGCTTTCTTGCACAGCCTGGGATTAAAATTAATTTTCCTTTGCTTAATATGAAGGTTGTTAATTCCTATAATGCAAATGTTGTTTATCTAACACAGGCAAATAATTTACTTATTAATGGCACATTTAATTGAACAGCTTTGCTGCTTAGTGTGTGCTGAGTGTGTTGTTTGTGTCCTTCTTCAATAGGAAATAATTTTTTCACTGTCATTGTTTTCACTGGCTGGAATGGATGTGTTTAGTAACTGCTCATGCTGTTTGCTTTGCTTCATTTTTGGACAGGCCGTAACCCCCTTTGTTGAGAAGTGCATGGCTGTCTTTTCTATCATTAACTACAAGGACATTAGAGAGAAATCACTTTCTTTTTCCTTGATCAGACCGTTTGCAAAGTTTAGCTTAATCTAAACTACTCTGTTGTGCTCTAAGCTTGAACCCAGTGATGCTTCTCCCAGTCTGGTCTCCCAGGCTGTAATTTTGGCTGAGCACAGTGACTCCTCCTGTCCTGCAGCAGCAGAGTTACGACAGCACCACAGCACATTCTTCAGTTCAAATGTTGTGCCAAGCTCACAGAGAGAACAACAAATAAATGAAATCAGCTGCTCTTAAATAAAACAAGAATTGCAGAAGGATGTAGCTTACCTTGTGAACTCCATTTCATAATGACAGCTGGTTTATTACACCTTTTACAGACCATGGGTTTAATCAATACAAAACTCTAATAATGCAAAAAGATCCCGCAATGTTTTCTGACAAGTACTTGTAAATTTTTCTGGAATACTTCTTGTTAAACAAAGATTAAATGTGGCTATTAAAAGCGGGCGATAATGTTCCAGGAAGAGAGCTTTATTTCTACACATGAAATGGGTACTGGGAAAGGATTGTTAGGCTCTGCAAACTTAAAAAAATGAGGTAGTGACAGAATAGCTATTACTTTATATAAACAGTCAAATAAGCAAAGCTGCACTTGCCTTGGACTACATGACTGGGATCTTCAGCAGCACAGAAAGCAAACAAAAATTGTGTTCATTCCTATATATCAGCACTTCAGGTAAAATAATCTGAATTGCATCAATTCCATGATATTAACTTACACTGTTTAATTAAATCACCCCAACATTATTGCTGAGGGCATTACTCACTCTGTAATGGTGTCACTAACCTGGCAATTGTCAATTCAATTTTCTGGGTACAAAACAACTTGAAATGGTGCTGGAGAAAAAAACCTGAAATTATGCTGAACGTAATTGAGGTTTTAATTGGCTGTCTGATCAATGAGTGCCAGATCATGGACATCCTCAAACTTGTGCCTCTTCTGTGGCTTGGGGACAGATAATTATAACAGCAGTGCTGTGGGACCAAACACCAGCAGCTCCCTTCAGTGGAGTGTTGAGCATCATAGGTAGTTCCTGGTAAACCTAGTTTAAAGTTAATCCATACAAAGAAAAAAGCCCAATCTTCTTAAATTCCCGAACCAACTTATTCTCTGAATTTATTTTTTCTTCCAGCTCTGCTACTGTACATTCATTGCCGGTTCTAATCCCTCAGCTTCCCAATTCTGCATGCAAATTTGTTTATTTTGCACAGGATCTTGTTCTCAGAGTCGTTGGTTTGGGGGTTTTTTTGTCACACATTCACAGAGCTAGTGTAATTTTCCCCTCCCCAATTTCTTCTCCAGCAGCTCCAACTGCAAGGACAGCCAATGTTTATAGTGAGAAGGTTAAAATATTCTGGATATCTTCCGTTGCTTCCTCCCGTTTACTGACGCTGCAGTTTCAATATGAAATCTACTATAGCATGGAAGCTGTTTGCAGTATAGTGTAAGGGCTTCCTACCATATGCTCTCCCATCTGTGATAAGAATGAGGGCTTTGGGAAAAAAAGGCAAAAATTTCAGTGTGACTGGAGCTGAACTGCATGCAATTTCTGCCTGCTTTGAGGAAATCTTGAAAAGTAAATATGTGCATTATACATGTCATGAATTCTTCTGCCTCCTGTTTATTCCCCATTGCTGATCAAGCATTTTCTGTGTAAAAACCAGGGGCTAAGATCCCTGGAGAATGTTGGAACTGAATGGAACTGAATACACCTCAGGAGCTTGGCTCAGTAATCAGTTTGCAGACACTTTAATTGCTTCCAGTGACTTTTAGCCCTTTAGTGCTTTGGAGAGGGCGGCTGTAGCCTTGCTGTACAGATGTTAAACTTACACACAAGTGTCCCTGTGACTCCTTTAAGACCTTCTGTGGAACCTGCTTGCCTTGGTTGCCTCTGGTATTTTCAGTGTAAGCGAGGCCAGACAGGAAGAGCTCTATGGGCCCTACTAGACAGCTTAAACACCCCCCAAACCACCAAAAAACCCACAGAAGGAGGCAAAAAGAGGAACTGTTTAATTTAAAATGTCTTTATGGAAATTACTTTTAAATCTAACATGTTTCTGTATTGCAAATCTTTCCTCTTGATGTGTTTGATGTTCCTGTCTCTTATCATTCTGCAATGGAGTTATCAAATCTGGCTTTGGAGGTAAAAGGTTCACTGTCTTCTACAGTAGGTTTGAATTTGGCTTCATGTAACTACTATGTAATATTGACTCTATGTAACTACTCATTTTGCTGCACTGGATCTTCCATTCATAAATATTTAATAAAGAGCCAATAAATTATTAACCTCTAGTAGCATTACAACATGGATATAATAGTAAAAAATGCAATAATCACATTACTGTAGGGTATTACCTATTAGCAAATAACAGACTTAATTAGACATTACAAACATTTATCCTCCATTAAAAATCGATTAGACTTACACTTTATAGACCAACCCTAAATACACAGTGTGATCTAAAGCACACTGAATTTGGTATGCAGACAAAATACTGCAGAAAAACATACCCAATATTTTGGGCAACAATGATTCTTCAGTAGCCACCAGAGATCCAAGAAGGGAACCAGACAAATATTTTCTGTATGATTCAGTAATTTAAGTAATCCCATTCTTTCTGAAACCATATTAAGCAAGACAATCAGTCAGTGTGTTTTAAGTGACCCAGCTAACTATTCTTTGATATCTAGAAATGGAAAAGTTTAATAACTATAAGTTTTGCTTTTTCCTCTAACACCCTTGGTTTACTGTTTCCTCATGCCATTTATTTCACTATAATTTATACATTTTGGATACATATTTAGTTCAGATATCAATTCTTGTCTCGTTTTGAGGAGAAAATATGTTGTGCTTTGGTGTCAGGATGGTGTCTGGAGGCTCAGTGAGTAACTGCAGCACTAGGGGTCACTGGCACTCCATCAGTAGCCGGCGTCTGTGGCAAACCAGCTCGGGCTGTGCCGCAGCGACGAGCCCATTTAAATTCCTGGGAATTTCAGGGATATTGGCGCTGCCAAGCAGGCGACTGCTCGAAGGTCTAACGTGTCCACACGAGTCGGCACCATATGTGTTTATCCGCTGGGTTTGTGGGTTTCTCGTTCCTCCCAAATTCTTGGGCTGTGCTGTTTCTCTATGTATTTCAGCCTAACCTACAGCCAGCTGTAAGCTCGTGTTCCATGGGGACTGAGAAACTCCAGACCTTTGGCTCCAGGTCACAGTAACCAGCCTGGGGCACTAAAATGCTCCCCGAGAGGTTTCTGCAGCACTGGGCTCCTTCTTTCCAAGAGATGTTGAGCACAGAACATCAACTGCTTCTCAGAAAAAAAATTCTAATCACTGAAGATTGGACCTCTCCTTACAATATTGTGTTACAGATTATAATTAATGCATTTAATGACCCTTCTACTAAAAAAAGTCAGTTGATAAGGCATAAAAGTTGCTTTTTTAATCCTATTAATAGAATTGCTGTATTTTCAGTATTTTTTCATATTGAAAATGAAGGTCTAAATGATGAATTAAGGAATCTCTGTCTTGGTTTTCCAGAAAAGGAAGCTAGCAGTACATGCAGGCAAGGTTTTCATATCTCCAGAGTAATTTTAAATGGGCTTTGCCTTCCTTGGTTGCATCACATCAACTTGTCTTTAGTTACATCTCAGGTCAGGCAGAATAACATCTGGTCTGCTCTTTCACTTTATCTGCTCCTACAAACCAGAGTTTCCAGCTGCTCCCTGGGAATGTTATCAGATTTCCAGGTGGACAGTGCCTGTGAGCATTGACATTCCAGCCACTTGGATCACTCTGCCTCTAGTAACTCGGCAGGTATGGGTGCTTTTGTACCTGTTCATTTTCTCACAATATAGATATTTCTTCTCATACTGGCTTTTCCCTGAGGTGCACACATATTGGTTTGTTTATTTACTGAGTTTTCTCTGAGCTGGCCTCTGTGTCTTGTATGATTTGGTCCTTACCAATCATTTTGCTTTATTGTGATATGAGTACAGTAACTTGCAGCCACAGCAGCTTTTAAAATTCTACTGTCAGATGAAGCAGGTTAATGTATTAGTTCATTAATTCAAATCAAAAAGCTCTCTTAGATACACCTTTGCCTATTAGAGTGCTGTTGATTTGGCTGATAAGAGCCTAGCTGTGTTGAGATAAGGTCCTTTGTCACTTTTAGAATGACAAAGGAAATCATTTGGAACTGAGATATTTCTGAGTTTTCATTGGAAACAAGCAAAGGAGAGTGGAAATTCTGACATCATCTCCTTTTCCAGCGGTTGTGAGCTGACAGCAAGGCCAGCACCACAGAGCAGAGCTGCAGGAATGCTGATCCCCACTGAGGCTGGTGTTTGATCATTAAGGAGATGGCACTCAAGGGGCACTGCCACAGCCAGCAGAAATACAAGCTGTCAAACAGATCTTGCTTTCAGCCTGGCCAAGATTTTTCAGTGACTCCGCTTTTCTCATAAAACAGAGGCATTATAAGGAAATCAAGTGATTTAATTTTTTATTTCCCTGTGTGGTTTGAACAGATGAGAATTAGTTTTAGTCAAATTAACAAAGATTTAATGCTTCATCCTGCTGTCACTGAAACAAAAATCTAGGTGCTGCTTAATGTCAAAAAAGCATAAGATGCAGAAATTAAGAGGCAACTGAAGCGTGTGACTCGGTGTGGTCTTTGTGGCATCTCCCATTAAGCTGTTCTGACTTTCAGAGCATTTCTGTGGGAGCATCACAAAGAGACTCAGCTGTGGCTGTGGCACAGCTGGCCAAGACGTGGGGTACACGAGAACCCAAAGGAAGGCCCTTCCCCAAAAACTGCATTACACAAAGAGAGAGCAGACCACAGCTAGATGTGGTGAGGAAATAAGAGAGAGAAACATGAAATAGTAATGGAACAACTTCCCCTGTGCATTCTAACTGGCAGTCACAGTACACCTGCTGCCTCATCGCTGCTCAGTGTTTTGGAGACAACACATGAAATTGTATAAAATTGCTGGGAGGTCAAGCTGATCATGCTGATGCCTTTTCATCTTCTGAATCTCTGACTCTAATTGCTCCTCTCTTCGAATGTTGTGCAGTTGCAAACCCAGATAATCCATTTCAATGCCCTTTGTGCAATCCCAAGCAATGGAGAAAAAAAAAATAGGAGTAAAAATCTCTCTGTAAAAATCAATGGCAAGGCATGCACTGACTTCAGCAGCACCAGGATTTTTCCCTCAGAGTTTAATTGAAAGTGAAAAATATTTTTGGAGAAAAATGTCTAACTGCTCAGGTTAAAAGACTCAATAACATGCCCAGTTCTTCCAGGTCTGTGGGCACTGAGAGACAATTTTTAAATGCAGCTGGCTTTTGGAATGAATTGTTTGCTTTCAGATCACTAGGCATATTCTGCATTTCCATGTCTTTTTATCTATCTCTATAGATTTATTTATTAAGATATCTGCATCTATATCTATCTGTCTATCTAGATGTGAAATACTGGGCAGAGGAACATTTTTGCTCATGTACCTGGCTCCAGTTTTCCCTTGTGCAGCTCTTTGCCTTATCAGTGGGGCTTCCCCCAGACGTGTGCTTTTAGCCTGTCAAAGAGGGGAGATTGCTGCTTAAAAAAACCAACCTCAAGCAAAAATGGGAATTGATAAACTGATCAGAACAATTAACAATTCTAATGACATAAAGTTAATGTACCACACTGCAGATGAACCAAGAAGTCTCAGGGTGTGGATGGATCTTTTCATTACCTTGTTGGGTGTGGATTAATCAGTTTTCTACCTTTTCCATTAGGTTGTGGGTTTTCAAGTCTTCCCACTCTCTCATGTTTTCCTAATGCCAGCTCTTCCTTCACAATTAGTTGTGTTAATCACCCAGAAAAGATGGCATTCTTGCCAAAATAACATATTGCTAATGAAACAGGAAGATGTTTTCTCATTATGAGCTGTATGAATTGCTGTGATTTCCACGAGCAGTGCACAGGAAAGGTTTTCATCCCAGAAGCGTTGGCCAGGACAGAGTTTGCACAGCTGATGTGCTGCCATCTGCACTCGTGGGCACAAACTGGAACTGGGACACCCACTCTGCAGGGGGAAATTTGAGTGGCCTGACCTTCAGTTGGTACTTCAGCAAAATGCCCACTAAACCAAAAGTGAGATTATTTCTGGGCAGGGCAAGAAATGGGTGCACTTGCTTATCTCTGGAGGGACTGAAGACAACAGTTTATTCAAAGTCACTTGGCTTTGAGAGGGACTCGAGACCCAAATCTGGTTTGTGGGCATAACAGGATAGTAGAAGAAAATTAGGAGGATGCTGATGAAATATTAAGTGTCCATTACTACCTACTAAAAGTAAAATGTCTGTGGAATGCTCTGGAGGAGAAGAGTATTGATGCATAAAATTTAATAATTAGTTAGTGACCTTTCAGAATCACTTTAAAAAACCTTAAGGAAAAAGTAATAGCTTAGATTAATTTTTTTCCCTCTCACAAGATCAAATTAAAAAATTAATCTGTTCAGTGAGTAGCAGCATCCTAGAAGAAGGATCCTAGGTTCCATAGTTTCCTATTTGGGCTGAAAAATGAAGTGCTTTCAAGTCTGTTGTTTCAACAACGATGTTGCAAAATATGAAGAGAAGGGAAAGGAGCTAATTTTGCAAACATAATATGGCTGGCATTAAAACTCTCTCTCACTCTGCATTTCTATAACAACTTCTGCCCTTCTTTCATTCTAGTTACCCTAAATGACTGCAAGGCCTTAAAGCCTGTGCACAAAACATCTCCAAATGGTGCACAAAATAACTGAATGTAAAAGCATAGAGGCAGAAACTGTAGAAGAGAAGAGAATCTTGGTTTGGTTTTCTTATTATTCCCGTACCTTTTTTTCTTAAATTACTTTGGTGACTAAACTGCCCACACCTGTATCTGGAGAGAAAGCTCTTCCTTTGCACTTTTCATACTTTGCAGAGGCTTCTTTTTAAAGCTTCTTCACCAGAACACAGATTAACTGCAATGTTATCCTGGCACATTCCACCCTGCCACTGAATGAAGCTGGACACTGACTTCCTCCTCCAGAGCATGACTGCTGTATCTGGGATAGAGTGTTGTTTAATAATAATTCTCTTATGTTGTACAACACTGCAAGGTTTGGCCACAACATCTGTCAATAGCAGTTATCTATCCTCTGTCAGGTGGGGGATGTTCTGAGCTGGTACATTTCTGTTTGCAGTGCAATGCCAGTTCTAGACATGTGCTTCATTTCAGCTCTGGGGAGCCTCTCAGGAGCTGGGAATCCTTCCAAAGCTGACATGAACTTCTAAAATGAATTCACACTACCACACAAAATGCAGCCTTTTCTCACTGCATGGGTAATCATGTACTTCTCAGTGTTGGCAAACAGAAAGTGTGCAAAGTTTATTTTGATAGACTATTTACAGCTTCAGTGTTGTGGATGTTGATATACAGACAAATGTTTTTATTGCTCCCAAACATGTACTCCAAGAAGGAAGAAAATGACGATAAATTCTTGTAGCTACTTCTTGTTTTGTTTTGTTTTGTTTTGGCTGCGGTAAATTGTATTTTGCTGCAATTCTATCTGCCAAGGGTAATATAAATTTCATTATTAAGCTTGACCAAATGTTTGGGTTAGTATTGAAACCCTCTGTAACGGAAAACCTGAGGTCAGTTATTTGCCTCCAGCACTTTTGGAGACTGTTTTAGACCAAAAGTCGGTATTTTTGCTGCTGGTTTTGCAACATATACGAAGTATTCCATTACACACCTCTCACATTATTTCCCTATTCTGCCTGCACCGCACTTGATTTGGCTCACGACTGTTGCAGTGGCTTGGGGAGAGCCGCAAACACGGCAAACTGAGACGAGGGAAGGAGCCAAAGCCTCGCCACGTGCAGCAGCACGCTCAGGCCAGCGCGTCGCTCCTGGCAGCCGCAGGGATGCGGTGTCTGGGTGCGCGTCCGTCCGGGCGGGCTCGGGGACGCTGCCGAAGCGGCTGGGGATGCTCTGCCTGTCCGTGCTCCCGGAGCTGCCTCTGCCTGCCCTGTGCCCGGCCCTGTGCCCTGTCCTGTGCCCTGCCCTCCGAGGATGAGCCGGGGATCGGCGCCGCTGCCACCTCCGGGAGGAGCTGGGCAGCGGAGGCCGGGCAGGACGTGGGCAGGGGCTGGGCAGGAACCGTGCAGGGGCCGGGCAGCGGCGCCGGTCCGCGCATCTCCGGCCCGCCCCGCTCCGCCCCGCTCCGCGCCCCGCTGCCCGGGGATTGGGGCTGCCGGGCCGCCGGGGGTGAGGCGGGGCTTGGGTCGGCGTTATTTATTTATTTGTTTGGCGGTGCCGCGTTGTTGTTCTCGGCGGCGGCGGCGGCGGCTCAGCCCGGTACCCCCAGCAGCCCGCGGGATGCGGCGGGGCCGGCGCGGGCGGGCGGGCCGGGCCGCGGGGCGGGAGGTGCGCGCCGGCCGCCGCCGCCGGCCCCGGCAGCCCTGAGCGCCTCGCCGGCCGTCACCTCCTCCCTGTGATCTGCCTCTCGTGCGCAAAGTCAGACAGGTCAACGAGGAAATTGAGAACTTGAACGAAAGAAAAAAGAGCGCGCAGCACCAAGCCCTGCGCGTGTGGATGATTCCCGGGCTGATGAACATCGCCTAAAGGAAAACTTCGGTGCCGCCCGGGAGCCGCCGCGCCGCTCCCCGCGATGCGGGCGCTGGCCGTGTGAAGCGCATCCCGCGGCGGGCGGGAGGGCAGCGCTGCCCCGAGCCGGCCCTGCCCAGCGCCCGGCACGGACACGGGGCTGCCGGCCACGGCGCTGCTCGCCCGCCTTGGGCGGCTGCGGCTCCGCCGGCGTCTGAGTCCAAACTGACTCCTTTTTATTTACTGCGAGGAGAGGGGTGTTTTGTCACAGCATCATCTGTTTTGAAGAAAGAGGGAGGAAGGGGGAGGGTTAACGCTAAAGAAGTAAGTCTTCTGTGCGAAGGAAATGCTTTTTGCGCTTTCCAGATGACCTTTTCTGAAAATGTAGCCTCTCCAGCTGACCGGTTTTGATTTTGACTACCAAGTGTGTGAAACTGATCCCTAAGTGCTCCGCAAACCGTAGGATGTGTGCTTCCTGGATTAGCAATATGGGGCATCTGTTGTCGCCTCTCCTCTTGAGCCTGGCAGCAGTTTTTTCCAAAGGTAAGTCTTAATCGCTTCTGTTTCACTGCATCTTGTTTCTTACTTTGCACAGCCAGCCCTTCACCTCTCTCTCTGTAATGCCTTGAGTGCTATACAGTTCGAGACGGAAAGACTTGGGGGAAGCCATGCGCTAGTCAGAAACACAGAGGATGAGATGGGAAAACCTGAGGGGAAGGATCTTTCCTTGGCTGACCATTACAAACAGTCTGGCAGTTTCCCGAGGCATCTGTTACCTCCTTTCTGTACTTTTGGTGGGGTAGAAGATGCTGCTGCTGAGCTGAGCTGGTTGCTCTGCTTTGGATTATGAAGGGTTTCTGTTATGGAGATCTGAAATCTACAGAGGTACAAGCTGTTGGAGTTGGCTGCCCCACCGTTATCTTCTGTGCCGTTTTTCAGATTAAAATTCCTGTATCTCAGACTGACTGGCAGTGTTTTATTGGACCAAAGAAACAGGTACTTAGTGCAACATTTAAAAGCTTTGATGAGATGCTGTAGCAGGTGTCTGATATCCTGCATGCTGAATAGAGTTGGAACGTCCTGATGGCATGACTTCACACAACTCAGTGATTCCTTCTTGGAGCCCTCGAGCTTGTTTACAGTTCCAGTCAGAAAACCAGCACACAGGCAGTGCACATATTTTTGTGTGCATTTAAAGCTTCCTCGGAACTTAAAAGTTTCCATCGATGGCCTCAGCCAAAAGGTGAATGCACTTTTGCAATACTTAATTTAGATGATTCTGAGCATTCCTGTGACATATAAATTAGGAGAAGTATACATTTCTACCGAGCAGATACTGTGCATCAGCACTTACATTTTGGCAGGAAAACAAAGTTTTCACGTGGTTTAGTCTTCACAGGGGAATCAGAGCATATGCATTTAATCTGTGATTCTGCAAACATACTGGTGAAGAGCCCTGCTTATAAATATCCCTATTAAAAAAAATTATTGGTTATTCTTAACGCCCTTTTACACTTCCAGACATCAGCACTTTTCTTTTTCATTAAGTGAGTTATTTTTACTAATTAGTTTGTACCCACAACTGAACTTATTGACAGAAGGCAGAATACATAGTTATGTATTTCTATGGCACTCCCTGTATCAAATTCCATTCTCCTCCTTTTTTCCTTAGAACAGGTAAAGAATAAAGGAACAAAATTATAAGGCTTCTCAAATGTTCCCTAAATGCAGTGCCTATGCAAGTCCTGTTCTAAAGTTGCAATTGGAAATGCATTAGCAGCAGGGATTAGAATTCAGAGTCTTTTCAAGAGATTGCTTCATTCACATTGCACACCAGTAGCTTGTGATTGCCCAGCTAGGTTGTAAATGATGTATTTTATTATAAGCAATGTCATCAGTGCTTTGGATAGGCTCACAGTGCAGTAAGAGTATGAACTTCATTCCCTGCCTTTTGCTGTGTTTGAGTTTGCTGCCCTAACACTGCATTAACATAGTGTTGGACTGAGATTGCAGTTTATTCCAGGACTGGAATAAATGGCATTTCAATTTTACAGAATACAGCATTTCTTTTACTGCCAACTCAGCAATTATAGCATTCATATGTGATTTCATTCTGAAATGTCACATCTCTTTTGAAAGATGTATTAGGAAAAATTGCTTCACCAAAGGGGTTATCAAGCCCTGGCACAGCCGCCCAGGGAAGTGGTGGAGTCCCCATGCCTGGAAGGATTTAAGAGGCTGTAGATGTGGTGCCTGGGGACGTGGTCAGGGGTGAACAGGGCAGTGCTGGCTTAGCAGTGGCATTCGATGATCTCGGGGTCTTACCAGCCTAAAGAATTCTGTGATTCCATGAAACCTGGGATCAGGAGATTCCAGAGCCACTGGTGTTAGCTGTGCTATTGATCTTGCACGTCGGGTATCCAGGACACAGATACAGATATCTGTCTTTAACGCAATTGTTTATTTTTTGGTGACAGACTCCATCTGCACTGCTATGCCTTAATACACTGGAAAGACCAGAGTGTTCCAGAGATTTATAGAATGAACTTCACAGTGTAAAAGGTTGATTCCCACCCCCTCCACAGAGTAAGATGAACAGACAAAAAATACATCAGGCATGAGTACTACTACAGGGCATGTTACTTTGATGCTTTTTTGTTGCTAATAGAAAAACTCTCATTTATGACACGATGACAAAGTTTTCCTAAAGAGATACAAAGGCTTTTAACATGCAACAGCAATCAGCTGTCTATTGTGTATAGGGCTGCTGCTTATTACTCAGAACCATGGCAACACACCTTGTACTGCACAGTTTCCAAATCTTTCAGGTAATAATGTTGAAGACTTGAGAATACTATTGTGATTTTGCTTTGCTTTTATCTTGTAAAATGCAGAGCTCCAGCCTGAGAAATGAAATGTTGTTTTCAATAATGAGCTAAAGATCCTACCAGGCCAACTTGTCAGTGGTGATATAATCCACGTGTGTTAATGCACTGTCAGCCTAACAGTACAGGGATGTGTAAGGGCAGAGGAGATTATGCTCTGTGACTGTAGTTCACAGCTTTGTCTTCAGCAGTTTTCCTCAGTCAGTCGTAGGAGGCCAATGCTGGCCCTCAGTCAGTTCAGCGTTTTGCTGTTTGTTATCAAAGGTGGGAAGAAGTTCTTGGGAAATCTTCAGTCAAAAAATAACCAGGTCCAGCTGATGCTAATGAAAACAGACTATATACAGTAATAGTCAGCACAATAATGTTGGTGTTTTGTTCTCTTGTTTAAATGGAAATTCATCAGCTCCACTGGAGTACAACAGAAACTTCCATATTTTATGTGAGCTCCAGGTTCCATGCCTGGTTTAAGTCTAGAATAAAAACAGCATCTCCCATAAGATGCCAAACACTTTTGGGATGCATATTGTGAAACTAAAGATTGAGGAGCCTTTTTCATTATGAATGTCTCCATATGAAACTGGATTTCATTGATTTCAAATTTCAAGTTTAAGTAGACAGCAAAAACCAAGTGAATATTTTAGTGACTTGTTCTGTTTGTCTTCTGCCGAGCATTTTGTATTCTTCTGTGTCATCCTGGGCAGAAAGCTTCCTGCAAGTTGCTCTCTAATGATATCTCAACCCATAGAGCTGCTGGTTTCATTTTCTTTTTCTCTCAATTTTATTGAAATGGAGGCTTGGCAAGTGTATTAGGCAGGATTTCCTTGTATCCCCTCAGGGTGTTCCCCATAGCTAGAGATGTGCAGAGCGCATGTGCAGTGATGCAAATCTTCTGTTACAGCAAAGTGAGTGTGGGAAAACAAGGAACCCAAACCCCCAAATGTCTAGTTTTGGTTCATTTCTCTGGAAAAGTGGTAGTATATTAGTAATGGGATATTACTCTGTATAAGGAATTAAAATCAAAGATTGTTTAATTTATGAGATGTATTTTTTCCACTCCTTCTTGGTGGTGGCTAGACAAGAGTTCAGGGTTGAATTGCAGTTCGTGTTGACTGGTAGTGATTGTGATGATGAGGGACACATTCTTCTTCTCAAAGTAACAGTGCTGGTGTTTCTTGTGGACAGACCCATTCCTGGCATCTGTTGCTCTGGCTGTGCAGTTGGTCTGGATGGAAAATGTGCTTGCTGCTTTCACATGAACATAAAGTGCACGTGTGGTCATTAGGAGCTTTTCCTGTGAGCTCTGCCTATGGGCAAAACCCCCAAAAGTTTTCTATAAAACCCCCAAAATAAATTGAATCTTTCCACCTTTAAGCTCAAGAAGTTTCCTTAAACCCAAAGTTTTTGTGCTTTGTCCCAGCTGCATTGAACTTGAAGTTGTTCGAGACACTGTAAAAGGGAAGGGGAACACAATTTCCACTTTTTCACCCTTGCTGTGTTTCTTGCCACAGAGCATTTGTGGGAAAAGTCCCATTCTGATTCCTTTTCTTTCAGTAAAACTAATAAATTCAGACTTAAACAAAAAATTCCACAGCTAGATCCGTGTTTTATTTGTCAGCTGCAATACTGGCTTAATGTGATTTGGTTTCTAATATTTCCCTGTAATGTTCTCATTTTTTACTTCTGTCTTTTCTTTTATTAGTTCCTTAGGACAGGCAGGCTCTGTGACACCAACCAATGTTTTAGATATTAATAATTATTCCTTAGGACAGGCAGGCTCTGTGACACCAACCAATGTTTTAGATATTAATAAAAGCAGCTTTATTCAATAAAGATCAGTTTTATTTAATAAAGGAGAGAATCAAAAGATAATCTGATTTTTCATGCTGCATTCACATTAAATCAAGCTCCTGAGGTGGTTGTGGATGCCAAGTCTAGTGGCAGTCTATCACAGGCCCTAGGATACATAAACATGACTGCAGACAGATTGATTGCAGGGAAGCTGAAGAGGCAGCTGAGATTCATCACAAGTTTGGTTTGGTTTATAAAGTGCTACATTAAATTACTTGATTTTCACCAGCCTTTGTAGTATTGCCTGCTGCATTATTAATGGCAGCTCCAAATGAAGTGGATTTTAAGTAGTTCTGAGACATGTAGATAACAGTAATTATCATGAACAGTTTAAAGTACGTATTTGAGAATGTTAGGCTACTTCACCCGGGGGTTGAAATGTGGGCACAGTTAACTGCAGAATGAGGATTGGCCTCTTCACGTCCCTGATTTCTTCTTTTATTGAATAGACTTAATTCTGATGTAAGGTGTTGGTCTGGTGGCCCCACCGAGCCAAGGGATTGAAACTCTGCATCTTCCAAAGCACAGCCTGTGTGGTACCAAGGCAAACTTCCATTTCCTGCTCATTCCTGTGCCTTAAAGTGGACCCAGAGGAGGGTGTAACTCACAGCTCTGCGGTGGAGGCAGGTACAGCCTGCTGTTGAGCCCACTGCAGTAGGAGAGGGCATTTCAGTGCCTTCAGCAGGCTTCGGTTCAGAGCAGCCAGAGTTTTCTGGAGTGGTGTTTTTCAGCCTGTAGCCCACACACCGGTGGTGATTCATAGAACATCTGAGCAGTGTTGTGAAACCAGTGCCAGAAACCTTCTGCGTGCAAGGCAGAAAAAACCGAGGGGAGGAAATGGAAGTAACAAGGCTGCTTTCAGACTGCATCCCAATTTGTGTCTGGTTGTAAACAAAGACCTTTGTGACAATACCAAAACCAGGGTACTGTGTAAATGCTCTGGATTTCTGTCGGAAGGTTAGATGGCTTTTTTCCCTTGAAAGAGAAAAACCAGCGAGACTAACTGTGGGAGTTGGAAGTGTTGCTGTTTGGTGTTGCCTCTGTGCTCCAGACACAGGCACTGCTGGTGTCAGTGTTTGTGAGCCAGTGCAGCAGGGCTTGGTTTAAATCACCACTGAGCAGTGGCTCGGTGGGCAGGGCAGGAGAACCCTGCCAGTCACTTATGGCACCTGCACTCTGGGTCAATTAACTGCCTCAGAGCTTCTGCTCTGCACACAGAGGATGCTTGTTTGTTCTCACTGCTGGGTTTTTTTAATCAAGGTTTCCAGAAAGGTTCCTTGAGGGAGTTTCCTGTGCTGCAGACAATTGTCTCCCTGGAAGTGGCTCAGCAAAATGCACTTTGGTTTCTTGTACAAGCAGTATATAAAAGGTTGGTAGGAGAGTCATCAAAGTTGCCATATTTTCCCAGATTTACAAAACAGAAGGCTTCTTTCCTCCTCCTGTAGTCACTTCACCTTCTCTCGGGCCCATCTGGCTCTGTTTTTAAAGTTACTTTGAATTGGTTTGGTTTATTTAGTTATTTGGTGTTTTATTTGCAAATAAAGACTTTGCTGCAAGGATTTGGCTGAAGTGTTTCAGAAATTTGCTATGGTAATGGTTCGTAAGCAAAACAGACCCACATCTGAAAGTGACCGTGTAGATTCTAAACTGTGGGAAGGGGAAGGATACTGAATAATGTAGCTCTTAAAAAAACAACAAAAGAAATCAGTTAGCTGGGTAGGTATAAAAAAGCAGCAGGGGTAATAATAACAAGCGCCACAAGCAGAGGTGTGGGAAGATGTCAACACACTCTTTACCATTGGGGGACACAGCTTTGAGACAGACTAAGGAGCAACAGGAGCTCCTCTCAGCTGAACCAGGATGCTCCACATCTTGTCCTTTGATGTGTTTGCTTCCAAGAGAGGCAGACTGTTGAGCAGACAGTCTGTGATCTCTTGCTGAGGAGCAAGGCAGATGTCCAGATAATCACACAGATGAGTCTGCATGTCCTGCGTGCTAAAAAATCTCCAAGTCACAGAGTGTAGTCTCATCTAATGCTGAATGGTCTCAAAACCTTGAATTTTGTGGGCCCTCAACATCACTCACTTTTTATTAATATTTTTAAAAGTGTAGTTTTATGTCTTCAGTATACATTAGGTAAAATTCATTGTGCAAGCAAAGGAACCAAAAGCTGGCAGAGGTAACCAGTCAGTGGTGTCTCTGAATATTGATCCAATCCACAATATAGGGAAGGAAACAATCCCACTTAGTCTTCAATCCACTCATGAACCAAAGATTCTGGATTAGCACATAAATGTATCCTCCATTTTCTGCTGAGCCATGGTGACTCATTCTACTCATCTTCATGGAAATAATGGTGATTTGCATCTGCTTATATTTGTAATATCTGTATTTAGCATTGTATCTCTGTCCTAATGTAATCAGCCTTGCTTGGTTAATTTTGATTTGCTGGTACACATGGGGTAGTTATCTTTCTTGTCTGTGTGCATTTAACTTCCTACTTTGCTGCTAACAGTGGGGTATATTGTCAGGTTTTCCTACTTGATGTTGTTTTTGTAGATTGTGTTTTGAGCTACTGTTGAAAGAACTATTCAGCTCTTGAAAACTTTGCAGTGTGATAAATCTGTAAATGCACCATGTACCTGCAGTTACACTCCTGTCATCCTTACCTTGTTCTCAGAAATAAAAATAGCATCTAGTTTGCTCAGGGTCACAAGTCTGTAGCTCTGAAGATGAAGAAGGATCTCTTTATGTGGTTCACAGTACAGGACTTGGAGCAGAAGCGAGCAGCTGATTGTGCCCAGCAGAGGAAAGAGGTGCCCACACGCTGGAAGTTCATTGCCACACATGGTGCAGAGTACAGGGAATACTTTCACACTCATTTTCCGTGTGTTTGTTCTGTTTAGGATCTCTTTAACCCAGAGTTTGTTAGGTGCTGTGCTCACCTACAGAGTTAGGCACTCATCAGGAAACACTGAACACACTTGTCCTTCCTTCTCTGGAAGGAACATATGCAATGTACTGCTGTGTTAGTGCATGTCTGATACGTGACTTACCAAGTTTTGTCGTGTTCTCAGACTGTCGTGGCAAAGCCATTTCCAGATGTCACTGATGAGTTTCTTTGTACCCATTCCCAGAACTCTACAGAAATGCCAACTGCCCAGCAGCCCTGTGAATCAGGGTGTGAAAGATGGGGGTCCAAAATGTAGTGGACACTTTTCAGAATCTCATTTGAGCTGTGCTATCCCTCTTAATGACAAAGAGTGGTTACCCCTTTGGTGAATAAAAGCAGTGTGTTGTTTTTGAAGCTCCATCTCGTGCTCTGTGTAGGTCTGCCCTTGCTCACGTGGGCTTCCCCTGTTCATGCTCCCTTGTTCCATATCCTTTTCCATATTTCTGGGTTGTGAGCCTACCCTGACTTTGCTGTGCTCTGCTCTCTCCTCTGTGGCTGCCTGTGTCCCCTGCAGCACTGTCTGATAGGAGATGATTTCTTGCATACTGAACACTTGTGCACAGTGGGATTCTGTTCTGTGCTCCTGACTCTCTGACACCATCTGCCCAGCAAAGTGGTTTTAATGGGTTTCCACTGAGCCAGGCTGTACTACAGCCCTGGCAGCATGCTCAGGGTTTTTAAAAATAAACAAAATCTCTTCAGACAAGCCACACACGAACATTGGCATCTCCAACAAAATTGAGGATTTCATACTGTTTGATATTTTGTGGAGCAGAAATATCTCTGTTTGATAGGCTCTAAAGTGGGAAAATGACTGATAGCTTGGAGTGGCCTTCTAATAGTACTGGTTTATTATTGTAAATGACCTTATAAAGCATTATTTTCCATCCCATTTTTTAAGTCAGGCATTATTATCCTTTTACAAAAATGCAATCGTTTTACCTTGTTAGAGTTCTCTTCTTTATGAGAGCAGGGGAATGTAGTGGTTCATGATGGTGATTTAGGAGTGAGGGTATCCATTGGCTTTCTGTAACCTTTGAAAAAGCACTCCAGTTCCCTGTTTCCCTTTTTTTAAACTGTCTTGTCTGCTCAGAATACAAGGTGTTCAGAGCAGAATCTGGTTTACTTGCAGCCATACAGCATCTGCTGTACATTGTACAACATGAAATTAATTAATTTCTAGCATCTATATTAAAAATTGGAATGTGACATTCTGATGGACGTGTTGCTGGACAACATGAGCTGCTCAGAGGCCTGTAAGAACAGAAAAGAAGAGTGGGGTAAGGAAAAAAATAAAGATATGATGAAAGCAAGTGTGTGTTTAAAATATTCTAAGAGACTGAGTAGATGCCATCCCCTTATGTTACAATTAATATGCTATCTAAGCCTTTTCAAACAGCAGCAACGTCAAAAGCTTTTTATAAGAAGATGTCATAAAGATGGCTTTGTATTTACTTCTGTTGTAGTCCGTGTAGTCCAGTTAAACTATTAAAGAAAATATTTTCAATGTCTGTATTAACAGTGCAACAAACCTGTTATGAAAAAATAGTTTTTTTTGGCAGATGGTACAGATCTTAGAAATATTTCATTCCTTCTTTGCCCCTTCAAGTCTTTGGGGTTTATTTTAGGCTCCTTCACTTGGTAAGTTGTGAACATAGTGGGCAGTGGTGGTAATGAGATGGTGAAAGAGACTCTTGGCTGGTCCCTGTGTTATTGATGGGACGTGGAAGTCGAAAGAGTCAAAAGAAATGGATTTTTTCTGACTTCTGAGCTAACTTGTATGAGCACACAGAGAATCAGACACAATCCTGTTTGTTAGTCTTCAGGTTCTTTTATTCTAAATTATGTGGAGTCTGACCTGGAGCCGATTTCATGTTATAAAAAATACAAAGAAAATATCACTGTGAATTCCCTTGACAAAGAAGGTGGCATTTCCTTCTTTGTCAATGCTGTCCACCAGGCTGATGTTTTGTGGTATCTCAGTGCTCCTTTATTGTTCTTAATTATTCATTTGTGTAAAGCTATCTAAGGTAAATACTTAAGATCTGTGATCTTCCACAGGTGTTTGCTGCTGCTGTTACCTTTTTCCCCATTTGTCCTGTCATAACTTTGGATATTGCTGAAGATGTTCCCTGCTGTTTCAGCTGCAGCAGTTTACAATACAAGTATCAGCATCAACTGGGTCTTTGCTTGCCTTTTTATTTAGCCTCTTTATCTGAGCAGCAGTAGATCAGAGTAATGGTACAATAATCACTGGTGAAGCATGTATTTGTTTGGTTTTGTTCTATTTCTATGCAGTCATGTGCTCCTTTCATCCTTTCATCTATTCCTGTCAGAATTATGAGTTTGGTTTGGATCAGACCCTGAAGAAAGAGAAATGCTTGTAAGTGGAGAATACTAAATATAGCAGACCTTTGTTCCTGTATTTATAGTTTGGTGCTTAGAGTGTCTGCATGTACATTATAGGTTCTCATCAAATAATCAAATTGCATCAGTAATAATAAAATGATGGTTCATGAAGAGATTGTCTTCAGCAGGATGTTTTCCTTTCAGCAGGTCCAGAAGAGCAGGATGACTTTGGCAGCATATCTGCACTGCTGCCAGCCCTGGGTTTGGCAGCCCAGGTGAGGAGCAGTGAATTCAGATTGAGGTGCAGAGGGAGCATTCCCAGACCTTGTAGGATTTCAGCGGTTGCAGTGGGTCAGATGATCATTTCTCTCTCAAACTCTCCCAGCCCTTTGGTACTTATGGCCTACAACTTGTCTGGAAAGTTGTTGGGAGACAGTGAAGATCAAGGGATGAGGAAAAGTGCCCCCTAAATGCTACAAGAGTCCTGCAGGATGTTATTTGGTGTAAGAGGGCTTTTCCAGTGTCTCAGTTCATCCAGGGAAGTGCTAAAGCCATCCTTTTTTCCATAACAAGTACACTCCCGTTTGTCTTCCGCCTGAGAAGAGCAGCCCTGTAATCCTCACATCTGTGCTGACTGCACCGTTCCCTTCTGGGCCTCTCGTAGACTTGTTGCAGATGTTTGCTGCCACTTTGATCAATCTGTCACAAGAACTACACATTCTTTCCCTTGTTCTATCTTCTTCCTACAAACAGGCACTATCAAAACGTCCTCTGTGGAATTGTTGTGGCAGTCCCAGTTATCTTTTGTCCTTCTTTGACATCTGTCTTAGGAAGAGCTGATCGTTGTATTCCTTCCAGTCTGAATCTGACCTGGCCTTAGCAAATGTTACTGCCAGTACCTCGTCATTTTCTTCTCCAATTTCTGAACGAATGTTTCCCTCAGACACTCAGCAAGTGAATCCCTCCATAATTCCTGCACTTTCTCTTGACCCCTTATTTATAGGTCAGTGCTGCTACTGTTCTCCTTCCAATACCAAGGCTTGTTTTCAGCAGTGGGATGAACAGAAGGAATCACGGAGGAAAACAGACCATATATAATCTTAGATTTAGAGATGACATTGAACTTCAGTACTGACCTATACGAGTTATCAGAAAATAATTGAAACTCTAGGCTGGGAGCCCAGAAAATTCAGATTGAGGGCAAGCAAGAAGAAATTTATGGAAATTGGAAGACAAGAAGAAATAAAGATTGAACTCTGTGTTGTGGTGGTACTCTGCAGAGTAAGAACTGATAGTGAAGATGGGATTGTGAAAGTTGCATGATAGAGAAAATCAGAATTGCTGCCCTGTGAGCTTCTCCAGGCACCCAGGGTGTGCACAGCCCCTCACCACAGCCATCCCAGGGTCTGATGGGTTCAGTTACACAAATACTTGATCTTATCCAATGAAACTTGTATTCTACCAAACTGCAGAGCTGCCCTCACGTTTATCAAAGCAATTTAAATTAAGAAGACACAATCCCTTCTTTACACTTTAGTTTCAGACTAAGACAAATATTAAACTACCATAAATTTTCATGGAGTAAACAAATAATAATTTTGCTTATGCTGAGTGCAAGTTGCAGCAGCTAAGGTAGTTTTGCTTATTTTCTCAATAGTCTCATGTGAAATGGTTTGTACTTTATTTCACCCCCCTGAAAGGAAAACCAGAACAACTGATGCTCAGTTACTCCTTTGCATTCAATGGTTGAAAATAACTCTTTTTGTCTTTGCAGTAAAATATTCTCACATACATGCAAGCTTCATCATTCTCACCTCTTTTTTCCAGTAGTAAAATTCTCTCCGCACCTTCTGGCCTTAGCATAATGGAAGCTCTCACACTTTGCAAATCCTCTCAGTGTCTTCCCTTGACCTGCTGGCCGAGGGTGATACTGGGAAGGTTTTTGTTTCATTCTCAGCTCTAGCAATGGAACTTGCCTTCTGCCCTGCACGAGTAGGCATCAGCTGGGCCAGGGAAATGCTGCATTGTGTGCTCCTGGAGATGCCACGCAGCTCCAGAGGAGGGAATAATGAAACCACACAGCATTGCTGGGAAAACTGTGCTAAGTGCTGTGAAAACACAGCTGGGAACAATAAGCCTTCAGGAGTCAAGGTCTAACTTCACAGAAACAACGTTCAGAAGTTTTGTAATTTGGCTGTAGAAAATGGTTCTGACAGACCTTTCCTGGAAATTAAAAAAACCCACTTTGCAGGGATAGTGCAGGTGCAGTAGTTGTATTTTGTGTGTTGGATTTCGTTCACTTAAATCTAGACTGTAAACTGGAAGCAGAAAAAAAATAATATAATAATTCTTTACTGGGCTGGATCTGATCTGAAGAGGAGCATGGATGGTAGAGCTGCTCAGCAGCAGTCAGCCTCAGCTGGGGCTGCTGCAGTCTCTTTCCTGTGTGGCATTGGCATTTCTGCAGTTGAGTAATGAGCCATGCAGAGAGCTCGCAGAGACAGCTGAAAACTAATATTTTTTCCTCACTTATAGAGGTTGGGGTTTTTCTTTGCAGGCACCAGCTCCAGTAATACTGCAGTTGCCTACTGAGGTGGTTGAGCTCCTTGATCTGATGGAAAACTAACGGACCAAAAAGGAAAGCTTTCCAACAGAGATGGGGCTGTGAATAATCTCACCCCGAGGCCACACGCTCACCAGATCTCAGAAGAAAAAGGGCTGAGCGCCTTCACAGGCTGCAGTTAATGCTTTCTGTTTGTAGCATCAAACTATACATCCAGTAATCTGTTCCCAGGCCTTTTCATTCTCATTCCCTTGCAGAGAGCATGATTATAGAACCAGGTGATGTTCAACCTTAGCTGTTGTTCAAGCGTAGAAACCAGGCAAAATGGAAAGAAGCTTGACAGTGATCACTTGGTATATTTATATTTGCAGCTGATAGGCCTCAGCAAACTAACATCCATTGCAGCTACAGAACAGACACTTGGCTCTCAGTGCTGTGTTCAGCACTACAGACTGCTGTTGGATGGGACCTCACACCTGCCTGTCACCCAGACACTTCCCAGTTCTTCATCTCTTGGTTCTTTCCTTCCTCCTGAACTGAACTGCTTAAGTCCTAATGCTCATCAGATCTTGTGTGGGCTTCCTGCCTCTCTCCCACCACCACAATCACTCCCAGCAGACAAATTCCATGTGGGAGCTGTAGCTCTGCACAGGTACCACTGCTGTTCAGAGAGTGTGTAGTAAGGTGCAAGGACTCTTCAGTGCTCACTGATCTGCATCACAGTTCCCTTTTCTGTCCATTTGGATTCTTAAGGCATTCAGCCTTTGGGTCAAACTGCGAGCTCACAGGAGTGTTTTATTCCATTACAGTGGAATTGTGAGACCAGCATGAGGGCAAGTGGCTGTTTGAGTCATGGCCCAGTTCCTAATTATACCGGTGTGCTTCCTTAATGGAATTCAGAGGAATGATGATGTTGTGTGAAAGCAGCAATATTGTATTTATTTCTAAATTCATTCGAAGGTGTCAGCATGTAGCCCTGAGGATGTGAAAGCAAGGCAGAGCTTGTCAGCCTCCCTGGCTGCTCTGAATTACCCCGAACCTATTGGAAATGAAAGGTTCAGAGAGCACAGATGGAATAGATTGAAGCTTTGAGTGAATTGAAAGGGCAAGTTTGCTGGCTAATCATGATCTCTGTGGAGAGAGGGGTAGCTAATAGATTGCAATTGTCAGACATTGTGAAGTCCTCCAAAGAACTGCTTAAGGCATTTCACTTCCCAGTTCTAGCTTGTGTAGCTGCCTTCTCTTTAATTAAAATAGCTTTAGTTTCCACATAGTTAAAATAAAACATGGAAGCATGTAATACTTAGTGAATATGTGATGTAAGAATGGCCTTATCTTGGTTGATTATTTTCCTGCTTTTAAGATAACATTGCATTAATACATCTGTTCAGCAACACATTTCTTCTCTATTTAGATGAAAGCTAGATTTTTAGAAGCATCTGGTTTTAAGTTTAAGAACCAAAATGCTCCCAGCTCAGTGGATAGAATCTTGTCTGGAGTTCAGGGATGCTGATATTACTATTACAACAAAACTGGATGAAATTGATGAATTCAGAATTTCTGTTCCCCTATATATATTCAATTTCTCTGTGTTATCTTCTGATGGCAGAACTTGTCTTGAAATTTAAAGTCACTTTCAGATCAGTCATGAATATCTGGAAGTTCATCATTCACTCCAGACCCATGTCCATGATGCAGAACTTAAGGCTACTTTAAAACTATCTTGAAACAGTTTTACAGATACCAGGTTCATTCACATTTTTGTACATTAAAGCCCAGCCTGAATTTTGTTGAAAGAGCAAAGAAACTCCATAAAACCCTAGGAAACAGGGTGGCAGTCCTGTGTGCATCAGGAATTTCTGTCAGAAGGCTAAGATTGGATTAGAGCATCAGAAATTTCAGGGGTTTGTGGAGAAGCAGCCAAATCAGCCCAGCCTTTCCCTGAGGCAAATGAACGGCAGCATGTCCTGATGTCCTTTCCAAAGAGATTCACATTGATTGGATTGTTGTTAAGATTTTCATTGATCACAGCATTGAGCTGCATTCTCCCTTCCCCAGGACTGCACAAAGAGTGCTATCTTGAAAGACAGTTTTTTATCATTCCCAAATAATGCTTTCATGCTTCCTGTATACACAGAACAATCCATATCTGCCTTCTAAAATTAAATTCCTCTTACATTGTTTCAGAGCTGGATAATATCACAATATTCACTCTCCACAGCTGCTGGCCCCAGAAGATGATATGCAGGGCATTCTGTTAAATCAGACATATTCCAAGCAGACCAAACTTCCATTTTTTAGAAAACAATCCCTCTTCCCATATTAAGAAGTTTACAGACAGCTGTTTTTTCACATGCTCTTACAAGCTTTGGGTAGGTGAGCTGATTGGATATCATTTTAGACACCTTGGCTACTGAGACTTGAATTAAAGCATCCAAGTAATTCAGTATTTATTTCCCTTGAGATTTTCCTTGGAGTATCTGGTGGGCATCCTGTTCAGAGGCAATCCTCCTTGGGAGGCTGCCTGTCTGAGGAGCTCCACAGTTACCATGACAAAGATCTCTTTTATTTATTTCTCTGGGAGGGGAAGGCAGGAGCAGCAAAAGAGTAGGAGAAGAAAGCAATCCCGAGAGAGGAGAACTTGGCCATTGCTTTTGGAATCCAGGATGCCCTGGCAGCCCCCTGGCAGGGTGGACATGGAGCTGAGGGTGACTTTGCTGGTTGCTGCCTTTGTTTCCCTGCCCTGGACACACAGGGAAGTGACCAGAGTTCTACAGCCACTAACCAAATTTACTGTTTTTACAGCCTGTAAGGCCCTCTAGTCTCTCCATTTATAATGGCAAACGTGCAATTAGACCTTTATCCATCGTTTCACCTTTGTACTGAGTCTAGTGTTGCACGTTCTCCTTCTTTTGATCACCTTTAAAAGGGCAAAGCTTGTTTCTGTTGACTGTCACCTTGGTAATTAAAAGCTGCTGCTTTCCAGTTTGAATTTTCTGCTTTTCTGTTAAGCAGGTCCTGTTTTACCTTGATAAGGGTCACTCTCTGTTTAGGTTAAGCATATCTTTAGTGCCCGGTATTGGGGCCTTTTTAATGCACCAAAATCAGCTCCTGTCTGAGCCCTTCTGTGACACTGAGAAAAGGACTTCATGACTTTATCCAGCCCAGTGCCTCTTCTGGCCAGAGGCAGCTCTGATGGAAGGAGCTGTAACACTGGTAGCATTCCAATCAAATATAAAAAGCCAGATTTCAACCCCTGTCTTTGGGGTTATGCAGCCACAATCAGTCATAAGTTGGCCCTCAGTTTGAGGGAACAGTGAGTGTCACCTTTTGTGTGGTTCCTGGGGTGCTTTGGAATGGTATCACAGCCACCCGAGGGCCCCACAGCCTGAGCATCCTCCTGCTGCTCATGTGCTCTAAATGTCCCTGTCAGTAACACAGGACAGAGGCCTTGGCATCAAGGAGAATATTTAAAGGGTCAGAAATTAAGTGCTTTAATAAAGTGGAGGTGAGACACTGGGATACTATTCGATTTTTGTTGTTATTATTAATTCAAGGGGGAAGAAATACTGTAAAATGAACACAACCTCAGCTGAAGTTTACAGCTTTGAAGAAAATGGTGCCTCAGAGGAGTAGTAGGACTCAGGCTTGATTAAACTGGGATTTCAGGAATTCTCTGCACTGAGCAAAATAAAAAGGCATTCAATCTAATTAGATAGAATTGTGGAGGGAGAGGAGGAAGAGAGGTATTTCTGACCTGTTGGCTTTTATATAACCTTTAATCCATGGGATGTGTTTGCAGCTATTTTGGTAGATTTATTTTTCTTCTCAAGGGGATTTTGCCTCAAATTGTAACCTTTTGATAACTTTGCTTAGGAAAATCTGAGGAGAAAATATTCTTATGATCCGGTTAATATATACAGACTTTCAGGAGGCCTGTTCTGTATTTTTTCCTGATGAAGGTTGATATTTTGGCCAGATCCTGTGCCTCTGTTCCATTTCTGTTGGGTTAAATGGCTTTCCTGCAGTTTTGATTTCTGGAATATTCATCTAGTTTAAGGACTGTTAATCCTTATATGCTTTTGAGGAGCTAATTGGTACTCACTTGGCAGTTGCCTATTAGGGCATGAATATAAAAAGATGTAGAGGTATGTTTAGAGATAGCTAACATAATGCTTTTTGAAATACATTATAGCCACATTTTAGAAATGCCAGATAATATTTTTGGAAAATCTCTACTATATTGTGAACGTCCTCAAGAAACAGAAGAGGTTGCAATTATGTGCTCTGAAATGGAATTAATCCTTGACCCTTTGGAGAAGCAAAATGCTATTTGTGCTTAGAGACTGATGGAGATTAATTTTGATCATTTGCCAGTCATTCCAGTCTTTCCATCTTCTCATTTACTGCAAGTTATCAGGCTTCAAAATTCCCCCTGAACTCTGTGATAAACAGACCTAGGCCATGGAAATACTGTTCCCAGGGGGAGGTTTTGGAGTGACCCAGTGACACTGCAGAACAGTTTCCAGTGCTGGTGTTCTTTGCCCTTTTGGTGTAGATCTATGTTCATGTAATCCCTGAAGGGCTGAGAAGCCAAAGATGTGCTTTTAACATCAAATTTCAGTTTGCATGGACAGCAATCAGTGAAAAGCAGAGTTTGATTTATGATGGTTGCAGCTTGTGTTAAAGCTCCTTTGTTGCTCTCATGTTTGCTGTTGTTCCATTAATGCTCCCTTTGCTTGCTGCTCGTTGTTGGAGAACACATCACACTCTCTGTACTTCATTAGTTTGGTGTCTGGGAGAATTTGGAAGGAGGAGGAGCGAGTGCTCAGCTCCTGCAGAGTGACTCGTGCTCAGGATGAGGCGCAGTCACTTTGGATTTACATCGCAGCACTGGGGGCAGAACTTGCCTCTCTCTGAGGAATTTCACCATTCCTTTTGCTCCTGAGGAGCCTGACTAAACCCCATTCAGTATGGATTGTTTTATTTCCAAAATTGTGAAGGTTTCCTTGAAAGCAAAACGTTGTGGTCGGGACTGCTTCCTATTTTATTTGTGATTGGTTTGTATGTACTAAGGATGGATAAGAATTAAAACAATGACATAATTGTTATACTGTTGAAAAGCTTTGTGATTAATATGGAAACACGATTTGATGTTTTCCAGTATGTAAAGCTGCCAGTTGTGTTTGTTTCTTTTGCAATACTTGATTCTGTTATGTCTAAATATTTAGTTACATCTATGTAACAGTGACAGAAACCACAGAACATTCTAAAATAAATATGTTGTATTAGTAAAAGAAGCATCTGTATCCCTGCACTAATAACAGCCCACGTAGTACCTTCAAAATTCAATCACTGCAGTGGCTTAAGTTGAGGATTTGGCTGCAGCAATCTGTGTAATGGAGAAAACACCTGTTACTGAGTAGTGGTGAATGACTGCATTTTATTGGTTCATAACGGAACTCGGAGGTTAATATCTTTGTTTTGTGAAACAGATGTTTAATTCTGAGCCTGGGCAATTGGCTCTTTTCTGTCTGAAGAGGGAAAAACAATGGATGTGTTGGATTACTGCAGACTCTGTAATTGAGTGTGACAGATGTAATAAATTAGCCTTTCCCAAAGCTTTTGGTGTTTGCCTCTCTGAACTGCGAATTTTACTGGACTTTCTCCCTGCAGGTGGCATGGCAACATTCCGTGCATGTTTCACGTTTCTCTGAGAGGACAAAATGTCCCAGGTTTGCTGCAAAGTCACAGCCCCTTCCATGTGGGTAAAAGACAGATTCTCTGGGGTTCATGCCTCAGACTAACGTGAGAGGATGGCGGGGAAGAGCCCTTCAAAAGAAATGCTGCATGTGCTTCTGATTTACCCAAAGGCAGAAGCAGAGCCGTGCCCAGTTGAACATCCCAGCGTGGGCCACAGCCCCGGGAGCACCAGGGCACTCTGGGGGTGTTTAATGACCCAGACACTGCAAAGGTTCATTAACAGTGCCCAGCCTTCATCTCAGCCCGTCACCATCCTCTGCTGATTAAAGCACGACAGACCTGTTACACAAATGGGATGCTCTCTGGGTGTAGGTAGCACTTGCAGGGCTTCATTTTAATCTGATTTTCAAGAACCCTGACTAAATTCAGCTACTTGTTACCTTGATGTAACGGTGGAGTAGTTTCTGAGGGATTACTCTGGATTTACTTGCTTTAACAGGAGACAGAATTTGTCTGTTTAGATTTCAGCAGGAGGAGAAACTTTCTAATTAGAGTAATTTCTACTTTCCCAGCACATATATTTGATACATGTGCTTTCCCTGATTTTATTCCCTAATATGGCAAACCTTTATGGGATCTTTAAAAATGTACATCTGTTTTGTTTTAAAAATTACCTTAAGAAAACGTTGCATTTGAGCTCCTTGTTTTCTGATTTAGCTTCTTGTTATAGCAAAAAAGAGAAAGAATTTGAAATTCGTATTTGGGGGAAAATAGCTTTGATGAGATCATGTATCTATGACTCACTAAAAAAAGCAAATACTATTGACATTAATATAGACTATAAAATATGGGGTACACTTCTCCATGAAGACTGCCTGTGAGTCATGGAGGGGATGTGGCAAACACTTGTACACACGTTTGTTCTTGGTAGAAGTGTTCTGTTTCCCTGCGTTTGTAAGCAGGGAGAAATTCCCCTGTGATGCTCCTCTGGTAACTGCAGATCACTTAGAAGAGGATTATGAGGCAAACCCCCAGCATTCCTTCCCCTGCTACCAAAGGCTGTCCTGAGCACCCCCTCCCAAAGGCCAGAACCCTCTGTGCATCCTGGCAGGTGAGGCTCTGGGGATGCCTGGACTCTGCTGGGGGAGATGAATCACTCCCCTGGCATCTGGTGCTTTTGAGAAGTTCTGAGGATTTAGCTGTAAACCTCTCATTTATTACTTCACAAAAAAAGCTTCACATTTCTGTGGTTTTGGAGGAAACCTTGAACATATTTGAGTCTTTAAGGTTTATGTCTAAAGACAAATAAAAAGAAATCCATAAAATTTCTGTGGAAGTTATTGCAATTACTTCTTTCTGAGACACCAGAAGAACAGACTGAGGCTACAGTTATGAGAAGTATTAACTCTTAATCCTGTAAGTGCAGGCTGAAAGATTAGAACTGCAGTTGTTTTGTGTGTTGTTTTTTTCTTTGGTGATTTGAGTGGAAGGAGAAATTCAAGCAGGGCAAGGAAAATCTATGTAGTCTGTTTAAATCCTTGTTATTTATATTTTTGCAAAGTTTATTGGAATGATAATATTTATTGCAATGCCTTCAGCATCCTTAAATAAAGCGTGTTATAAGAATGGGAAGTCAGGTTATATTGGTTAGTTGCTGACTTTGTTTCTGGTCTGTGTAGACAAGAAAACAGGTGAAATATAACTGCAAACTTGAAATTACAGACATGTATGCATTTCCAACTCAGGCTCAACTAATAAAGCTTCCCAGTATTTTTAGAATGCTGTGCTGCTGGTAAAGTCAACAAAATCTCTGGAGTCCTGCTGGGGACTTGACCCTAATATCTTCCCTTCTGCTGCTTCCCTGAATTGGGGCTTTAGCTGCATTTGGCTCATTCTTCCATCTCTGCTGCAGATCAGAATAAATATTGTGACCCCAAGGGAGCTGGGGGAGCATGCAGACCCACAGGTCACGCATTTCTTATCAGTCTTGCATAAAGAGGGATCTCTCCTTCCTCCACAAAGCTTCAGTGGGAGGCCAGTCTGTCACTGAAGGACAGGCAGTGGAATCCCCAAATCCCACTGGATAAATGGATTTTACACGCAGCTCCAAGTGCAGTGGGTTGCAGTTGCTCAGTTACACTCACTGCAGTTTTCATTCAGGCTCGTTTCTTAATTCCAGTAGTAATTTTTAGCCTTTCTAACAATGCATTTTATGACAGAATAGTGAAAATTTATTCTCTTGATGCCTATTTCTTCTAAGGTTATGAAAAAATGATAAAACTGGAGTTTTCCTCTAACTCCAGCTCCAGTTTTTCCCTGCTGAGGAAAGAGCTCCTGCGCCGGCGCTGATGGATGGCTGGCTGCAGGTGAGCTGTACAGCATTTTAGCAATGAACACATTTTGCTTTTGAGTAACTTTGTCTGGAAGACATCTTTCTCCATAGCAAGGCAGGTTTGGAGGAGTGATCTCTGAGACAGAAAAGCTGTTCCAGTCCTGCCATGTTTTTCCTTACTTCATCTGAAGCATTGAGGCAATTTACCCAGCCTCGTTCAGTGCATGTTGTTACAATCCATGTTTCTGTGGAGTAAAGCTCACCACAAATCTGTGTTCTCCTTCATAAAGCTGAGCTGAAAACTGCTGTATTGAAGAGGTCTGTAGAAGCCCAACACAAAAAGTATTTTTTCCATTTATTTTCTTTGCTACATACCTCTCCCTACTGAAAACCTGTCTTTTCTTTCTTTTTCCTTGAACATTTAGGAATTATCCTCCACTCTCAATGGCAGTATGATCACCTTTTGGGAGAGCTAGGGGAGGCACAAGTTCACTATATCAACTGTGACTTAAAATGTTTCCTTGGTCACCGAGTTTGAGTGCTCCAATATCCACCTGTGTGGTGTGAGGAGTGACAGAGGGGAGAAGTAGAAACACAGAAACTTGGTTGACACAAGTTCACGATATCAACTGCGACTTAAAATGTTTCCCTTGGTCACCGAGTTTGAGTGCTCCAATATCCACCTGTGTGGTGTGAGGAGTGACAGAGGGGAGAAGTAGAAACACAGAAACTTGGTTGTATGAACAAAGCTGTGGCATTGTGCCTGGAAAACAGGCCAGGAGGGAAGGTGTTCTAATTTTCTCTAATAGTCCAAATCTATTTAAATTATCAAGAAATTAAATTATTTTTCCCCAACTCGAGTCTGTTTTGCTGGAGATGCTGAGTCAATGACCTCCCTGTCTTTATCTGAATCCATGAGATTTTCATCTTACTGTCCCCCCTGTGCTGTTGAGGAGGGGAAGTGAGAGAGTGGCTGGGTGGGTGTGTGGCAGCCAGTCATGGTCAGCCCACCACAGTCCTGCAAGGCCATTTTTGGATCCTGGGGGAAATACCCTGCTCCCAGAGCTGGGAGCAGCCTGCCATTTCATCTGCACCAAGGCACTGCTCCTGTTAGCATCCTGAGCTAATCTGCTGGCACAGGGGCCCTTGGGCCAACCCATGGGATTCTGGTAAAACAGCAGAACTTCTCCACAATTGAATCTTGTCTCTGAGCTCGTGCTCGCCTGGGTAAATATTAACTTTATTAGCTATTAATATATATAATACTGCTAATTCAGGCTGTGCTTTGCAAACACAGACCAGGCATTGTCTCCAACGGTAGGAAGTGGCTGTTGGAATGGAACATGCACAGCTAGAAATGACTGCAGAAGTTCCAGCAATGTTAGCAAAAGGAAAGGGAGATGTTGAGGAGGATTTGGAAGAAGAGTGGGAGTTCTGGCTAGCAGCCTGTCAGCCCAGATTTGTCTGTAGAGCTGGGAACAGCAGGACTGGCCCTCTGCACTCTCAGCAGCTACAGAAGGTTAGGGGAAAAGCTTTTAGAAAAAAAGGAGAAATGATAGGGGTGCAGAAGAGTGATGGTGCTTCTGAGTGTCACACAAACAGGATGTGCTCTCCTTTAACAGATTGCTCGGGTTTGATTTCAGCCTGTGCAAATGATCAGCTGGGGGTTTGGGAAGAACACGTCATGTATTTGGTTTTTGCTGTTGCTGTCTGTGTGAATACTCATGAAACTTCTGTGGCATTTTGCAGCCTGTTTTCCTTCATGCTTCCTGGAGGCCATACCTTGGCTTTCCAGAATTTTTCATTCAATTTATTACTAACCCAGTTGCAACTTCAGCTCTTTAAGCGCTATAAATAAATGCAAAAATATCATCCCTTCTGGAGGGGGAGAATAGAAGGTTCTTTTCATTTACATGCTTATTTTTCATTCATTTTTTGATATGTCTCTGTTCTCTGGGTTTCAGTGATTATGTACATGTCTGTACTGAAATTACTGATTTCTTTTACAGCTTCTCTGCAGTAGGTCCTGCAGACAGTTGAAGCTAATTTGATGGTGTCTTGCTGAGAACTCTCTCCAATGGCAGACTGAAACGTAAAAGACACAAATATCATCTGTGTTAGGGGTGTAAAACATCCAGCTGTGAATGGGGAATGGCAAAGCTGTTATGAAACAGACGCATTAAAGATTTTTAAGCTGTAATCTATGGCCAGGAAGTGACAGCTAACACAGAGTCACTCCTCCAGACACCTCTGTGAAAACTTCTCCGTGGCCTCCAGGGCAGCTGATTGATGGGCACAGAAAACTCTCCTTGGAAGCAGCCTCAGGTCATGAAAGTCATGGAAGATTTGACCCTTGCATTAGTCAGAGATCTGCTCTAAGCCCCAGGAATTACCACACTATTCCTGGTTTATAACACAGGTGCCTGCCTTGCCTCCTGATCTTAGACCTGGATTGAAAACCTCGTGCTTTCAGAGGAAACTGCTCCTGCCACAGCCTTTCAAATGCTGGATGTTAAGTGCTGTAATTCTGCAGAGTAACACTGTTGTACCAGATAATTTCTATGTTCTTTACTCCGTTTGCTTCCTCAAGGCACTGAGTTTTCTTGTTAATAATCCTGGTCAGGTGAAATATGGAAGAAATGGTGGATGTTACCCTTAATATTCACTTCTCTAATGTTTTTATTGGCAAACTGAATTTCTAAAGGCTCACAGCTACAATATTTTCTACATTTGAAGCAGCAATTTCCCTTCTACTGTATATTAACAGCCACATAGTAACATTTTTATTCTGTGCTAGGGGATAAAATGACTTGGACACTTTAATAACATCTGGCAAATCATTTTCCCTCTTATATGATTAATAATGGTCTACATGGATATGCAGATATACTCTTTACTTACTATGTGGGTTCATGCATATATAATGTCATATGGAGATGGGATGGATATAGAAAATAAGCAACAGTATAATGGGTTATAGTCAAAAACTCTAACCTGGGCAGTTAAAAAACTTGGAATGAAATATTCTGGGATTGGAATGTGAGATCAGTTCTGAATGTTACAGTTCCAGTTAATCACACCTGCACATCCAGCTCCCACTGCCATGTCCAGGGCTTTCCTGAGCTCCCCAGGAACGGGGACTCCACGCCAGTCCTTGACAGACCCTTCAATGAAGAAATTCCTCCTGATGTCCACCCTGAAGGAGTGTGAGTCTTTTGAGACACTGGGCTGGGGCTTAAAACGGGTCACGGACTCTCACTTGGCCAAGGGGAGCTGATGTTTGTGCTCAGCCAGGTCCCTCGTGGTAATTTACACCCATCATAGAACATTGGCAGAGCTGTAAAGCTGTGGTTATTCAGGTTTGTGTAGTACTCAATACTTCTGCACAGAATGCAGCCTGTTTTATGATGCTGCTGATTTTTGTCTTGAAAATCTCCTTCAGTAGATTTGCCTTGCAGCCATGTTTCAGCATGGAATGATTTTCAGTGGTAATAACGGAATTATTTCAGATTTGTATGACTGGATTTGGACCTTTTGATTGATTCCTGCTCCCACCTTGGATCCTAAAGTAAACAGAACCTGTTTCACTTAATAGGATTTTTCTTAGTGCATGATTGCATGACTTGAACCTACTTGTGTAGTAGTGACTGATGGTTTGTCCCTAGACAGATGCTCACTCTCCCACTGTCCTCTGATGTTTGCATCTCATTTTGCTCTCTTTCTTCATGGTAGCTTTTTTCATACTTCTTTGTCAAACTGCACCCTTGTGATAAAATGGGGATCTCTGCTTCCATGTGGGCAACAAGAGCAGCTCACAAAATGCTCCCCCCTTGCCTGTGAAGGATTGTTTTCCAGTGCCAGTCTGCAAGCACGGCATTACAAATGTACCCTGAGTCTCTGTTCATCACAGGTCTGCCAAATCCAAGATTTGAAATCAACTTGGTAAATATCAGTGCTTTGTTTTTGTTCCTGACTTTGTTCCAAAGGCCAGCTGAGGAGTTCAAACTGCCAGCCTTCACAGCCAGCCCTTCTCCAGTATTTATTTAGTGAGAGCTGCAGCCTGTACAGAGTAATCCCAGTGCAATATCAACTCGCAAACAATTTTCTAAAGCATCTTTAATGTACAGTGTTACTGTACCCAGAGGTGCAGGGGAGCAGTATTAATGCAGGCATGATAGTTCTGAGTGTTCGTATGAGTCCTCCAGGAATAATAAACAGCTTGAAATAACAACCAACAAATTCTCCAGATGCTTTTTATCCCTGTGTTGGCAACTGTGTTGATTCCAGATCAATGCAGGGTATTAAGACATTTATATGATTGAGCTAAAAAGCTGCCAGGTTGTACAAGCATTGGGCTCATAAAAAATAGGAGATCTGAGTAAAGGCAATGGTGTTCTATTCATAAACTGCAGGAATGGAACTTCCTGATAACAGAACAGATAGTGGCACTGGGAGGACGTGGGCTTTCATTGAGCAGGTGTGCTGGGGAACTCGGGGTGTGTGTAAGTCACTTGAGTACCTGATCCCAATATTGGAATCGTTTGCTTTTATAAAATGAGACTCCTGGTAGCATGGCCCAAGTCATTCCTTAAATAAAGCCACACAAAGCCATTATTTCAGATGGAATCCCAGCAGAGCTCAGAGCTGGGTTTGCCTCTCTGGTTCCTGGGCCAGCAGAGCTTTGGGACTCTGATGGATGCCACAGCTGGGCACCATGGAACGCCTCTGGAAAACAGAGAATATCCAGAGTACTCCTGTGGCAGGCAGGTGGGGCCTGGCTGCTGTCATGGCCCAAAGTCTGGACAGATAAGCTGATCTGAAGATGATGAAAGCCTTTGGAGCCCGGCGTAATTGGCTGTGTGGAGGTTTGGATCAGACTGTGGTTTTTTTACTGCATAAGTCAAAACCACATGTGGTTGGATAAAATGAAATTACACCCAGTTTTTCTTTGAAATCATTTGATAATATGAAATTGCAATGGCAGTGTAAACCCAGATAAGGTATTGATGCAAATACCTGTGAAGTGAAATCATTCTGTTCAGGTTCAGGTCTTGTACCAACCTTTTAATGCAAGAAACATTACACAGAAAGCTCCAAGCTTTCAAATGGTTTTGAAATGTTTCAGATACAAACTATTTTCCTGCAGATGTGTCTGTAGCTATTTTCAGCTAGAAGCTGAAAATCTTGGCTTCAGACCATTTGTTTTGGAAAACGGCTTTATGTACTTCTTGGGCAAAACATCATAAAAAACAGGAAGGGTTTTGTTTCTTCCTATTTGTATTTAATCTTGCATGTATTTCAGAATATTCTGGAAACTCACACAAGTGCTGTCAGGTGTTTGAATTTCCTGTGTTTTGCTTCAAGGACTCTTTTGTGTGAAAGCGTGTTATTTGTTGGTTGTCATCTATTCCACTTTTTAAAAAGTTTGTCAGCAAGTTAGGAGGCTTGAAAGTATTTCTTTGATTTTATTGACCTAATTTCATTTTTAATTGCTTTTTCAGTTGACATCCAAATGAGGTAATATTCATCAAATAGAGAGACAAAACAAGCAAAAGAATAGAGACTACTTTTTGGCTTTTATGCTCGAATCGTGATCAGTATAAAATATTTTTAAAAGGGGATATTAACTTCTTCAGAACTCCCAGGCTTTCATGTCAGTCAAACCATCTCTTCACACAGTTTTAGCTGGATGCTGCACAAAGAAAAGCTTTTTAAACATCATCACCTTTATGAATGTCCTGGGGTGACTTTATGATGCTTGTATGCTTATGATGCTGGGACAACGTCCCAGGGTTTATTTCTGCAGCCTTACTCCTGTGACAGATTTACTCACATGAGTAATCTCATGGGCTTAAATTGAATCCTGGCAGGAGTAACAATTGTGTGAGTAAACTAGTGATTATTTTTATCCTTTCTTTTGAAAACTATATTAGAATTCTTCCCTCTGAAATATCTTCCCAGTGTCTCCTGCATCACTCAAGTTACACAGCACTACATAAAATTCATTACAACTCAATTATGAGGCTCATTAGGCAGGTAGTGGCATTTTGGCTATCTTACCAAGTTGTGAAACATATTCATTTATTATCCATGGTATTGTTAGAATCAGAATGGAACAATGAAACCAAACATAACACAGAAGATGGTTCAGAACATAAAACTGTGGATCTTTGCCAAGAAAAGGTTTTATGTAACCTGCTTTGAAATCTCCCTGTGCTACATTCATGGCTGGAGCAAAGGGAGAGCTGTCCTTTGGAGGTGATAATGAACTCAGAGCACCTTTGACAGAGTGCCACTGCATGCTGGCTGGTGCTGGGTTTTATCCCTTTCATCTCCTGAATCTATCCAGCAGGTAGAAAGTATATTTATCTACCTGTACATCTTTAAATATGATCCAGCTCTTGCTTTCTGTGTTAATTAGCCCTGGTTTCCTCGGCTGAGTGCTAGCAACAGCAGATTCTGTGACGGGGACTCAAACTTCCTAAGCACTGCACAGAGCCAGCAGAGTAATTTGTCCTGTTTCAAGCAGCCAGGGACAGTGTCCCCAGCCAGGCTGGCATTTACCAGCATCCAGGAGCTTCTTTACTTAGTGGCTCGTTAGGGCCAGTGGCTGCTGATCGTTCTCAGCACTGACTGCTGCTGGCAAGGATGCTTCCAGGTGTGAGCTTTAGCAGCCGGGTCAGGGTCTCCATTGAAGTGTTCTGCCTGGAACTGGGTATTGTTCTTGGGTCTGGGGCTGCCTGTGCCTGTGAATGTTGTGTGTGGTGCCCCTGTGTGCAGATCTGTGCAGCTGACACGGACCATGGCTTACCCTGAGGTGTCCATTTCATTGTGGTGTCACAATGAATGCTTTGGGTTGGAAGGGAACTTAAAGATCATCCAGCTCCAAGCCCCCTGCCATGTCCCAGGTTGCTCAGAGCTACCTCAGGTTGCTCAGAGCCCCATCCAACCTGGTCTTGGTATCCCTTTGTTAACAGAAGAAACCTCAATTAAAGCTTTTTCCGTATCTTGTTGTTTCTTGAGTCAGTTTGTCCTGAATCCCGCCTTTCAATCCAATGAAATTCAGCCATTTTATACCTTGCTGTTATTTACTGAGTCTCAACATCATGAAGTTGGAACTCCTTTAGGCTGTACCTCCTTTACACTGAGAGTGTGTCTTACTTTGTGTTTGTTTTAATGAGTCATCCTATCATAAAACAACAGATGGGAAGTGACAGCTTTGAACTGTTCAGGAACAGGCACATCCCCATTGATGGTTGAAGGCCTCCTGAGAAATGTATCACAGAGAGCCCTGACTCATGTCCTGTTCCAAAGGTGAAGCCCACCGCTGAGCTTGTCACCCAGGGCTGGATGCTGATTGCCAGTGACACGTGTGCTCCTGGGATTAAGCCAGGGCTTGTGTCAGCCTGGCACACTTCATCCCCACACTCAGAGTGGAAAGGTCCCCAGTGCCCAAAGGAGAGAAAAATGCCACTGAACTGTGAAGAAATCAGAAGAGACTGGTCCCTTCCTTCTCAAGCAGCATCTCCTCCCAGAGCAAGGGCTCTGCGAGTTCCCTCTCCCAGTACAGTGGTCACAATCCAATTCCAGTTCAAGCTGCCCTTCCAGCCTCAGGGAAGTGTGTGCTCACCTCCCAGCACAGCCCAGCACAGCTGGGCATTGCCAGGGTTTGCTCACTCCTGCCACGCTGCCAGCCCAGATGAGGAGTGTGGTTTTTGTTCCTTCCTCCCTCCCTGCGTGGTCTGGCACCGTCTGTGTCCTCTCCACCACTCAGACACTAAGCAAGGTAAATGGTGCTGTGTAAGGAGGGTGTAAGAATTCCATTCAGGGTTTGTCCAGGTGGGCAGGGCAGCTCCTGGAGTTACACACCATTGTCTGCAGATCCTCCTGCAGCAGGAGTTCAAACTTAGCTTTGATGTTTAAACTGGAGCCCTAGTCTCACAAATCTCAGATTAAGTGAAGTCTTTTATAATGTCTTTTCTTGCATGATCACTTCTTGTGATTCCTATTTGAGAAGATAATGGACTCTGTAAATTCTGCCATATGAGCACCTGTGTCAGTGAGAAACCGTGCCCCAGAAAATGAAATTCTTCTGCTGTATTAAGTGCTTGGATTGTAAGCTAAAGAAACCTCCTGAGTAAAAGCTACTCAGTGCAGTTTCTCTATTAGCAAAGTGCTGTATACACTAAATTATATTGTGTGGCTGCCTCCAGTTTAGATAAGCACATAAATGAGATGTGCTGAATCTACTTTTTCACAGGCAGCAGTTCAAACTGGGTGTTGCACTGCAGCTGAAAACGTAAAATGGACATTATTCATATGAATGGCAGTAGTTACCAGTTAATGCTCACACCTTGATCAGGAAAGGAGCTCTGCGAGAAAAGGCAAAATTCCAGCAGCCTCCTGAAATTTCTGCCTGAATTGAGTGATGCAAAGTTTTGAGAAAAGTATTAAAATAATATAAGGAGGACATTTATTATTCTTTTGCCAAATGGAAGTACATTTACCTCCTTTAGCTCTTCTCATTTCAGTGTTGCTGGCAGACAGAAGGGTGTGCTCTGCATCACTAAGTGCTGCTCTGCCTCTGACAGGATCATCTGCACACCTGTGTCAGTGTTTGTGTGGGGTGTGTGACCTCTGGACTGGCTTAGCCCTCACACAGGCTCATGGACACAGGATAACAGCTTTACTTAAAGCGTGGAACCATGATGAGGTACTTGAGCTGCACTATAAAGACTGAAAGTCTTTGGTACTTGAGGCAGTGATGTGAACTGAGCCATATTTTTGTCAACAGACACTATCCATGAGACAAAGTCCTTATGGTTTGTAGTTTGATTTGGTTCTTAGTCTTCAGACATTGTTTTCTTTTAGTTCACTGCCTTCATATGAATGTAAAATACTCATGCCAAGAGACCATGCTAGGTACAGCTGAAGCAGAGAGGGGGGTTGTTTGTTTCTGGATATTGACTGTGCTTGACTATAGTTCAAGGCCTGAGATTAAATTTCTTAGATTCTCTTGAGATGCTAAGATCAAACATGGGCAATCCTAGAAGAATTCTTTTGTTTGGAGCTGCACTTAAATCAGAACAAATTAAAAAGTAGTTTAAGATGTGGAGAAATGGACTCTGAGTATGACCATGGAGCCTTGTCAGCTCTAACGTTCTGCTTGTCTGATTTTGAGCTTCCCTCATGCCAACTAAACCTAGTTTAGTGGATTAACTCTTGGCTTTCTTGGAATATTTTAACCACAGCCAAGCAGCATGGCACTGAAATCTCTTGTTACTGAAGTCCCAGGCAGGACACAGAGCCTCAAAAGCTGCATAATTAAAGGAATTGTGCTTTGCTTTACTTTCAACACTATTCTAACAAAAAGCACATTTGCTGTTCATGTAGGTAAGACAATTATGGCCACAGGCTTGGATTTCTTGTTGTGTGCAGAACCCTGGGGTGGTGTGGGTAGTGGTGGAATTCTGTGGGTTAGCAGGGGTGGGACAGGAGTGTCTGCGTGGGTTTGTGTCTGCACAGCCCAGGAACAGGCACTCGGCACTTGCACACTGCTCACTGCAGACTTGAATGCTCTGATGTTTGCCTTGTTGGTGAACCTGTGGAATTAGTTTTGAAGGCAACATAAATGCTTCTCCTCTACCTCACCAGAGCCTTTTAATTGCCTGTCACTGCAGCATTAACAGGCATGGAGCAGTATTAGAATTCCTGTGGTCCAAAATCTGGAGTCTGGACTGCTGGTACTGGAAGGCAAAGAGTGCCTGGTGTTGCAGCTCCTACATCTGTCCTGATGGAGCTGAACCCCTTTACAGTCCAAAGAAGAGCTTCAGCTAACACCAGATGGACCACATTCTATTTTCAGACTGATCTAATGAAATCACAGACAGCTGAAAATCGTCATTAGTCTAGCACTTAGTCTGGGATCCAGCGAGCTGCAGCTGAAACCAATCTTCAAAGAGTTTATTCTTTTCAAATACTTGGAGAGTTGTTACTTCGTGGTGAGCTACTGCTCATGAAGTCAAATACTTCTCTGGTCCTCTTCCTCTTAGCAAGTTTATGCGAATTTTTGGTCTTTGCTTCTTTCTTTCCTCCCCTTAAGTAATAAGGAACCTTTCCTGCTCAGGTCTCAATCAGCCTGCACACCAATTAAGCTAATTGGTGACACATTTGAAACACTCCCTAATTACAGCTGCAGAAGTTTTCAGAGAACAGCCTTTCTGCAATTTTTCCTTCAATCAAAATATAAAATGCAATAAACCCCCTGCAACTCTTAACTCTTCCCTGAAAAGACTCTTGAAATACTTCCAGAAGAACTTGGTCAAGTGACTCCTGGACCTAGTGGCTGCTCAGGGCTGTTGGAGGTGCCATGAGCAGGAGGGTGCTCCCAGTGAATTTCCTCACAGGAATCTCCCTGTGAGTGCCCCTGTGCAGGCAGTGGTGTCAGGATCAGCCCTGCTGGAGACAGCTGGGGCCATTCTGAGTACTGAAGAGCACCAAAGCTGCAGAAAGCTCTCACAAACCAACTGAACTTGGAGCAGCTGTGGGGCTTTGCTAAGTCGTGCAATCAGCCAAACCATCTCCTGGTGTGCCTTCTAAATTAAATACAGAGTTCTCCCCCAGTCCCCTTCATTTACAGAGCAGCTCCTGCTCCCCTCCCTGTGTGTGCAGCTTTGAAAGGACAGTGTGTTGCACAAGACCTGCAGATCCTATTTGCAAACAAAGTGAGTGGTTTGTGGTTCTTTGGGTGTTATTTTTCCTTTGTGTTTTAGTGGAGGAGTATTCTGTCTATCTGAATTAAGACATTATTAATAACTGATGATATCTCATTTGCTGTTACAAAAAATGCTGAGCTACTTTGGTTTATAAATGAGGCTGATGTCATATTTTGTTTGATTTTTTTGACCCAAACAGGGGAAAAAAGTGCATCTTTCTGTTACTTCTGTGTTTCCTGTGGGTTGCTGGTTTTATGCATCACCCCTTTCTATCCTGCATTATTTCTGCTGAACTGCCTTGCCTTGTTTTCTGTCTCGGGAGCAGTTCCCAGCTCCAGTCTGCTCACAAAGGAGTAATTTGTTGCCTTGAGCCTGGTGTCTGAAGGAGGAGACAGAAGTGAGCCTGTCCTGCTGGGGAAGGGCAGCACAGAGCTTCCCTGAGCTCCCCTCTGTGACTAGCAGCACTCACTGTTAGTGCTCCCGTGTGCCCTTCACCTGAGGAACTTCTCCCTGGAAAGTTCCTCCTGTTTCTGTGTGTTTTGATGACACTCTTCACCTACTACAAGTGTTTCCTCCCAAGGTATTGCCAGTGAATCTGCTCTGGCTTCCTTCTGCAGGTGGAGTAGTCAGGTACCAAATTCCTTCCCAGGTGTGGAGTTCCTCACTCTCAGTGACTGTGGGATCACTGGTGCTCCTTGCTATTTGTACCATTTAAAGCGCTCAAGTCTTACATTTTAAATGTGGCACCTCTGTGAACCATATGTAATTTGGCAGAACACTTTTAATATGTCATTTTAATGCTTTTGCTTTCCTTCACTTTCAGTGGTTTGTCTTGGTTGATTTATTCCTGGATATTTCCTAAAGTGCCAGGCAGTAAATGTCTGTACGTTCTGTGATTTGTTCCATCAAGTCAAACCATTTTTCAGGGACTGGGAAAGAGGTCTGAAGTACTTGCAGACTGCGTGCATGGATATGTAAAGAAGCTTAATTTGTAAAACAAGAGATAGTAATGGCAATTAGATTAAGTAATCAGTACTGTTCTGTTTGGTCCTAATTATATATTTGTTGTCTTCGAAATACAGGTTTAATCCTTCTTTTTGGTGTGTAATAAAACAACAGTTGGTAGTGATTTGTGGATTATCAAACTAGGCATAGAAATATTTGCTCAACTGTTTATTCCATTTATCCAGTGATTTGATTTTATCCAGCTAGGAGAGTGAGAGGTAGCTGGTATGCTCAGCAAGTCATTCATAGGGAAACAATGTCAAGCTTTAAAGGAACTGCCTTTATTATGAGTGTGCTAAATTAAAAAAAAAAAAAAATCCAGTAGCTCTTGCATGCACCATTGTAGTACAAAGGCTGTGAATTAAAATGGAGATGCAGAATACCTTTCCTGAGAAAGGAATATTCAAAAAGTAAGACGGAACTTGAGAAGACAGGTTGGAGGCTTTAAATTTTTTTCTTTTCAATTTTTGAAGGGCAACATTATCCTTTCCTATGTGTTTCTTAGGGGTTTTCCTTGCCTTCTCTAGTGCTGGGGTGCTGAAGTGTATTTCACTTTGGATTGACCTGAGAGAATAGTTTTTAGGTTTTGATTAGTTTAGCTTGGCAGCTGAAAAATCAGTTATTCACACAGACTTAGAGTAGACTATGTGAAAGTGCAGCAGCAGTTCTGTAAATTAACCCTGCTGAACAAAATGCAGCGGCCAGGGCGGGCGCCAAGTGGAACTGAAATGGGGAAATGCCTTTCTGCTGGGCTGCTCTTGCACACAAATCCCACCATCTGTCTTGCTCCACCTGGCAGACACTGCTCTTTATTCTGGAGACATGCAATTAGAGAAGTGCAGCTTTTCATCTGTTATTTACAAGCACTGATGTGAAGCATCAGTCAATTACACAATTGTAGAATCAATTTGGTGCAGACTTGATATATACAAGTTAATATGTTGCTTGCAGCAGGGTTTGCACTCAACTACACACAAACAGCAGCTCAAAATCTGAATTGAACTGTCTCAGGTGTGCACGTGGATTCACACATGCACATACTCAAATACTTATCCTTGGTGAGGATAATTAGTTGGAATGTGCAGAGAACCAGCCTTTAAGAGCTGGCTGTGACAGGGACTTGTGTAAGTGTGAAGACCTGCTTGGCAGAAAGTGTATCTGTAATTTGTTTTAAATGTACTGTAATTGTTTCTGGGCTTTCCACTGTGTGTTTTCCACCACTGCTTCTGAAGTCTCCTGTTGAAAGCTGCTCAGTGGGGCTAAAATGCAAAACTATTCATGTCCAAGGTGCAGGGATTTTAAGTATCCAAGCTAATTGCAGGGTAGGGGAAAATAACCTGAGCTCCCAGTGGTTCTTGTGCAGCTCCCCTGCAGTCCCTATTGCTGCTGAATATCAAACATCCTCCACACTCTCCAGGAGGAGCTCTCCTGCAATTAAATCTCCAGAGCAGGCAGTTCAATGCAATGGCATCCTCCTGAGGGGATTCTGACTGTGACACCCAGCTAAACATCCCAGTTCTGGTCAGCCTTCAAGAAAACAAAGTATTTAGCTGAGGTGGGTTTTCATGTGACCTTTAGGATCTGTGAGGTGATGTGGAACTGGCTCAAAACTGACAGAACAAACTCCCAGAGAAGTGCTGAGGAAAATACTGGCACCTTCTTCAGGCAGAATCTCTTTTTTGGTGTTTACAGAGTGTTGAACACTGCAGCAAATCTGTAAGTACCAGCTCATCTAGAGAGTACTTTGAAATAGCTCTGAGAGAATGAAGGCGGTTTGAAAAGGTACAGTAATTTCTGGAATGAGATTTTGCAGATTTGCATGAGCAAAGAACTTTCCCTAGTTGAGTTAAATGAGTAGTGGATAAGTTTGGAGCTTTGTGCCCTTTGGCGTTTGCTGGGAAAGTGAAACGAAACATTATGGGATTGTAAAGGGATAACTCAGTCCTCTTGACTCTCCTCTGTTACACTTTTGAGACCTTCAGGAGAGGAGCACACTGGTTTCTTTCCAGAGCAAGAACAGAGGTTTTAAAAATAGAGGAACATGGCAGAATAGGACTGAAAAACTGCCAGATTAATTATTCTGGTGTTTGGGTCCCTTTTTTTCCAGCAAATTCAATTTCTGAGAGACCTCAGCTCCCCCCTTAGTTGACAAGAAGATGAAAAGGGTGGGGAATGTCAGTTACCTTGCAGCAAAGGAAAAGCAGGGAAGGATGGAGAGCCAGTGATGCAGGGGCTGTAAGAACATGTCAGCAAGGCTCTTACTCATCTCCATTAATGAGTGTGGCCTTTGTGTTTGGGGAGGTGCTGAGGTCTCAGTGGCTGCTGACAGATTTGGAGCTGCACACGTTTCAGAGCAGCTTTTCAGGGCAGGCATTAAGGCTTTGTTTCCTGAATGCCCCGAGCAGGAGGAGCCTGTGGTTGAGGACACTCCCAGGTGTGTGGGGTGTCTGTGCCAGAGATCACTGAGAAAGAACAAATACCCAGGTGCCAGTGAGCTCTGCCTGCGTGCCCTGCTGCCAAAATCAGATTGGCCTTGTCCTTTTGGGATGTGTGTATGCATCTTCTCTGGTGCCCTCCAATTTCCAGAGTCCTCAGGTATGAAAGGTGCCTGAACAGGTGCCCATTTCTATCCGCAGCTCTTTCGGAGAGCACACTCAAGTATTCTTAAGCTGCACTTTCTTTATTGAATGTAAAATGTGTGACAATAATGTATTTAATGAAATATTGCTGGGTTTATTGAAATTCCTGGAAATTTGCTGCGTATACCAGCACCATGGTGTTATTTAAATGAGACTTTAAATGATTTTCTTAATTTTTTGGTCTTGTTAGTGAATGTAGCCATTGAAGATCAATATTGTAATTGTTGGTTGTACAAATTCAGTATTAGGCACAGAGCCTGCAGCAAGATGTAGAGTCATGATATGGATTAATAAAATTAAAATGAATTTTAAACCCCCCATACTCTGAAGGGGAAGAATGCTCTGCCAGCAGCCACAAACACTGTGCAGTTTCCAGAGCAGGGGGTTGGCTTAGGGTGCACACACATGGGGGTCTTAGAAAAGGTCAGCTCAGGACCTGCTCTGTTCCTTCTGCTGACTCAGGTCTTCATGTAGTGCTTAGAATTCTTTTTTCCTGCCATCAGTAATGGCCTGGTAGCAGAACTGCAGCCTCTGCACAGCCCTGGGATTCCTGCAGAAAATGAAGAGGGGATTTTGCAGACACATGAAGAAGCCAGCAGCCACAAACACTCTGTGCTGCAGTTCCCAGAGCAGGGGGGTTGGCTTAGGGTGCACACACATGGGGGTCTTAGAAAAGGTCAGCTCAGGACCTGCTCTGTTCCTTCTGCTGACTCAGGTCTTCATGTAGTGCTTAGAATTCTTTTTTCCTGCCATCAGTAATGGCCTGGTAGCAGAACTGCAGCCTCTGCACAGCCCTGGGATTCCTGCAGAAAATGAAGAGGGGATTTTGCAGACACATGAAGAAGGTGATTGTCTGAAGAGAGTCTGAACAGTGTAAGGCTGCTCCTGCCAGTCCTGTACTTCTGTCTGTCCTGAGGAATTGGACAGCTGATGTTGCATTCCTGGCACTCTGCACTCCCTGTTACTCAGCCTTACTTTTCTTGCTATTGGTTTCCAAGCATAAGCACATTAAGAAATTGTGTTTAAGTCAAGATATTCTTGGCAAGTATTTCGGCTTTCTTATTTTGTGGGGGGTTTTTTTTGGGTGGTGTTTTTTTGTTTGGGTTTGTTTGTTTGGTTTTTTGTTTTTTTGGTTTTTTTTTTTGGGTTTTTTTTTTTTTTTTTTTTTTTTTTTTTTGCTTGTGTGTTTGGCTGTGTTTTGTTCTTTACATCTCTGATATCTTCATTTCTTGCCTTCTCTGGAAGCAGAGCCATAAGTGGGGAGGAGGCAGGGCAGAAATGGAGGCACACAGAGTGCTGCTGCTGAAAGCCTCAGACATTCCAGTCTGGACACAGCAGCTCTCGTCTCAGGCCTTTTGTTGTTAGAGTTCTTGAGCTTGAAGTGGCTCTGTCCTATCCTGGTGCTTCTTCCATTGCATTTTCCTCTCATGGCCCGTTCAGTAACTGCCCCAGGACTGCAGGGGCAGGTGAGGGTGAGGCAGGGAGCAGAGCTCTGTGCCTGCTGGGGCAGTGACACACACACTGATGGTGCCTCTCACCTGTCTGGTACCTCCCCCCAATCTCCTGCAGCTGCTGGGCTGGGCACAGCCCTCTGTGCCTGGCCTGTCACAGTAATCCTCCTCTGCCACTCTCCCCTCTCCCCCAGTAGTTAGTGTGGCTGTGAGTTTGGTTTATTTATTGTTTGATTTTTTTTTTTCTGATTTTTTCGCACTGTAAACTTTGAGGTGCCCATCACTGCTTTGCTCTTTCATGTTCAGGCTGACATCATTTTGTGAAACAGTGTCATATCCTTTTATCTAAATACTTTTCTCTGTAATTATTACTTTGCTGCCTTTTCAGGTGGGAGCTTGCCTTTGTTAGATGATCTTTCTCTGATCATTTTGGTATCACTTGGTAATATAAAGGTGTATGTGTTCCTCTGAGACCCTTTTATTTAAATTATTTCTTCGTCTGTCTGTCAATGTGAATAATAAAACACCTTCAGGATTGCTCATCTCTCTCCTAATGAATGATCAGGTGTCATGTGTTCTAATATCAATGATTAATTTACAAAAATTTATTCAAACTTCAATAAAATGCAATATTCAAAGAAAATATTGTGTCATCAGAGCTCAGTGCTGTTGTCAAAAGCTTTCTGTGCCTGTTGATCAGGCCCGTGAGGGCTGGAGTTGCTGGGCTGCAGTGTGTGTGTCAGGGAGCCCTGCACAGCCCCGAGCTGGGTACCAGAGGTGCAGCAGGACTGTGGGACCCCCCTGTGCCCAGCAGCTCCTGCCCCTGGGGTCACTGCTGGCTCTCACTGCACACGTGCAGGCTGGAAACCCTTTGGTGCTGAGATTAAACTGCCTGAATTATCCTTTAGGGCAGCCCCAAGGAGCTCCTGATGGTCAGGCTCGTGAAAAGGGTAAATTCATGTTGGCTTTGGTTTGTTGCCCTGCTTTGGAAGCATCAGAGTGGCTCGTGCTAGGACTCAGGATTGTTTCTGTGCTGCTGGCTCTTCTCTGGTGGAGCAAGAGCTCCCTTTGCAGAGAACCTTTGGAATGTTTTAACAGTGGCTCAGGTGTGCTTTGCTGGGCAGGCTCTGATGTTTCTCCTTGCAAAAGCCTCTGTTTAAACACATCAGTAACTGACTTGTCTTTCAGCTCAGGCAGATCCTCGTGAAGTTCAAGCATCTTGGCTCAGAGTAGTTCCTTCTTTGCCTGACTCAACACTGACAAATTCTTTGTTTCTCGCTGCAGTGGTGATGCTTGATAGTTGCACAAAAAGAATGGTTTGAAAATGTGCAGTCCTTTAGAAGTGATGGTACAGGTGATTTGTCTGCATCTTTGTCAAGTTCAATTTGCTTTATTCAGCATCTGCTGTTGTTAAGTGTATGTTTCACTCTTTAAAATACTCCAACTTGTTTAAAGTGATCTTACAAGAAATGAGGAGCCACCTTTTCATCAAGAAGCTTTTCAGTGTGGTCTGCAGCCTTGATGTCCAAATCACATTTCCCTGACCTTCTTAAAAGGTCTGAAGAGAGATGCAGAACTGGATCGGGAGTTGGAGTAACTGGGGGAAGAGGGAGAAGTTGCCAGGTTGGGAACAGCATTGCTCTTGGAGAAGAATGATAATTTCCCAAGGATGAAACAGTCACAGGGAATGTCATAAAGTGAAGCAGGCAGAGCAGTCTGAAATGCTAATAAGGAGAGTACTCAAAAAGGAATTGGCGATTTTGGGCCTCGAAGCCATTTTTCGTTTTAATTTGTTACAGATAAATGCATGACTCTTGGATTGCAGGGTTCTATTTTTGCTTCCCTCTTTGTGACACATCGATTTGGCCTTATCACTGCTCTCTGGGTGCTTGCCCTTTAGAATGCTGCTGGTTCCCAAAAGCAGGAGGTTTTTTTGGAAACTGTTCCTTAGTGGTGCCACAGCACAAGGAGGAGAGATCAGGGTTCTTGCTGCAGATAGGCTGGATTCTTTGATTTCTGATTATGCTGATTTTCCTCTTCCAAGCAACTAGGTGAAGAATAATGGGAAATGAGTGCTCCAGTGTGAAGAGTGACAGTTACTTGATAGTGATCAATTGCTGCATCAGCCTTGTGTTACACAGCTGTGTGGGGAATATTGGGAGCACTGGAGACTTTTAAATACAGTCATGCATTCAGAAGGAAAGGCTCCTTTGTTTATTTCTTCTGCGTTTGGGGTTTTTTTATTTTATATGGCAAAGTAGTGGAAGCCTACAGCAAAATGGGACTGGTTTAGTCCTCAACCTCCCCTTACTTCTTGCCACTGTGTCACAAAGCTGCTGGCAGTAAAGCAAAGCAAGCCTGAATCCAGAATGGAAAAGTGCACTGCTGATGGTGCTGAGGAAGCTGAAGCTGCCACGAGGCTGGCAGAAGGAGGAAGATGGGGAATCACCCTTGGGAAGCTCCAGTTGGTTTATTCATGTCGAAGGGCTGTGGAGGATGCTGGAACCTGAGGAAGGAACAGGACAAGCAGCCTACCAAACCTTCAGGATGGAAATGGTCCTACTCAGATCTTTATGTAGCACGGTCTGAATTCTCTCTGTCACTCAGAGGGGCAGAGCAGATCATCCCTCTGGTAAAAACTGGCTGAGCTACACCTGGGGAAGGGGCTCACTCTGTTTATAGCCTGGCTTTAAAATGCCTCCCTTCTGAGCATTAGCAGATTCAGCCACTTAACTAGGTTAAAGCTGAAATACCTTAATTTTTCAGAAGTGAGCATGAAGTTTCATTGGAATGGACATCTCCCACGACATTACTCTGCAGAGCTGAAAATATATCATGCTAGCAGATTTTTTTTTTCTAGATACTTTTGCTGAAATTATTTCAATTCATAGCAAACCTAGAAGAGCAGAAGTGTTCAGAAGATTCAAGGAGAGCAGCTGAAATGAACTAAAAAGGTAAAATTTCAGCCCTTGCTGAAAAGAACCACTTATCTCAATCCCCAAGATATAGCAACAAATTTCATCTATTGCATTACCAGCCTGAGCCTGCAGCTGGGAAGGCAATTTCCCTAAGAAGTTGTTCCCTTCAATCTACAAGAAAAAGACAATTTACTTTTTTTTAATAGTAGCATTATATAATTGATTGGAAGAGTTTTATGTCTCATGAATGCTGGATGATTGTGGATTGAATTGTTTTAAAAATGAAGTAACTGTGAGGGCTGAAATGCCAAGGATCTGGCAATACAGAATGGAGTCAGGGGTCTGGCAGATGGCTTCACTTTTCCGAAGCCATGGTCAACGACTGCAGTAGAAGTGAGCCGTGAGGAGTGGTTTGTCACTGACTGAGAGCTGCTGTTCCATGGCTCTGGAGAAACGAGGATGGCAGGTTTTTAGCCAGGGTACAAGTGAGTGCCTTCACGAGGAAGGCAGTGTGGCTGAAAGGTGAATGCAGCAGGTGCACACAGGTGGTGCTGAGGGATTTGTGCACCAGCTTTGGCTGTGCAGGAGCAAACTGAACATGCTGCCTTTGCCTCAGATGCTTTCAAATTCACTGACCTACAAAGTGCTTGCTTCTTCCATCAATGGCAAATATTTTTAAACAGTATCAGCCAGAGGAAGGTTTACTGAGGAGAGAGGAAAGAAAACCATCCTATGAGAACATCTCAGGTGGCCACAGACTGAAATCCTCCACAGATTTCACATCAGAAGGGGTCAGACAGTCATTGTGGCGAGGGATTGAGACATGATCTCTCTGGGCATTAGCTTGGCATCAACATCAGCTGGGTTGGTTTCCTCCACACTGCTGGGGATGCTCTCCTGAAAGGACAGTGCTGGTTCTTCTGCTGCCAAGGTCTCCGTGTGGAGACGTTTCCAGACAGTGGTGCAGGAAAGGTCAATTGCAGTTCTTGAATTTGTTTATTTTTTGTCTTGGTGCTGTTTCCTTAAGAGCATTTCAGTTGCCCATCCTTTGTGTTGTTTGACATACTTTAAGTGAGAGAGTCACTGTGTCACTCTTAACTGTTCAGGTGGGTTATTCCAGTGGAACTTGGATTTTGATGGTATAGATGGAATGTAATATTTAGGGTAGATTATGTAATTTAAATCTTTAAAACACCGCTTTTCTGCTGAGTCTCACTAATAACAAACAAAATGGTAATCTTCTGCAATTCTGCCTTTGTAAAAACATGCATAATTTTTATAAAAATAGTCATGGTTGTAATTAAGGACGCTGATAGTTGTTTTTGTTTTTAATTTCCTATCCTTCTGAATCCTTAATAAACTTTCACGGTCAAAATCCAGATGGTACAGCAGAGCTCAGTGTTGTTTTTGAGACATTTTTTTGTTTGTGCTGATTACAACTCTCCCCAGATAAAAGTTTAAAATTGCTTGGGTTTTTGGCCTTTGGCTGTTTGGAAGGCTGCTGTAGGCTTCCAGCACAAACCAGTTCAAATTCAATGTACATTCACAGCTGGTGCTGGGGGAAGGGCCCTTTGAGGGGACCAGTTTGCCACTGCCCAGAAATGTAAAGCCCATGCATTTATTCCAGCTGTGAGGCTGGTTCCTATTTTCATAGACAATTCACCTTCTCTTCTTTTATTTTTCCCCATTTGTGTTGCTTTCCTGTTCTGAAGAGTCACTGATTTACAAAATCTGAGGAATATTGTCCTGTGGGGATGGGGAATGCAGAGGAAGGGGTTTTAATCCCTCAGATAATTAAGCACTAAAATAAATGATTAAAAAAAAAATGAGGCAAAACACTGTTAATTTTAATATAAAAATAATGTACTTTTCCCTGTGGAACATGAGGGAGCTGCAATCAAAATAAGGGGAATAAAAAATTGAATACTCAGAGTTTTTTCCTCTCCAAGTTGCATCTTTGATGCCTCTCTGTGCTTTGCCAAGATGTTGGGAGAACGAAATGAGTGTGGAATTTATAAATGGGGCATTGGATGGGGAAGGATGCTGTGGGCTGGATGAGCTGAGGAGTACAGCAGAGCAGAGCTCCAGCCCTGCAGCTCACTGCCCCAGAGCATCACGGCTGGGAGAAATCTTTGCTGGAGGATTATCCAGAAAAAGGCCTTGAAAAATTTCATTTGCTCTCAGTCACTATCTAGAGAAAGAGTGGGAGCTGGATGCTCAAAAGACTGAGGCTAAAATGAAGGTGGTTTTGGGTGAAAGAAAGCTCTGCAGTTTACTCTTTATTAAAAATGATCTTCATGGCAGATCTCAGATGAATTTGCCACCTCTGGGGGATCACAGGATTTCAGGCTTTCAGTGCTCTTGCAGTTTAGTCTCAGATGTTGCTGTGTGCTGGGGCCATCTTCCTGGTCCTTCAGATCGACTTTATTTCCAGTTGTTTGGGGTTTGAGTGGATGTTAATTAAACTTTGTAATGTATGGTTTTATTGCAGTTGTTTGTTGGAAGAGGAATTTCTCCTTTTCAAGATGTAGAGAAGGATTTTGTGAACTTGTGTAATCCTTTCTTCCTGGCCTCCTCCATTCTCAGATTGGTTCCTTCTGAGTGGAACCCTTATCTAGGGTTAGTTTGTTTTGGTTTGTTGCTGGTTTTACGTGATTTTTTGGATTATCTTCTTTTAAGAAGCCAGATAGTTTTGCTTTTACATCTAGAAAGTCTTTTTGCTTTTTTTTTTTTGTAAACTTCAGTTTGTTTTGCAGTGTGTTTGGGCCTGGAGAGCCTAACCAAAATCACAGCTTTGGGATTTTAGGTGCTGCTCCTACATAAATAGTAAGATAAGTTGGTTATGTTTGCTGCCTAGAAAGGGTGAGGGGAAAGAAACAGTAATAGCCTTTATTTTTTGAACATAAAACAGCAGCACAGGAAAAGTGGCTTGTCTGAGGTTGGACAGAGTGGACTGCAGCACCTAAATGGAAAATTCAAGCCAGGAGTAACTGGCTTCAGTTTAGGCCACCACGGTACTTGTGAGCAAATAAATATTTAGGTCAGATGCTGAACAAAAAAATAAAGACTACTAAAGCATTTGTGAATTAGAGCTTGAGAAACTGGGTTGTCTTTGGATGCCTTTGTCCCCTTTCTGAATAAGGGTAATGATTTGAATTTGCTGTGGGGGGAAAAAAAGGCAATTTCTTTCATAATTAGGGTAGAGGATGTGAGCACAAAGGTCAGCTGTTCAAACAGGAAAGGCGATGCTGTATTTGCATCCATGTTTTTAAAGTTTCTGTATTTGTTCTTTGGGACTGCCAGTTCCTAGAAAGGATGCAGAGCTTGCCTGCCTCAGGTAATTGCTGGCAGGCAGAGTTAAAACAGGTGCCCTGCAGTGGGAGAGGCTCAGGGCCATTGGAAATGTTCTGTGTGTGCAGGGATGTACAGCCTCCAGATAATGCAGCTGGATGAGGGGACAGTGGAGGGTTAGGCAACAATGAATCCTGATGGTGATCTACAGAAAAAAACCCTTTATTCATGATTCAAGTGAAATAGAAGGGACTGTAAATTGGATGCAAATGCAACTCCTTTAGAAATCCTCGCAGACTGGTGCAAAGGAGCTGTTGTGTAAATGGCTATTGTGCTAAATGTTTTTCAAGTGAAATTCAGCCTTGTGCAGCAAACCATTTAGGGTCCATGTACTGTTTGAGAGTGCTGAGAAGGTTGAAGTGAACTCTGGGCAGTCCATTTGCAGCATTTGGTGTAAAATCATTGCATTGGATTCCTGCACAAATGCAGCTTGCTGTAATGATCAGATTTTTCAGCTGTGCCTGTGCAGTGATCTGGGGTTGCAGGTGCTGACTGGGTCATTTTGTCTGTGATGATAAATGTTCATTGCAGTGGAGATGTGACCTTTGGCATGTGTAAACCTCCACAAGCTACTTCTTTTGATCTGGCTGTCGTGCAGAATGTATCATAAAGCATTGTTTTCCAAGCTGATTAGATAAATCATTGTCAGCCTAGGCCACCTCTGCATGGACTGATGAGGTTTATTGCCACAAACCCTGCTGCAGCACTGTCCAGCCCCTCAGTAAAGTCTGAGGTTATATCACAGTATGACTTGAAGAGCTGATATTTTACACTCTCCTTTCCTTCCAACAGTGACTGAGAGTCGAGGGATCCTGGAGAGCATACAGAGGTTTTCTTTGCTGCCCACTTACCTGCCGGTGACCTACCGCATCCACAATGCGGATGTTTCCTTCTTCCTTAAGGAAGCCAACCAGGATATTATGAGGAACTCCAGCTTGCAGTCCCGGGTGGAATCCTTTCTGATCTACAAATCCAAGAGTCCACCCGTGTTAAACGCCAGCTATGGACCTTTTTCCATTGAACAACCAGTGCCCCAGGACTTAATGCTGTCTTCAAATCCCTTTGGATCTACTAACAAGTTCTCCTTTAACTGGAAGCTCCAGGCCTACATCATGAGCACCAAGATCTACCTGAGCAAGCCCAGGGTGCAGGTGCTGTTCTACATCGTGGGCAGGGACTGGGACGAGTACAGCCCCGCGGAGCGGCTGCCCTGCCTGCGCGTGTTCGCCTTCCGCGAGACGCGCGAGGTGCGCGGCAGCTGCCGCCTGCGCGGCGACCTGGGGCTCTGCGTGGCACAGCTGGAGCTGCTGCCCGCCTGGTTCAACCCCCCCACCGTGGTGGCTGGCCGGAAGAAACAGCTGGAGAGGTCTGAAGGGAGCCCCGTGGAGCTCTACTACTCCATCCAAGCAGGAGATGAGAGAGGGGAGTGCGCCAAGGAGGATGTCAGGAAAAGCAACGGGATCCGGTCGGGGCGCAATGACATCGATGAGTCGGGACCTCCCCTGCAGAGGATTGGAAGTGTTTTCCTTTACCAAACACACGCTGCCCCTTCTTTGACTGAAATGAGATTGGATAATAATATTGTGATCCAGTATGCACCAAAGACTGTCAAACAAGGAGACGTTCTGACTTTCCTTGTATCTGTTGCTAAAAACTTGACAGAAGATCAGTTCACGCTGAGGTAAGGCTGCTTTGTGTTTCTTCGGTACCTTACTTTTTGTTTCTCTGCTCTTGGAAGTCACTTTCTCTGTGTAAATGGCCTAACAGTCCATCAGGTGCTGCTCTCCATTTCTCATGTTGCTCAGTCTCATACTGTATGAATTGTCTGAGATGGAGTGAGAGTGGCCTTTTCCTGAAGTTGTCCTTTGAGGAATACTTACAAAAATTGAAATGGTAGAGCTGGGACATATCTATGTACTAAGAGGAGATAACATCTAAATTCTTGAGAGCTGGAGTTTGAGTTCTCCTAATCTCTCTCACTGGACTCATGTTGAGATTAATGAAGCTTAAATCCACAGAGTTATTTACAGGAAATGAGCAAGAATTGGGCATTTCGGTAGGATTCACGTTTCAGCATCTCTCCCCAGCTTGTCGTGAGCTCAGTTCTGTATTGCAGGATGTCTGAGGTTCCTCAGTATTACTGATCTACCAAAACAATTTCTGAAAGTGAGAAGCTGCCCAGGGGGTGGTGGTTGGATGTGACATCAAGTGGCACATTGGTTCACCTCATTCTGTCCGAGCACTGAGCTGTTCCAGGACAGCTCCCTGTAACCACCAGCATAATCCAAGCCAGACCAGTAAGGACTGGGGCACGGAGCAGGTGTGTGGGCCTGCAGGAGGGACTGTCCAGCTGGCTTTTCTTTCCAAGCTTGCCCCTGTGTTCAGCACTGTAAGTGAGGGTTGTGTGGCTGGCGTGTGGGAAATCCGTGTCTGCAGAGATTATTCCATTTTTGATCCCTTACCGATGACTGGTGCCAGCTCTTCCTGAGCTGAAGGTAAATTCCACATTCTGACTTCTGGGGGTGAGGCTGATTTGTCTCGGGCGGTTGTCCTAGAAATGGTGGGTGTTGCCAAAGCTCCCAGAACATTCCTCTAAAACAGCATCATAGGAGGAGCAGTGAGCTCCCCACTTGGACAAATGCATTCACAAACAGCTGTGCTGAGCACCAGAGATGCTTTGGAGCTGTTCCCTAAGAAATCCTGAGAGGAAATGAGCTCCCCACTTGTACAAATGCATTCACAAACAGCTGAGCACCAGAGATGCTTTGGAGCTGTTCCCTAAGAAATCCTGAGAGGAAACTCCTTTCTCAGGTGGTTACACACCTCCCATTCCAGGGCTGAAAATGGGGCCGGGTTGGAAATGGAGCATTCATGGACTCCCATGTCTGCCTTGGCCTGGAGCAAGGAGTAACTCAGATTTGGCACCACTGGCCTCAGTACTAAGAGCTCAACCCAGCAATTTTTTCCCCTCCCCTTCCCCCAGGGAGATTTTTGGGGGATTTCTGGGGGAAATGGTTTGCCCTAAAATCAGGACGTTTTCCCTCTGCAGGTGTGTGATGTATAAACTGAATAACCACAGCACTTGGTTGTTGACTCAAGGGCAATTATTTCTTTTTCATCTGGTGGAGGACAAGCACATCTCCTCACCATATCAGTTTCTCATCTTCTGAGTCAATCTAAGATTTAAATTGTGTCCTGAGTGCTGATTTCAAACCTGGCAATCCCAAGTTCCTCAGAGCAAGTGTTCAGGGATGGCTTTCTCTTTATTCTCTGTACTAATGACTTAATCACATCAGTAGACATGGCAACTTCTGCTACATTTAAAAACAGGTTTAAATATAAACACTAAAAGCAATTAATTAAGGTAAAAAGTGTTTGTTTTCACTGTAAATGTAGAGTATTAGAAATCTCACTTCAAAGCATCTGTATTTCCATGAGCTGTAATCCATTAGAAGTGGAGCTGGTTGCAACCATTATAATTGTTACATATGGGTTTATAAAATTTTCAAAAACCTTGCTTTGTTTAAATTAGGATGAAAATGCAGCACCTGAACTTTTTAAGGAATGCTTCTAAAATGAATTCTCTGGAACAAAAAGGAAAATATGTGTTTGAATTGTAGCTTTTTATTCTGAGATCTAAAGTAGCATAAAACAAAAAATAAGCTAAAAATAGGGAGCGAATATCAGTTCAAAATGAAAAGTGTGGCATTCTTGTCTTAAAAACAGCACTTTGCTGTTACCTTTTAAAAACAGACTGTTGTAACAACTTGCTGTTGCTTTCCTGAGTTTTGATTTCTCTTGACCTGCTTTTCTGAGAGCACCTGGCTTTCAGACTGGGCTCTGCTGCAGTGGCAGAGCAGGTATAATGTGGTTTAGCTGTGCTCTGAGGGAGCCATTCCTTTCTTGGATCTGGTTACAGCATCTCTACGGGGTTTTTGGTTGGGTTTATTTGGTCAGAATTGTGATTTCTGTGTTCATCCCTCCATGGCATGTTCTCCATCTGTCTGGTCTCTTCTCATTCTGACCTTCTCTCTGATAGAGGAAAAGGTCTCTTTCCCCCCTCCCCCAGTGTAACTATTTATGAGGAAAATTGTATTAATTTTTATTTGAAACCACTCCATTATTTTTCAAAGTTCTGCCTTGAGTGTCAGCAAGACTTGGAACTATGTTCATGAAGCGAGGCCAAGGGCTGCTGGCAAAATGCTTTTACCATTGCTTTTGCTCCAGTGGACTGGAAACCATGGCTTGAACAGATGGAAAATATAGGATATGCAGGTCAAAAATGAAGAAACAGGCATGCAAAACAGCCAAAAGTAAAAAATTACTCATCACCACTATTTTCTGGTTCAGAATTATTGTGCCTAGAGTAAACCCTATCCCCTTTCTAACAGGAAATTGTCTTCAAGGGGAGCCTTCTAGAAACTTCTGAATACTAAAGATTACTGGTGAAAGGTACCCTTGGTTTTTATCTTGGGGTGTTCTGCACAAAGGAAGATATAGGGGTGTGAACATGGAACTGATGGACTGTTTTTAATTTTGGGAAAGAGTTGGACCATAAGAGCCAAGGCCTAGGTTTTGTTTTTTAATGAGCTCGGGAAATTAAAAATATTTGTCTTGATTCTGTATGAGTGTGAGAGATGGAGGAAAGGAAGGAGATAAAATATGGATGATGGGTAAATATGGAATATTGCTCTGGCTTGAAAGCCTCAGCTGGGCCTAGGGAAAGGGAGGGATTTCTCAGCTTCAATCAACACGTGCTTCCCCTTTTCCACCTTCTTTTCCCATGCTGCTGCCTAGGGAAGGCTGAAGCTCTTCTTCCTTCCCATCATGGGTGCTGAAAGGTTCCTGATGTTCATGGAAAATATTCCAGTCTGTCTTGTTTTGCTGTTTTCCTGCAGTTTCATGGTGCAAGTATTGGAAACTGAAGTGAGATCTTTATTTGTAGTGTTTTTGCTGAGAAAGGAAAACATGAAGTATAATTTCATGTCCGTCCTTCCAGTGCTTTCAGCAATTACAGCCTCAAAGCTCTGGTGTAACACGATTCCAATTCCTGTGTGCAAGCCCCAGTTCCTGCTGGGATTGACTCTGTGCTGTTACAGACGTGGCAATCAATAGGTGCAGGGATGCCAGGGTTTCCCACAGTCAGGAGCAGGACTTGGAATCCACACTGTCAATACTTTGCTTATTAGCTTTTTCTTGTTTTGCTGGGCCTAATAAACATAACCTTCTGTTTTGTTTTAAAGTCAGCAGGATTGATACTTTCTACTTGCAACCTTTTAAATTTGTTTTCCTATTTCTGGAGATGAATCAGCAAAGAAATTAGAGCTGGAATTGCCTTAAGCTACTGAGGGTTAGGCCTGCATGCATTCATGAGTGGAAAAAAACAGCAGCTTTTTTTCTTTTTACAGTTATTCAATTTCTAATTACACCTCATGACTCCTGTGTGAGGGAATGATTGAAGGTTGAAATAGAAACTTGTAAACCCCCAATATTGGAGAAAAGTAAGGGGCTTTTTATAAACTATCAATGCTATTTCTGCATTTGTAAACCCAAACTGGGGGTTGGACATCTGTAGGTACCAGTTTTATAAACTATTGGGAAGCTTTGTGGCTTCCCTCTGGTATTTTTAATGATGATAATTGTGGGAATACAGAGACTGGTGTGGAATTGTGGTGGTGAGTAAGCAGAGCTTATTGATAATTGGGAAGATTTCCCCCACAAGGCCCAAAGAGTTTATGTTACATGAGCTTCTTATTCTGTTTTATCTAACAATCAATCGACAAGAATCCAGCAAACATGGAAAGGGCTGCATAAATACACGAGGGGAGCAGAGTCCAGATCATTAGCACTCAATTTACACAGCAAGAAAATTTGAACAAGACTGGCATTTTATCAAACTGCTTGTGTGTTCTTCTAGTGCTGGGCTAAATCAAATCTTGTATTTCGTGCTGAGCTGAATCACATTTAAATAGCACAAACAAGTGGTGATCAGGAAGGTTACCAGCCACATAAAACTGAGATGGGCTTTTCTCCAGGCCTTAGATTATGTGGCGATTTTGTGGCAGCCCTGAACTTGTACCTCCTCTGCCAGATTGAAAAGAATCCTATTGTACATGTTTTACTCCTCCTTCCATAGCTCTGGTTCTGTCAGTTAAAACATCCTCTTGCACATTCTGGTTTAAACAGCTTCTAAAACCTTCTCGTAACTGAATTTTTCCCCTCACTTCTAACTATGAGAGAAAAGGAATTAAAAAAGCCCAACAAAACCAAAATTATCTCTTCTTTTGAAATACAGCCTCTGAATTTCAGCTTTTTCACTGCTCAGTCCTGAGGTAAAAATAAGATTGAGTTAGACACTGTGACCTAAGAAGATGAGAGTCCTGTGTCTTTATTGTTTTGTGGTAATAACTGGTAATTTCTTTCTTGAAATGCAAAATTTCTAAGTTTTGTTCTTTCCCAACACAAGCTGGTCCAGAGGTGTTCCTGCAGCAGGGCTGGGTGGAATCACCTCTGCTGCTGCCTGGGGAGAGGCTTCTCCAGCAGCCTCCTGGGGTTTTCTGCTGTGCTCAGCACACTGTGCAAGGAGGAATTAACTTTCATAGCCTGTTTATGAGCTAGTCAAGCAAATGTAATTTCTTTCCATCTTCTGGATGGCAGAATAGCTTCCTGCACTGCTAAGTGACTTGCTAATGGCCCAGAATTGTCAGTGGCACTGTGGAGACAAGTGCTTAAGAACTACCGACTTCTAGGGCACGCTATTGCCTCCTGTTGGACTTGCAGATTATATTAAGAAGAAAATAGTTCCTTCTGTTAAAATTATTCCAGTTAACATCCTCTGCCTTGAGAATCAACTCACATTGCCTGAGCTGATGTCAGAAAACTGAGAGACAGATCCAGCAAACCACTACCCACCCAGTGGCCTTTGCAGCCCTCTGTTATTTCAGGTTTGTTGCACTCAAGGCCTGTTTTCCTCCTCTCAGACCCGTGCAGAGCCTGAGCCCAGCCTGGTTCAGGCGTGGCTGGAGCAGCAGAGCCTCAGAGCTGTGTGAGCAGCCTGTGGTGCTCTGCTGGCAGACCCTGGGTAAGTGCTGCCCCGGGTCACTGCCCTGCAGCCTCGCTGTCCCAGCCAGACTGGACAGGTTTATTCTGCTTCTCCTGCTGGAAGGACTCTGCCTCTTCTCCTGATCGCTTGAGACTACAAATGTCAGGGAGCTGCACTGCTTGGGATTGTACTACTGCCCTGCTGGTCTAGCACTCCAGAATTACTGTGCTGCTGCTCTCTGGAGACACTGTGAGATTTGGCTAGGGAAAGCCAGCTTTCCAATAGAACTCGTTAATTTAGGGAGCTGAAGAACATTAGCAGAAATCAACTGAGCGTGGTTATAGCCGGGAAATACAGGTTTGGGTTTAGAAAAGGGGAGGTTTGGGGTACTACAGATCCCCCAGTTTACGGAAGAGATGTCAGAAGTGCTGTTTTCTCCCCGCAGAACTGCTCAGTTCTCAGTGCAGAACACATTAGCAGCTCCTTGGTATCAGAAATGAACGGATGTGGAGGGGCTGTCAGGGCTGTGCTGGTAAAGGCAAGACAGATGGAGAGGCTGATTGGCACTGGCAGGGTGTGAGCTGCCTGCTGCAGGTGCTGCTCCTGCCATCCATCACACTTTGGGAGATGTCACCCCTTGGCATGGGCTCAGGTCCCCCTGCTCAAGGGCAGGGCCTGGAGGGGTGTGAGCACAGGGAAGGGACACTGAGGGCTCTGCTGGGCACACCTCTGCTGGGACACTGAGGGCTCTGCTGGGCACACACGTGTGGCTCTGCTGGGACACTGAGGGCTCTGCTGGGCACACACGTGTGGCTCTGCTGGGCACACCTCTGCTGGGCACACACGTGTGGCTCTGCTGGGCACACACGTGTGGCTCTGCTGGGCACACACGTGTGGCCTGTGCAGGGATTTCTTTGTTCACAGCACCAGCGTGTGATGAGCGTGTCCATTCCAGCTCCTTGCACTTCCCTAGTTACTGCTGACAAGTTTAGGAGCTCTCTTTTATCTGTATTTTGATGTCTGCATATGTAAAACTGTCTTGTAAAACTCTGGGTCAAAGAATTCATCCTCTAGTATTCTAGTAAAACATGAAATCTCAATCAGGTAGGGATTTTTCCTGTTTCCAAAGTACTTCTAAAAATAAAGGGTAAGTACATTGAGGAATAAGACATTTCATGGGAGGAAAAGTAATTTTTGATTTGAAATTATTGGAAAAGTTTGACTTTTCAAGTGTTGCTTTCACATTTTTTAAGGGTAACATTTATCCAGGATGAGCACACTCATATGAAATGCATCAGGCAATCTCAAAGTGCATTTTTGATCACAAATAAATTGGAACATTAGTTTCCTACTTCTAATGGCAAATCTTCAGCCATTTCAGATTTTAAGGTTATTACTTAAACAGGTCTGACAGATCCTTGTAACATCTTGTAAAGCCGTGGTAATGAATTGTCTTGTCACTTTATCACATGTCAGGCTGCACAGCATCAGTCACTTCCCAGCAGTTTCCTCTGTGCTGGTCCCTGCTGGAGCCTGAGCAGGGTTTCACACTCAGCAGAGTCCCACAGCCTGCTGTGAGCCCTGGCTCCTGAGGAGCTGTGTCTGTGCCCTGGCTCTGCACCCCCCTGCCCTGGCTGTGCTGCACTGGCGTGTCCCACTGCTCTGCAGTGTGTTTGCTCTCTCTCTTTCCAGGCTGCTGCATCCACACCCCCTTCCCATGGCATGGAATTCCCCTGGGAATGGAGTGAAGGGAGCTGCTGGTACAGAATCAGTGTTTGTGCTGGTTGATCTCTTCAACCCCATCACAAAGAATGCCAATAGTAATAGCCCGGGGTTGGTGGTTCATTGCACAGAATAATTGATGTGTATTCTAGTAGATAGAATCTGATCTAAATCTGTAACAACTTTAAATGGTGACACCAAGCCCTGGCTGTCAGTGCAGGAGTTCTGCCTTTGGGGTATTAGAGCTGCACAGCCTGAGGTGCTGGGCATTGCTGGCCAAACTGGTGAGGCCCTTGGACACTTGGTGCAGACTGGGGGTATCTTTAGGAGCTCCACCTCGAAGCCCAGGATTAGTGGTGCATTTCTGGGTGATGTACTCACTAGCACTGAGGGCAGGGTAGAGCTGGTGCTCAGTTTGGTGCAGGGTGGCACATTTGGAGCCTGGGTCGAACCTGAGCACTGTTTTGTTTGGGTGCTCTTTGAGTGAAGATGTTGCCATTCTCCTGTTCTCCAGGAGGAAAGGGGCAATCCTCCCACGCTCTAGGGAGGACAGCACCGTGGGTTTGGTGCCAGGCAGGCTGTGCTGGGCACAACCTCAGCCTGTGAGTGCCTGTGTTTGGCTGAAATCAGAGACTTGAGCTCACAGAATCTGCCGTGGCCACTTCAGTGGCTCTCTGGCCTCTCTAGCAATTGGCTGAAGTTAGCAGGACAGAATTTGCTCTGAAGTAATGCAAGGACCCTTCATTTTCCTACTTACTTTTAATTGTAGTCTACCTGTTCCTTCCTCAGCTGTGCCTGCTGAACTCTGGTGCACTGTGCTTTGTAAAGGCTTATCAACAAAAAGAGATCTCTTCATAAATCCTGAGATCTAATGCCTGAAAGCTCTGAAGGGTTTGGGTTTAAGGATTGTCATCTGTTTGAGGAATTGCCTATTGCAAGTGTTCATTACTCAAGCTAACAGATACTGAAAATGGCTTTAAATCACCTGCTGGGTTTTACTTGCTTGTTTGCTTCATATATTATTTTATTTCAGGGATAGGTTTTCCTGCATATAGGTCCTGAATTTTAGAGTTCATCTATGAAGGCTTTTTTCCCTCTGCAGCTAGAAATGCTAATTGACTTTGATTGATCAAATAAAAATAAATTAATTGTGTGTTGAGAGACCCTTTCTGAACCATATCTGTGCTCCAGATTTAGCAGAGACAGTCATTCCTTTGCCAACCTGTCGATTGGAGCAATCTGTAACCAGTGAAAGAAGAATGTCAGCCATCACCAGCTGAAGCCCGTGTTGGTGGACAAATTTGAACCCAGGAGGGGAAAGGCAATTTTGGGTGTTGCCACTGTTGTTTAGAGAGGTGTCAGATAAACAGAATAAACAGGGAGGGCCTGGGCTGCAGCACCAGTGCGAGTTCTGGCACTGCTTTTGATTAATTTTCAAAATGTTCAAAAAGTTTTCAAAAACCAACTTCTGTGACCATACAGATGTTCAGCCCTCACTGAAACTTCATACAGAAACCAGGGTCTGTGACTTGACACCTCTGCAGTGACTGGGGCCTTACTTTGGTTGGCAAGTTCCAGAAATTTACTGCAAGTTTCCCAACATCTCTTAATAATGAAAGTATGGTGGGAATTTCCTTTATTGTGTTACTCTAGCTTCTTGACCTGTTTGTTAGAGGGAATATATTATTAGCTAAAAATACCCAACGTGAGGTATCTGCAGAGAAAAGCTCTATGTATGGCTTTGAGGTCTTGTAATAATTAGGTGGATAAACAATTTGGAATGCCTGAAAAATCTCATTATTTAGCTAGAGATGTTTAGGCTTTCTTAACCACCCAGAGCTGGTGATACTTTTAAGCTGTGACAGAAGATAGGAAATGCTTGGCTGTGCACTTTTTGGAAAATAGACTTCAAATCTCAGTTTGGGAAGGTTTTAAAATAGTAAGCTGCTCACCACGGGCTTGCAGATGGCTGAACTAGGACCTAACTGAATAAATAAGGTGGCTGCAGGGAAAGAACTGAAAGAGGAAAAGGAGGAGGGAAGAAAGAAGGGCATTCCCCAAGATAAATTAACATCTGTGAAATAAGACACTTCCAAATGTATGCTAATGGCCTAAATGTTTCCATATTCAATTAAGTAATAAGTCCCGAGTTGGCAATATCCTCCCAAAACATTCATTTACCAGGAGAAGGCTCCGCTGGGACAGCAGAGGCACCATAATGAACTGATGTGGGCAGTAAGACATGATAATGCCTACTTCAGAGGGAATTACTGCTTTCATAATGCAATTTACAACAAGAATTTACTTGTTGGAAGAGTTTTTTCTCTCTTCATTATGACAGTGTAATTATGACTCCAGTGGCTCAGAATAATTTGAGAGGAGTGAGTTACCAAAGCTTTTGTACTGAGTGTTCTTTGAACACAGGACCAAGGACAGTTCTCTGTAAATAATAATCCCAGGGAAGCTCTCAGAGGCCAGCAGCCTGCTTGCAGCTGTCTCATCCTCCTTCACTGGGCCCCACCTACAGTGGCCTTCATGTGGTTTTCTTTCTTGCTGTGTATCTATTTATCAGTTGAATTTAAAACACCAGCCCAGTTCAACCCTCACAGGCTCTGGTGCAGTACTCAGAGATGTTGGTTTACAGGTGTTGATGCACCTGTAGGGAGCAGCCAGTGTCCCCTGCAAGGCTGGCCTGAGTGGGTGGCACTGTCTGTGGCTGGAGGCTGCTTGGCACTGTGACCAGCCTGAAGTATTCCATAGCACTTCTTCAGAACAATGGCTCAACCCCTCTGGAGTTTCGTTCAGAACTGCATGTAGATGTAGTGCAGGGTGCTTCCAGTGCCTGCTGAAAGCCACAAGCAATTTATTTAGTTATTGTCTAGCTGACAGTCTTTCACTTCAGCCTCTGAACTTGGACGAGTGCATGTGAGCATGGAAATAGTCCTTGATGTTCTGTGCCCCCTCTGGTTGTGTTTTGGTTTTTGTCTGTGTTTTCTGACCAGCCAGGCACTACTGGAATAACTGTTCTGAATAGACTCAATGTTTGTTTGTTTTCCTTCCTCCATTGTCTTAGGAAAAGCTTTTAAGGATGGCACTTGGCAGAGATTGCTCTGGCCTTGTCAGACAGAAACCGACTGGCTGTAATGTGTTTTTTTCATTTCTCTGAGAGGCACCGAGAGATTGACTGTACATTTGTTACTTAAGACAGTATTGGCAAAATCTTTTTCAATTATGGCAGACTTCTCATCTTCACAGTGTGGCAGATGTGGCTTTTTCTAGAAGCTGAGCTGGATGTGCTAGAGCCTGGAAAAATGGCTCAGCTGTAACAGAGCTCTCTGCTCTGGTGTGTTGTTTATTCCAGCCTGAACGAACATCTCCAGGGGGATGCGAGTCCTTGTGCATCTCTGCCTCAGTCTGGGGGTGACTGCCATCTCCCTGAGCAGGGACAGGGCTCAGGAAGCCACTCACATCACAGCTCCTCACTGGTGGGAGCTTGTTTCCATGGCTGGCTGCAGCACCACGCCAAAGTCAGGGACCAGTAGCTCTGAAACCCTGCCAGGAACACCTCGTGATGCCTCTGGGTGTCACCTGGGAAAAAACCCAAACAAACAAACTGCATGTATGAAGTGTAGAATTCATTCCTAGAGGTGCTGACAAGAAATCTCAGTAGTCAGAGATGTTCTTTGGAGGACTGTATGAACATGCTGCTAAAGGTGCCAGGAAGCTTTGGAAAAACTAGAAACTATAAATAATGTGGTTACCTGATGATTTGCATTCCTTAAATCTAAGTAAATGCTAAGGCAGAAAAAGTAGATAAAAAGGACTTTTGCACTTACAAAGTCAATCTTTAGGTTTCATGGTGTTTTACAAAAAAAAACCTGACTGCATTTTATAGTCAGGTGAGCTGAAGCAAGAGGTGAGGCCAAATTGCCTGGTGTCCAGGAGAGTTGATCATTTCCCTTCAGTGCTACCAGGAAGCCTCACAGCCCTGCCTGCTGTATCAAACACACTGCCAGGTTGTGGAGATAGGTCAGGAATACAAGGGAACAGCAAGGAACTGTTTCTCCTTTTGTGATTTAATAGACTCTTCTGCTCTGTTTGCCCTCCGAGGGAGCCAACGGATTTAATACCCAATTTCTCTCATCTGCTATCAGAATGCAAATGTGATGGCAGATGAATATACTTTCAAGAATACTTAACCTAATGGGCATGTAAAGCCTGGTAATTAGCAGTTGTTTGTCTCCTCGTGTATAATGGTTTCAGTAATAGGCAGTGCCACACACTGAGATCTTGGTGTGGGCCTGGGCTGGATTCCAGTGCAGCATCTCCTGCTCTTCCAGTGGAAACAAACAAAAATTGCAATGTCCTCATTGCATTGGTTCCATTTTCAGTACCCTGTGCGTACCAACTGGAATACCAGGTTAATAATCCAAATGTAGCAATTAATCCACCTTTGACACAACACATGTAGCAACAGTGACAGATTTGTTGTATTGTATGTGGCACACAGGCAGGAATGTTGACAGAGCAGCCAGGGCTTTGTGGCTGATAGAGAAAGGATCCTACCTGCAGCCTCTGACCTTCCCAAGCCCTCTCTTGTATGGAAAAGAAGCAAACAAGAAACACAGCTCAAGGTTCATTACTCTCAAATTTGACAATGATAAAAGATAAAAAACGGTAATGGACACACGGCAGACAAAGTGGAAGTTGAGCTGTCTTGCTCCCTAACTGCAGTGCGTTAAAGCTATTGGGAACAATAAATTACAGTGGCCTGAGCTGGGCTGGGAATCAACACAGCAGTTTGTGCTGTATTTCATAATTCATGTTGTCATTAAGAGTGCCACTATTGTGCCAACACTTTTTGAGATTTTGTTTCTCTTCCGTGGGCTGAAATATTTCAGCAGAGCTGCGATGTGGACTGAAGGCTGCTGTTATCAATCGGGTGTGCTCTCCCAAAGTGGGTGTGAGCAATGAACTGCTGTCCCTGGGGTGAGAGCAGGGCTGGAGAGGGGCTCACAGGGGCTGTGCCAGGGCAGCTCTGAGAGGCTGTGCCAGGGCAGCTCTGGGGCTCACAGGGGCTGTGCCAGGGCAGCTCTGGGGCTCAGAGAGGCTGTGCCAGGGCAGCTCTGGGCTCACAGGGGCTGTGCCAGGGCAGCTCTGGGCTCACAGGGGCTGTGCCAGGACACCTCCTGCCAGGGGCTGCAGGGCAGTGGCGGCTCCCAGGTGTCCCCAGCTCCTGCCGGGCACGTTCCTGGGCACACACCGTGTGTGGCCGGCAGCACTGCCCGAGCTGCCGGCACCGCTCCGCTGCTGCTCGAACACCAAAGCTGGGGCTTCAGTCCGTCATGGAAAGAGAGGCTGCGTTTTGGTTTTGTAGACATTGCTGGGGCTGGGTGACAGTCTGAGAGCTGTGAAATTCCTCCCTGGCTTTGCAAGCAGGAAGGAAAAGCCAGAGCCATGGGTTCGGCTGGAGCGTGGCCGTGGAGGATGCCCGTGGAGGGGCAGCGGTGCCAGCCCCAGCTCCCGCAGCCCCTGGGCTGCTCAGGTGCGAGAGAGTCATTTCCTCTAAAAGGAGCTGCGAAGTCTAATTGAGCCCGTAAATGTAACTCCCCCATCACTCCTAAAAGTTAGGTGCAGTAATCATGGATTTTTCAACTGAGCGATGTAAAGTTGAAAACGAGCTGCAAAATGTGTTTAAAAAGCTCTATTTTCTAAGTGATTAGCTCTCACTGAATCTGTGTGGCAGCATGTGATCAGTAACAAGCCCAGCTCTATTAGAATACTCTTATTTATGACTGACCAATATAGACTCAGCTGTCATCACTTCACTCTTACAATCTGTTTTCTAAATAAAATCACAACTTAACCATATGCTTGACAGAATTATGTAGCAGCTTTAGTGTGTTTATTTTTCGCTCTGCTGTATACATCAGTCCACGCTCGGTTTGAAAGTCTGTTCTTTATTGCTGTTGTAAACTCAGCTGGGCCATTCATGCCCCGTGGGTATTCAGAGAACAGGCATTCAGTCAGATTTGTCCAATGATGCTGCCGAGGAGGCAGCATTCAGAATCCTTGAGAGGTGCATTGCCCTTCCTTCACAACAATTACTGTTTAAAGGGTTGAGATTTAGAGAAAATTGTTTGATGTACCTGTCTCTTTTTTCCCTCTCTTATGGGCAATCGATATTTCTTACAGGATGAATCAGGAGAAAGTTGTTCAGATGCTGGGCTTCTCTTTGGTTTGGCCAGCATAAAAACAGGCTCGGTCCCTGTGCCACAATCGTTTAATCTGTGGAGAATGTTATCAGCTGACTGGGGGAATTAAAACCTGGCCAGCTGCCCTACAGAGCTCAGCAAGTGACCAGTAAATCTTTGGGGCTCCTAGGGAAAGGTGGGCTTGAAGTCAAAAACCAGACATCAACAGAGAGAGAAGACAAATGTGTATATTTCAATCCCAATAAATTGGACTTTGGTACATGTCAGAATTGCTCTGTATTCCTTCGGAGCTGAAAACTGAAGCTATTAAGCCAAAAGAAGTGATTGCCTGAAATCCTAATATAGACTGGGGAGAGGGAAATGGTGCTGCAGCCAGGTAGAAAATGACAGCTCGTGGTGTGCCAGTCACCCACGCTCGCCTTGCAAATGGAGCCATTAGGGGAGAGCAGCTGAACGCAGCCGGATCTGCTGGGGCTGGCACGAGCGCGCTCGCCTTGCATTGGGGCTTGGCTTTTTTATTCTTTCCAGCTCACGGCTGATGCTTTCAGTGTATTCCAGCACCTCCTGACTTTGCAGCCAGGCCCAGTGTTTGTGGAGCTGCTGGAATTGGGTTGTGGAGAAGGTAAACCTCGGGTGGGGACTGCAGGGCTGGGAGTGGGACGCAGGGGGACTTTGTGCTGCTGAATGGTTTCAGTGAAAGGGCCACGAGCTGGTTGCTCTGCTTGGCAGGGCCAGCGTTTGTAGGCAGCGAGGAACTGGATACACAGGCTTTTCTTAGGACGTCAATACATCTTTTTAAAATGAGAAATATTTTCAAATATTTCAAAACCATTTAGAAAAATGTATGAATGTGTACCCTGCTGTTTGACAGACACAGCTTGGGAAATGTTATTGACTATAGCACTCTTCTTCAGAACTGGAGTCTGCAATATAAACCTTAACAACAAATCAGGCTAAGTGGAGCCTGAGTTCATCAAATACATCACAGCAGCACAAATAAACACCATACCAGAAATCCTTGGAATCCCCAAAACCTTCACTTATGCGTCAGAATTAAATTAGTCACGTCTCTGTTGTGTTATGATATTAAGACATGGTGGCTTTGAAGCACAACTCAAGTCTAGAGGAGTTCTGCTTAGTGGTAGAGAATTTAAAAATAGGTTTCTAAAGGGAAAGATTAATTTGGTCAAGTGACAATAATTTCAGAATAACAAAATGCTTGTCCATAATAGATAGTGCCATCTCCTCTGTTCCTTTGTGTACACTGAGTACGCCCTGCTTTTTATCTTACGTAAATGATGAACTACCTTGCACTGTCAGAAGTTGCACTCATCTTTACTAAGTGCTAATTAGTAACTACATGGCAGAGTCCTATTTTTAATGATCTGGAAACAATGCAGGTGGGGTTGGACAACAGTGTTAGAACAGGTCCTTTTCTCTGCCGTGCCAGCTGCAGACAGCCCAGGGAACCCTTCAGTGAGTACAAAGCCCAAGAACTCCCAGGCTCGGGAGGCAGATGTGCCTGGGAGGAGCAGCAGGGACAGGGACAGATCTGTGCAGGCAGCTGAGCTCAGCCAAAGCAAATCACAGCGCAGGTTTTGTTTCGTTGAGAGGATTTTGGGGAGCTGTAGTCCCTTAAGGAAGCTAACAAATGTGGTACCCCTCAGGGATTAATAGTACAGGGTGCTTCCTGTTTCCATGGGAAATTTAAAAGACCAATCATAAACCTTTGGTTTTGAGAAGATTTGTTAAATTGTTCAGAAGTTTTATGAAAACAAAGTATGTTCTGGATGTAATATGGCTTATTTTGAGATTTATTATTGGTGCTGAAAGTGTTCCCAACCTTGAATAAATCATATCACATATTTTTTAACTACCTGTGTAGGAATCCTGAACTGAGAAATAGACATAATAAATAATTTATTGTGCAGACCAGGAGCAAATATGTATATTACACTCTTTGATTTCCAAACACATCTTGCTGAGCAAAGCCACGTGGTTTAAAACAGCTTTGCAATACTCCTCAGTGTCTCAGAATCAACTTCTGAGCTATCCTTGAGTGAAATCCAGGGGCAGTTCCCAGCAACAGCAGTGGCAGCTTTGCAATCCAGCACTCTCCAGTTCTGTTGTGCCCGCCCTGGAGCTGATTTTGGGAGGTGCTGCTTTCACATCAGCTCACAGATGTTTGAAGAAGCTCCCATTCGTGTCAATGGCAACAGCCAAAATTTCTGATAGGAATTCTAAGTAGGCCAGAAAGAAATTAATGGCCTGAAGTTCCTTGATTATAAATAAATGTCTTTATTGGGTGAATGCTGAGAGGAAAAGACAGGAAGGAGAGAAATGATGATCAAGGGCTGGAGGTAGAATGGGGAGCTCTTCAGGGACAGAAATGAGCAGGAGACATGCAAATTTCTGGGCAGGGAAGAACATGCAAAAGTGAGAGTTTTCTATGTTTAAGGAAATGGGTTTGGATAGTCCCTGAAAAACTACGAAGGAATGCATTACAGAACTTGAGGGTTGGTGTAAAACGGAATAAAACTCATGGGAGCAGGGCTTCCATCTAATCCATGGCCTCTGTGTGCCAGGACAGGAGACCGGCGGGTGGCCAGGCTCTGTTCCTGGGCATGGCCTCGGCCAGACCTTGTTGGCATTGCTGTTCCAGGATGGCACAGATCATTTCTTCTCTCTGTAAATATTTCTTTTCAAGAAGCAGCACAGAAGTGCCCTTTTCCTCAGAGCCTTGCTGGCACCCTGCTTTTTTGATGTCCCTGTCACTTGCTTGGCGTGGCGCGGGATATGATCCCAGTTCTCTCTTTCTCTCCCAGAAGTGAGTGATGGTATTGTTACAGGAACGTGGCAGATTGAGGAGAGCAGAGCTCATTTTCTCCTCCTTCTGTTCCAGTTGAGGGGGAGCTCTCCCCCGTGATGCCATCAAAAAGCCCAACAGTGTCAGGAGAGCAGGGAGAGGGTGCAGCAATTCCAGCAGCTCTCAAATACCCTCCCCGGGCTGATGAGCTCTCCCTGTAACTGTTGCCTTGGTGAAACCTCATCTGTGACTTTGGGAAGTACAGGAGCTGATGGGACTTGCAGTGTCTTTGCTTTCAAAGTGACTTCACAGAACATGAAACTTGTGAGAAGAACATTTAAAGTCTCTTGCTGGAATTAATTCTGATCTGACTTATACCCAATTTCATTCAAATCAGACAGTGCAGATGAGAGCTGGCAATTTGCATAGACACAGTAATTTGGAGAGGGCGTGCAGAAGGGCTTTTTAAAATCCACATGGAGTTCATGTCCTCGGTCTCTGAGCATGGGTAAAATTGAAGAAATTCTGAATTCTAAGTCATTTTTTTTCCCTCTGACTCTCTTGTTTGCTCAAGTCCAATTATTCAGAACCAAAATATCCTATTATATCATGGACTAAACAGGCACACTTTGCAGCTGTGTTGGGAAATGAATGAACATTTGAAAATGTGACTCTCATATTGCTGTATTGTCATTAGTTTGAGTATGTGCTGCAAATAACATTTTGAAGACCAGGTTTCCTTTTGACTTTGAAGGAGACATATGAATTATTGAAATAATGAGCTAAAGTCTTATTTTAAATTGCATTCTGTTACTTTAAATGATATTTTGCTATAAATTCCAGTTTTGTCTGGTACTGCATTTAGCCATCTTTGATTTCCAGCAGGTAATAGTCTTTTCCTCATCACCACTATCAGTAGCAGCTTCAGTTTTAATTAATTCCCTGATCTAAGCACATCCCAAGGCAGTGCCATGGCACTGATCAGTCAGTGCATAACCAAACATGATAATGCCTCTGATAAGGAGCAGCACACCCAGTGACCCACTTTCCACATGTCAGTCTAACTCTGCTTCAAGGACGAACCTAGGAACGTGTGACAGCAGGTAACTCACTCCAGCTGCCCCCGCCAGAGCTGCTGCCTAGCTGCTGATCCAGGCAGGGTTTCCTGGCAGCCCTGCCTGGTGCTGGGTTCTCCAGGGCTGTCCATGGCTTCTCCTCCCTTCAGAGTGGATTTCCCGGGCAGGTGGAATGGGAGTTAATCAGTGCAGCCCTGTGCTGCTGCAGGACACACACATGAGCAGTGATGGCTCTGTCAGACTCAGCTTCCTAGAGGGAAGGTCTTCAAATTAGCCTTCAGGAGGGCCTGTCAGATTTATTTTTTTCTACTTTTCTTTTTCAATGTATCATTTGAGTAAATCTCCTCTAGCAGTCACTCCCAGACTACCAGGAGGGTATTTCTGGAAGAGGAACAATTTCTTTATTTAGCAGAAAACCTTGGGGCTGATTTATTGCCCTTTGACCTCCAGCCCTGGTGCTGCTGCAGATCACCCTTGGTGGCTCTGCCCCGTGCAGGGGATGGTGCTGGTGTGGCACAGGTGTGCCAGTGTGCCCATGGCAGCACAGCCTCTGCCCCCAAAACACAGCATGAGGAGGCAGGAAAAGCCACTCCAAAGGGAGCTGCTCCCACACTCCCCATCCCCTGCACTGAACAGAGTAGGGTGGGACTTCAGTGACTGCTGGATTTAAACTGGTTTTCCCCAAATTAGCCCTGTTAAAACAAGTAGCTCTCAAAGATGATTTCAATATTAGCAAATAGGGATTCCTGAAACACATTAGGGGGTTTTTGTCACTGAGATATGGCTGAATTACAGGCTTTGCCATGGATTTGATACAATCCTAATGGACTGTAATCCTTGTAATACGACAGGTTGGTGACAGAGATTACTAAAATATTTATCCCTGGCATCTTTCCTTTTCAATAAATTTGTTTTCTCTCTCTTAAGTGAAAGCACTACATTGACAGCAAACTAGAGGTATTTCATCAGTCTCTTATCAGCAGCCAGCACTAAAGCCAACAGGAAAGGTTGGGGGTTTTGAACAACATTTATTACACAGTGTTTTCTGTATTTCCTGACAAAGTTCCAAGAGAACCTTTGTAGCCACACAGAGCAGACTGCCACTTGCTTTTTCCAACTTGGAGCAGCTTGTGCTTAAACATCTTTGTTCCCCCAGCCCCACACTGCCCACATTTCACCTTCTGCAGCTCTGCACTGTCACCTCGGGGTCCCCAGCCTCGGGGCTCTGTCTCCCCAGCCCAGCACTCTGATGAGGAATAGATTTAAATCCAGATTTAAATCCAGTCCCTCCCCCAGCCCCTTCCAGGGCAGGTTGATTTTGTGGCTGGTTTTGCTCTTTGCTGGGAGCACGTGTGTCATGTCCCCAGCAGTTTGCTGGCGGTGGGGCTGTGATGACAGGGGCTGTTGTTTAATTAGTGTCTCTCTAAAGTGCCTCGAGCTGGGGCTGCTGTTCAAAGGCCTCTCAGAGCCACCTTTGGTGTGGGCTTGGAACCGGGCTTCAGAGGGAGCTGCTGGAAAGAATCAGCGCGCAAAACACTCCCAAGTGCTAATTTCACTGTGAGCTGAATTCTTCATTGCCCTGTTTGTTGATTCTTCCTTTGCCTCTCTGCAATTTGGGAATAAAACAGTGATTTTCAGAGCCATAGCACTGTGTGCACGTTTTGTGCAGGAGAAATTCCAGCTGCAGCTGGGAGAATGTTCTTTGTGAAGCAGATGTCTGCTTTTCCCCTGTCTTAAACTCATTAAAAACCCCAAAGCCACTCCAGCAGTCCAAGAGGTGAGAGTGCTGTTGGTAGCCACATCAGCACAGTGTTAGCTTCGGTCTGTCCTTTTAGAAAGCTCCACTCGTTTTGTAGGGTTTTCAGATATCTGGAGTTTTGAGGCAGATCTCAAAATGCAGCTGTGGCGTGGCACTGGGGCACAGAGGTGGCTGCTGAGAGCAGAGCACACTGCACGGCCAGAGCTGGGGCTCTGAAGACAGATCCCCAGGCAGACCATGGCTCAGAAAGGAGGGTTCAGCTGTTCGAGGCCTCTGCTGCTACTGGCCTCTCATTTGGGGAAGTGGGGGTTTGATGGCTGGTACCTGAAACCGGCTCACGTTCCTTGCAGTTTGAAACAACGAGGGGAGAGGCAGTGGTGGAGAAATTTATAATTTAAGTTATTTTCCAGGGCTGCTTTTCTGCAGTTTTTCTCTCTCTGTCGTGGTTTTTTTCAGCCTCGTGTTTCATCACTGTCATCACTTCATCATCCAGCCATTGTGGTGATGTTTCAGTTGCCTGCTAAAACAGCTTTTATTCTCTGGTGGTTTTTGTCCTACGAGCTGGCAGCCAGCGATACAGCCTTTTTTCTTTCAAAAGCAGCTGTCTAGTGGTCACTTCTTCCTGGAGAATTTTAAAACGTAGCAAATTAAATTAAGACTGTTAATGTTTTTGGCTACTGGGCTTTTGCTGCAGGAGTAAAAATGTCAGTCCTTGCCACAAGTAACATTCCTGCATGTCTGCTCATTAAAACTTTTAAAACCCTCTATTTTCAATAGAGCAAATTGGTGCCTAAAATTTTGATGCACTGAACCTGGTGTCCAAGGCTACAAAGTTTTAATACAAAACAGCAGAAAAATTCATGTGCACTTGAATTCTTCTTGAATTCTTGTTTTAAGTTCCCATATTCTGTTTCATGATGTTTAACTTGGAGCAGTGATGAAGGACAGTGGGGTTCTCACCCATTTGAATCCCACAGGAGGGTCCTTAGAACAACTCTGCTGGGACAAGAAGCCTCTCACTCCTTCTCATCTTTCTTACCCTGAAATGCACAAATAGAATAAAGCAGTCCAAGGATATGCATGAAGTGTGAGGCTGAGACATGTAGTTATTATTTTTTCAGGATTTATGTGTGGAGGGGATTACCAGCTGCCTTTGTGCTCCTGCACAGTAGCTCTTGTCTTGGAGAGCAATCAACAGGGAGGTTTTTGTGTTACTCCAAGGGATCTCTTCTGCTTGTTTGGATCAGCCAAACCTTTACCTATGGCTCTTCCAAGATGAAAATCATAACCATAACTGTGCTCTGGCAGGCACTGGAGTTAACTGCTGCAGCTGGATACTGGTAACACTGTGTGTACCCTACATTAAGGGCACAGGATAATTTTGAGCAGTGTCATTTTTGTATTAATTGAACTCCCTTCTGCATCAGTGGCTTCACTGAGCTCTTAGGCTTTGCCTGCAGCAGAACTCCTTGCTGCTATTTAGCAAATGTTGCTTTGGTGGCCACTCGTGCAGATGACAGAGAGGTGGTTAAATGTGGCACTATAAGAGCTATAGTGTTCAGCCTGGATTTTATGTATATAACAAAAATTCCTATTTGATTTATTCAGTGAATAGCTATTTTATGCCAACAGCAACTTTGGAGCAATGCAGGCTATTTTCCTGCATTGAAGAATCTGCACCCTTTATTTATACACTTCCTTTCCTTTCTCTTTGCTGTAGCCCTGGTGCTGTAAACCTTAAGTAATGTCATCAGGAATCAGTGGAGTTGCTCCCAGGAGGGAGGAAAGGTCTCTGCAGAAAAGGCTTTTCAGGTTCAGGATTTGTGCAGCAAAGACTGCTCCATGGATTTCTGTCCCTCAGATGCCGTTCTTTGAACATCTGACATGGATGTCATTGAGTGAAGGACAGGCACAGCACACATGGATCCGTGGGGTTTTAGTTTTGGCCAAGCTAATGTAACGGTCCAACTGCTGTCAGTGGCTGCTGTGTCACCTCCTGCAGGGAGCTGCACACAGCAATGGATGAGAGAATTCCTGGGAAAGAGAACTAAGCATTCACCATTTCTGTGATGTCCAGAAGATGATTTTATCTGCAGCTGTGAGAAGTTGCTAGGGAACAGAGCTAACTCATTTTGCTGATGGCTCTTCGTTAGTGCTGTGGAGCAATGTTCCTTCCGCTCCCAGCGCTGCTGCCGCCTCATTCTGCATTAGGATGTGACTTGGAAATACCTCAGAACTGTCCTGCTGCTGGAGTCTGAAAGGAACTTTTTAGTAAAGAACATTTTCCAGGTCACTTCCAGCAGCAGCCCGTTCAGTGCTGGGAGTTCCCAGGTGTCCGTGGAGGTCTGGAAGGGCAGGTTCAGTGTGGGACCCTGTGGGGAGCATTGGGCTCACAGAGCCTTCCTTGGGTTCAGTCCCTTCAGCAGAGGACAGGAACATTTCTGGAGGTTCTTGGTGTTATCTGTGGCTGCTGATACATTTTAGGCTCAGCTGGAAGCACTTGCCTTAAGATGCACACTCCTTGTCGCTGAGCATCAGGCAGCTGGGGGAGTTGGGGTGGTGGCTGCTTGAGGAGTCAAACTTCCTGTAGTTGTGATTGCTAGCAACATCCCTCCTTTCAAGTCTTGTGAAAAGGTCATTGGCCAGGCCATGGCTCTGAAGGAGTATCTGCATCCCTCAAAAAATTGCCTTATTGTATGACCTCAAAACAAGAGGCCTGTAGCAGGCACTGCTTTTCAGAGAAAACCAAAGAACTGATTTGACCAACCCCATTGCTCCTTGGTCTGTATAGAGAATATAAAGGTCCATTCCTATTTCTGCAACTTTTTGGAAGACTCAAAGTGCACAATTCACCGGTTTTTCCTTTCTTTTTCTGTGCTCAATGTTTTCAGCCAGTTCAAGTGAATCATAAGAATTCCCCTACTTGTTGCTTTCCCACTCAGCAGAAATGTATATGTGCACACATAAACACAGAGAGAAGGGTCCTACAGCTCTTTGGAAATGCTTTGTTGTTCTGTTCTCTCTCCTCCTCCATCTGCAGTGGAGGGCTGGGTAATCCACAGGGCACTCATCCCCTGGGCTGCAGGGTTCTCTGGGGCTGTCCAACAGCAGCCTCACCCCATGCTGCTTGTGCTGTGCTGGCTGTTTCAGAATATGTTTTTCACCTGTGAAATGGGGCAGATGGCACTTTGTTTTCACTGCACAGAGTGCCCAGTACTGTGCTTTGTTTTTCTGTCTTTCCTTAAATCTAAGTCTAATTTTAAAAAATTGCTGGTTGCACAAGCTGTGCTGTTAGCAGCTTTGCTGCTGTTTGGCCAGGAATAAAAGGGATGTGCTGTATTGTTTGCTTTCTTACAAGCAATTTAGAAAGATTTCAGACCCTACATATTATTTTTTTGCATTTATTTTGGAAACAGTACTTTGAAGCAGTCCACAGGGCTCCCAACCACTTTAAATCAGCAGGCAGCACTGTTTGTCTTTGCCTTTCATTTTTGTTAGCAAACACCTTCCTGCACAGCCTTGAATACAGAAAAGATTTGCTGTGCTCTGGCTGCTCGTGGTGCCCAGAGCTCTGTCCTGCAGGGGTGGGTGCTGGGGAGGGGATCTCCTCCTCCTCCTCCTGCCTCCAGCATCCTGGACAGCCCAGAGATGTAGGAGCAGGAGGGGGCACCAGCCAGGCTGTGGGCATGGGGCAGCCACGAGGGTGGTGGAAAACCTGTTCCTGACCTTTCTGTCACGCTGGGAGTCCCAGGATGAGTCCTGCTGGGGACACAGAGTGCTGTTCTTAGCTTGAATGTCTCTGGAGGTCTGCTTCCTGAGCTGCATCTAAGTCAGAGTCTGTCTGAAAAAAGATCTAGCTCTGCTTCCCACTGAGGATGTGGCCCTCTGATGCCTTGTTTGGTGAGTAAATAGAGGTCAGAGCTGCAGACTCTGTGTTTGTTTCTGCTTTAAATCGATTTGTATGCATCCTTTCCTTTTGGCTCTCCAGAGATGTGTGTGTTTTACATCTTGCAAAACATGTTTTTACCTTGTTTGAAAGGCACAGGAATATAATCTGAATGTGTGTCATGTGTGCATGTATGCAGGTATCTGCACCTGTGTGCACCCACACAAACTTCAACCACAACAGGCAATTTCTGGCAACCCATGAGATATACATTACAGACAAACCTATTTTATTTAACTCCTGGTATGCACAATACACTTCTGAAGCCCAAATAGGTCTTGTGCCCTTTCACTAATTAAATTTCATTGTAAATCCACCTGGGCTATGTTTTTGTAATATCTCCGTTTGAATGGCGGTGGCTTGGTGGCTGTGTGGAGTGGCTTTTCCTCCTGAAATGTTAATTAGGTGGAGAATATGTTATGCTTTGGAAAAGCTGCATTGCAAACCCATAGATAAACAGATTGATTTAATTTTAATCTGCTTTCATGGTGATGCATAATGATAACTGGTTTCTGTCTCACAGGGCTGAAAACCACAGACCTTAATAAGAGTTTGTGGGTATATCATACAGCTTTAAATGGCTTCTGTTGTGCTAGACCGCTCTCCATAAATTATTCTAACTCCATCAGCATCTCAGGGACTCCCCATTCTCTTCTGCTGTGGATTTTCAATCAGTGCAACTATTAGTGTAATCTGAAGAAACATGGAGGTATCTGCTCTGAAAACAACTGCCAACACTGGTTTGTATATCAAGTATTCAGTGGGGAGAGCAGAACCAAAAAAAGCCTTGCAGAAGCCAGCTCTGCAGATCAAATCACTGCATCCAAATCCTACCTTTTATGAGCCATGCCAAAATTAATTATAGAATTAAAGCCAGACATTCAGATGGTTGGTATGAAGTGTCTTACTACATAGCCTGTTTTTTGTGATTTCCCTTTCTGCTGAACTGAGAAAGGTGCAGTTCACCTCAGCCAGTTCAGAACAGTTGGTTTAAACGGGCCCTTCTCAAATACAATTTCCTGCATTGAAAGAATTTCAGCTTTAAAGGTTTGTTCCCGATGAGGAAATAATTTTTGGGTTTAATGGTCTGAATTTCTTCAGGGGTTCGTGGTAGACACAGATCCAGAAAGCCTTTGTATGCTTGGTTTTCATGTGCTCACAGCAAATATGCCTTAAGTCTGACACAGATGGGCTGAGTTGTGCCTGTTTTCTCAATGACAGACACGTTTTATTTTTGACTGATGTTCAAAGAGCCTCTTTCAGTCTCAAATTTTGTCCTATATTAGCTTCAGCCATAAAAAGCAATGAAACTGCAGAGGGAGGCAAAAGAAGAGTATGACCTCAAAGTGCATAAATTTAGCATCACCCCAATCTGTACATAAAACTGGAAATGGAAATGCTGGGAACACAAATCCCAGCCAGCCCTCCATGTGCTGTGGAGTGGTTAATTTGTTCTCTGAGGGCTTCTCAAACGGGAATAGATTTTGGCCCAAGGATGGTTTTTCAGGGAGACTGGAAAGACAAAGGGCTGGATTACCTCTGGGTTTTGTTTTCACTGTGAGTCTTGGCCTCCTGCTTCACCCTCTCACTCTTGTCTGGTGAGCTCTCTGGCATTCCTCATTCCCATTCCACTGCTGTTCATGAGGTTACCAGCTTCTCTGGCATTCACAAACCTGCTATCCCATACTGCCTTCAATTCTGGTACTCCAGAATTTAAAAGAAGCTCTGTCCCGAAGCAAAGCCAGAACATTTGTTGCTGTTTTCCATTGTTTTGTGATATTTTTGTGCATTTGAATCTGATTCTTTGAGCACAGAGGCCTCAGGGAGGGGAGGAGGTTGTGTGCAGGCAGTGAAACATCAGGATGTAAATGTCAGACTGAAGTGCTCTGGTATCAAAACGGCCTCATTTAAGCAACATACAGCTCCAGCCTGACCTCAGATCCTGCAGAGATGTCTGCATTTAATGTACCACAGCATTAACAGGATCATTCTGCACGCACTTGCCAGCAAGAGACAGCTCCCAGGGAACTCTGTGAGTGCATCTACAGCTTAGTCATGCCACAGCTGCTGTCTCACTTTTGGATCCCATGGTAGCAGCTGGCCCCACACTACCTGATTTCAAGCACGACATTTCATTCTGGTCTTCAGGAAGACCCTGAGGAGGTCTGCCAGCTCCTGCTTGGTGTCTGGAAGGTGGAAGGGTTTGTCCTTCAGCCCCTTCCAGGCTCGGGGAGTACAGACTAAATAAGGTGTTTCCAGCTCCAGGAGCAGCAATTTGTTCTTGGATCTAGCAGGGATGTCACTGGAAGGAGCCTGTGTGAGGAGCCACCCATGCACTGTCCCCAGCAAAAATGAGCTCTGGGCAATGAGAGCTGGAGGGCTGGGAATGCCTGCAGGGTTTTGTGCAGGGAGTATTCTGCTGCTGGCTTACATCAGTGTGTTTGGCTTTCCAGTGAGTAAAAACTGACCTCATTCCTTTGTTTCATGCCAGGAGAAGCTGTGGTCAGGTCCATTTCTGCTCACATCTTGGTTGTCTTTGGTTTGAAATGGGTGGTGGGGGAAAGCCTCTCCCCACCCCTCCTGCTCCCATCCCTGCTGCCCAAAGGAGGTGCATATTGGCAGAGGGAAGGCTGCCATCCTGCACTGCTCTGCTCTCTCTCCATTGCTGGGTTAAGGTCAGGCTCTGGGCAGGAAGAAACACTGGAGATAAACAGAAATAGAAGCCCCTTCTAGTTATTTCTGAAATGCTTCGGGGAGATGCAGTGACAAGGCAATCTCAGAGGCCACTGTGATGTCTGGTAGGTGCCTAGGAGCTCTCAAAAATGCCCCCTCTGCACACAATTTATCTGCCACCTTCTCATCGCTGCTGGTGACAAGATGACAACCAGCGGTAGCAGGGTGTTAACAGGCTCCCTTTTCTTTTTCTCCTTTGATGTTGAAAGTAGCTCTCTTTCTCAGAAGGACCATGAAAGGTTCCCACAGATCTTTGCCCCGAGCACTTACAGTAATGAAAAGCTAACTTCAATGTCACGGGTCTGAAGCATCTTTATTTAGAGCTGTTTAGGGGTCGGATTGCCTGTTTATTTGTACTGTGTTGGAAAGGGGGATGATGCTTGTGTGCTGCCAGCAGGGCACGCTCTGAGTGAGGGGAGGGGAACCTGGCCCGGGCAGGGTGTTCGTGCCCATCCTGGGCAGGGTGTCCGTGCCCATCCTGGGCAGGGTGTCCGTGCCCATCCTGGGCAGGGTGTCCGTGCCCATCCTGGGCAGGGTGTCCGTGCCCATCCTGGGCAGGGTGTCCGTGCCCATCCTGGGCAGGGTGTCCGTGCCCATCCTGGGCAGGGTGTCCGTGCCCATCCTGGGCAGGGTGTCCGTGCCCATCCTGGGCAGGGTGTCCGTGCCCATCCTGGGCAGGGTGTCCGTGCCCATCCTGGGCAGGGTGTCCGTGCCCATCCTGGGCAGGGTGTCCGTGCCCATCCTGGGCAGGGTGTCCGTGCCCATCCTGGGCAGGGTGTCCGTGCCCATCCTGGGCAGGGTGTCCGTGCCCATCCTGGGCAGGGTGTCCGTGCCCATCCTGGGCAGGGTGTCCGTGCCCATCCTGGGCAGGGTGTCCGTGCCCATCCTGGGCAGGGTGTCCGTGCCCATCCTGGGCAGGGTGTCCGTGCCCATCCTGGGCAGGGTGTCCGTGCCCATCCTGGGCAGGGTGTCCGTGCCCATCCTGGGCAGGGTGTCCGTGCCCATCCTGGGCAGGGTGTCCGTGCCCATCCTGGGCAGGGTGTCCGTGCCCATCCTGGGCAGGGTGTCCGTGCCCATCCTGGGCAGGGTGTCCGTGCCCATCCTGGGCAGGGTGTCCGTGCCCATCCTGGGCAGGGTGTCCGTGCCCATCCTGGGCAGGGTGTCCGTGCCCATCCTGGGCAGGGTGTCCGTGCCCATCCTGGGCAGGGTGTCCGTGCCCATCCTGGGCAGGGTGTCCGTGCCCATCCTGGGCAGGGTGTCCGTGCCCATCCTGGGCAGGGTGTCCGTGCCCATCCTGGGCAGGGTGTCCGTGCCCATCCTGGGCAGGGTGTCCGTGCCCATCCTGGGCAGGGTGTCCGTGCCCATCCTGGGCAGGGTGTCCGTGCCCATCCTGGGCAGGGTGTCCGTGCCCATCCTGGGCAGGGTGTCCGTGCCCATCCTGGGCAGGGTGTCCGTGCCCATCCTGGGCAGGGTGTCCGTGCCCATCCTGGGCAGGGTGTCCGTGCCCATCCTGGGCAGGGTGTCCGTGCCCATCCTGGGCAGGGTGTCCGTGCCCATCCTGGGCAGGGTGTCCGTGCCCATCCTGGGCAGGGTGTCCGTGCCCATCCTGGGCAGGGTGTCCGTGCCCATCCTGGGCAGGGTGTCCGTGCCCATCCTGGGCAGGGTGTCCGTGCCCATCCTGGGCAGGGTGTCCGTGCCCATCCTGGGCAGGGTGTCCGTGCCCATCCCGGGCAGGGTGTCTGTGCCCATCCTTGGCAAGGTGTCCATGCCCATCCCATCCTGGGCAGGGTGTCTGTGCCCATCCTGGGGAAGGTGTCCATGCCCATCCCATCCCGGGCAGGCTGTATGCACTCAGCAATGGCACGGGCTGAAAGCTGAGCCCTAATGGTTGTAAACTGCAGGGACTGGAGGTGTTAAAGCAGCCCCTGTGATAAATGAGAGAGGATGCTGCCTGCATTTTAATTGGAGCTGCAGCCTCTTCCATCACTAGAGTAAACAGTGTTCAGTGGGTCAGGGGAGAGGATTGGGAATCGCTATCTTTATGCACTTAGGTAATGCATTCCTTGATTTCAGCTGTGATGTATTGATTCTGGGAGTTCCTTCTGTGCTCTCTTTGCTTCTCCCTTCCCTTGATTTGTACCCTGTCAGCACTGACGAGTTTTCAGGGATGTGGACTCCCAAGGGCTTTGTTTGCCGTGATTGATTTTGTGTGAGGGGTGAGCTGCTCAGGAGCCTGGGTAACTGATGTGAGCAGTGATCCAGAGGTAAATAACAGCCGGGAAGGTGGTTAGCTGGATGGGCTCCTTGTTTGAAAAGAAACAACAACCCCAAACCAGCCACAATTCAAATGTTTATGGCCTTCCTTTTTCCTCCTCTCCACCAAGCAGACCAAAGTTGACATGATGGGCACAAAACACTCCAAGGACTCCTCTTGCTGCAGCCCAGCCTCAGTGTTTTGAGCAAACTTACAACGTGTTGTACTTAGACTGTTAACTGAGAGCAAACCTGCTGTGCAGGTTTTTGGTGTGCTGCAATTGAGACATCTTAGAACAGAGAGGCTGCCTGAGGAGCCCTGGGAGCAGCTGAGGGGTCAAGCCCTGCCCTGGGAGCAGCTGAGGGGACAGCCAGGCCATCCCGTGCTGCAGAGTGGCCACAAAGTCACTGAGCTCTGGCAGCAGTCAGTGCTCTCACCTCAGGAGACTTCAGCTGGTGCCAGAAAACACACCTTCAGTTGTTACTGACCCTGTTTCACCCAGGTCAGTCTTCACTAATTGCAACGTGCTGCTGCCACTGTAAATGGAGTGAATAAAATGCTGCAATTGCCCAACAGTGAAAAACACAGCACTGAGACATACTGGAGGCAAAACATTTCCTGGGATTGAGGATTTGAAGTTTCTGTGCTAATTATAGAAGTATACTAATCTGATTCCTCAAAATGAGTTCCTAACCTCTAATTCTGTAGAAAGCAGCAAACTTGTGTACTGTTTTCAGTAAAATCAGGGGATTGGAGCATTTCACAGATGACTACATGAGATCTTATCTCTTCTGAGAAATCCTGATCCATAGACTGCATTTACCCCAAGGATCTGCATTTCTTTTGAAGCATTAGAAATCAGTACAGGATGGCAGTTTGTCATTGGATAAAGTGAATGCCAAGGATAAACAAACTCAGCTTGTCCTGCTGGTTGTGTGTCCCTTTTTCTGGCTTACCTCCTCACCCACCTCCTGGCATTTAAAGGAATCCAGACAGAAAAATAAGATGATGGCATCAGCTATGTGTCTGTGCTTGTACACTTATTTTACTATAGTTTTAAAAGCTTTTTACAATAAGGAATGAATTTTCTTTGATTTTCAGTGTGTATCTGTTTGCTGACGAGTCCTGAGACCCTGCACAGCTTTCCAATTGCAGTACAGCTAGTGCAGGTGTGCCAGCTGAGCAGGGTAGACCCTGCTGTGGTCTTAGGCTGTTTAGTTAATAAAATGTGTAAAATAAAATGTGTAAACGTGGCGCTGCCGTGCAGTCAGCACAATGCACTGGTACAGAGCTGAGGGGCCCAGCTGGCAGCAGGAGCTCCAGGCTGTGTGAGTGAAAGCACCCCTCACTCACAGCTGGGAGGGCTGGAGGGAGGGCTGGGCATCAGCTCAGCTTCATCCAGGCTGGGGCTTTGCACACCCATCAGCTCAGCTTCATCCAGCCTGGGACTCTCCAAACCCATCAGCTCAGCTTCATCCAGGCTGGGGCTTTGCACACCCATCAGCTCAGCTTCATCCAGCCTGGGGCTTTGCACACCCATCAGCTCAGCTTCATCCAGCCTGGGGCTTTGCACACCCATCAGCTCAGCTTCATCCAGCCTGGGGCTTTGCACACCCATCAGCTCAGCTTCATCCAGGCTGGGACTTTGCACACTCATCAGCTCAGCTTCATCCAGGCTGGGACTTTGCACACCCATCAGCTCAGCTTCATCCAGGCTGGGACTTTGCACACCCATCAGCTCAGCTGGGTCACCCAAATCCCACAGTGAGACTTGAGCTACAGCTGCTGTGTCAGAGCTCTGGGGTGGGGTGAGCTCCTCAGTCACAGCCAGACAACTGCACAGCACTTGAGCCACCCAAATCTCCCTGAGGGGTGGGGATCATTTTTCTGTCACTGCTCTGGGCTGGTGCCCAGCAGTTTTCCTTCCCTGAGGTGGAGCAGGAAGGCATGACCAGATGCCAGTCCCTAGGAATGGCTGAAGACACGTGCTGAGAAATGTTTCACCCAGGTTGTGTGGCCTCTCTGTACCTCCCTCTCTGAGACATCAGGAATGGAGTTTAATTTCCACTCCTTTGACCACTGATCTCTTGTCCTGAGGGATGTCTGCTCTAGCAGCAGTGACTGCACCTGCTTAAAATTCATTTTGTTAAATTAGCATAGGAGAACTTGTACAAAAATTGGCAGCCTCCCTGTATTTATTCTTCCAGGTGTGCTAAGGAAATTGCAGCCACTGCTGTTGAGTTAGTGCTGGAAGAAAAGAGATTTAATCCTTTTTGTTCAAGACAGTTGAAGGAATCCTTTGGCTTTTTATTCTGAAAACATCTGTGTGGATCTTGTCCTTCAAAGACTTCCTGAGCAATTTCATGCGGGGGCAGAGCTGACAGTGCTGTTCTGCTGCTGTTTGCTTCTCTGCGTGGCAGCAGCTGCTCAGACAAAAACCTCACCTACCTTTTGGGGTTTCTGCCCAGAACCAAGAACTTGCCATGGCACTGAATGCATTTTGTGTATGAGATTTTAAGCAAATATAATTAAACTGTCATTTCCTGACACCTCATGAGGCTTGACCACAATGGACTTCTTGTAAACACGTTCAGGAACCAGAAGTAAACAGCACCAGGGACTCCTCGTTCAGTAATTTGGCCAACATTATATTTATACCTGTGGGGTAATTCTGTAGTGCCCTGAGGTAGAAATTTTGGAAAAGAGAGAGACAGAATTAAAGAATGCCACACCTGATGAGAGGAATTGAAACAGATATTTGAAAGTGCATCTCTCTCCAACCCCTTCTCCACTTGCAGCTTTTATTCTGGTTATTCTTTCACCATGCAACCCCAGAAGTATAATGCTAGCACATGAAAACTAGAAAGTGCCTCTCAGCAGGAGCCAGTCTAGTCTGCCACATGGCTTTTGCTGTTGTTTAAGCTCTCATACATGGAAACAGAGCTCCAGAGAAATCTTGCTTTAGGAAAAATAAGAATTTTTAAAAATAAGTGGTTTTAAGTTCAGAGATTACAGGACAACTAAACGCAACAGTATGAAAAGAAAATGTTGTGGACCCAAAAAGATGATGAAAATAAGAGCAAAGATAAGGATTGTCATCCTACAGTAATCCAGAGAGGGAGGAGAGAAAGGGTGGATTTTGTTTGTAATGAGGCTTAGCAATGGCTCTTCACTCCCTTGTTTTTACACCAGAAATGGTGCTTTCTGCTCCAATACAAAAACTTGCAGCCAGGACAGAGCCTTAACATGCCCAGAGTGTGGGTGAGGGAGGAGCAGGAGCGAGGAGCCTGCTCCAGAGCACACCTCCCCTTCAATCCAGCTGTGACTAAAGCTGTAATTAGCATCAGTTCAATCAGATTTCTGTCTTGATACAATTTCTTCAAAATATGAAAGTCTCAATTAATTCTCTCATCTCCTTTCCTTGTCCTGCCGTTGAACTCTTAACGAGTGGTGGCATTTCTGTGGGGCAGTAATGAGAACACGATGATGAAATAGGAACAGATTGAGCTGCTCTTTCCTGTCTGATGGGTGAAATATCTTCTCGTTTCCTAGGGCCAAGGTGAAGAGAGGTGTGAACGTTGTCAGCGTGAGAGCCAGCAGCCCGTACCTGTGGGACATCCGAGAGAGCGAGGATTACACCGGGAAGTACGCACCGGCTGTTGTTGTTTGCCAGAGGAGATCTGCTGCTGAGAGCAGGTAGGGCATGTCCTGCAGCCTTGCTTTTCAGAACTCGTGCCTGTTTTCAACACATTTTTATGATTTTAATACCTTTTCCTATGGTGCATGAGGAAAGGCTTTTGGAAAAGCTGTGTCTGTCTTGTACTCATTGCTGAATCCACCACGCAAATGTTACTGAGTCCTAGTGCTCAAAGGAACTGGAAACTACCAGAAAATACTGTTGTCACCAGTTATTTGGAAGAACTTGTTTCATATCTTCGAGTTTGATTGTGGCTAGTTTAATTTTTCTTAAATTATCTTCATATGGCTGTTTGTGGTGGATTTTTTTGGTTTGGTTTATTAATTTTCCTTGAGGTTTTCTTGGTGGGTTGGGTCTCTTTCCTTTCTTTGCTGGGTTTTTTTCTTGTTTTGTTTTGGTCATTTGTGCCTGTATGATAATGATGTTGAAGGTGAGATTTATATGAATTTTTGATCTGCAGAAGGAAATAGATTTTCTGTTTTCCATTCCCATTCTGCAACATTGACCTGTCTTAAAATGCCTTCATCTGGCAGGTGGATGTTCCTTTTTTAATCACAACTCTTGTTTAATGAATGCATTTTTATATAATGTGCTGCTGCTTCTTCATTGCTTCTGGAGCTGCAAGTCAAGTGCACATTACAAGGACCTGACTGCCTTTGTTTGTGGTTGACATTGCTGATAGAAAACTTCCCACATTGTGTGTGATTCACGTGTGAAATGTTACAAAATCTAATAAGGTTTGAGGATTTATTATGTGCTTTACGATATTTAAGTAAATACCTTCTGAACGTAATAATTCGGAAGTTTCGTCTCCTTGCAATCTGCATGTATGAAAAAAAAGAGGAAGGGAAGAACTTCCCTTTGTAATCACTTTCTGCTTATAATAACTCAGATTCTACACAGTTCCTGTGCTATAGTGTGCTGAATTTCCCCCATCTAAAGCGTGTATTGTCACATATCTGACTGAATGGCATTGGGCAGAGCAGAAATGTGTGTGCATGCCAAGGTGGGAGCTTCCTATGCCAGGCACAGTCTGTCAGATTCCTTAAAATCCCCCTTCAAAGCTGCTGCAAGAAAGGATGAATATTTTCATTGACAGAAATGGGCACTGGATCAAAATCAGAGATTATTTCAGCGATGAGTTTTCCATCACACTTTATCTTGTTGGGCCCATAGAGTGCATTTGCCTGATTTCTCTTCCTCAGCAGGAAAATGTAAAGCAGCCTCATGGGGAAATTGAATCTTGGCAACTGAACTTCCCCTCACTATTCATCATCCAGTGGCAATCCTTGAAAATGACCCCTGGTACACAAAAAATAAATTACTATGTCATCTTTCATGTAGTGGCTGTGGATTCTGTGTGCTTGCACGTGCTGAGTATAAACATTGCTGAGTGTTTATTGAAAGAGATCTGAGGTTGTACACAGATTTTACTGGAAAGAAAACCCAGGGAGGAGAAGGTGCATGTGTACCTCTCCTGTAACTCCTGGTTGGATTTGCTCCATCGAGTTGCCAGCTGAGATTTTCTGGTTTTCTAACTTTTGAGAACTTCTTCCTCCCTCTTTGTAAACAAGTGCAAAGTATTTGCAATGCATTGCCCAGTGTATTGTTTTCCTCATTAAATTTAGTTGGATCTGTTTAGCTGTGCATTTGAAGAAGCAAGATCAAGCATTACATGGGGAAAGAGCACATTACATGTGCTCTACACTTTTTGGGAAATAATTTTATCCTTATCTAGAAATGTTTGATGTCACCAAATAGGCACACTGGGTCACAGTTAAATATTGATGTCCCTTACCAAATTTTTGGCCTCTATAATTAATTTAGAAACGACACAAACTCTGTTTGCATATTCTTGAATTTCTCCTAAAAAGCAGAGGTCTGATCACACGGGTGCAAAGGTGGCAGTGTTAATTAACTGCAGATTCAGTACCTTTGTGTTCCTGATAGTTTTACATGGATCAGAAAGTAGTGTTAATAAAGCTAACTCAGTGTGACAAGTGTAATTTCACGGCTTAAGGAGGCACTTGTGCAAGTGACAACCCAGAGCAGAATGGCAGAGCGTTCCTGCTCGGGGTTTGAAATATATCCGTCATTTTGTTTGGAGAGGTTCTGGCACCGGCAGCTTATCGTAACAGGATTAACATATAAATATTATCACAGCCAGCAGGCTGTTTTCAGATGAATATTAACAGCAAATATTATGATTCTGTCTGGGAATAACTAATTAAGCCCATCTGTCAAATATGATTTGAAGTTCTCGTGCCTTGCTTATTATGGGCTTGCGACAGTGTTCCAGATTAATGGTGAAGCAATTAGAAAGTTCTCCCAATTCTTCTGATTTCCTTCTCAGGCAGTAATAATTTCATAACACTCTAAATCCTGACCCAGGAGATTATTAGATGGCTTTACTGCTTGTAGCATCTGCACAGCACTGCTGCTGTTGCCCGTGAAGCATCGATCTCCCACCGCTCTCCTGACATGCAGGTGACCAGACAAGCAAAGAGAAAATGGTGTGGGAATTAAACAGTGATCAGAAACGGGCACGGGGAAACCCTTCGAACGCTGACGGAGTCTGGGAGGTGTGTGCTAACCTGTGCCATCCTTTACTTGTGTGCTGGGAGTTGGCTGATTTTATTTCTGTGAATTCCTCGTGTAATGAGGTGAGATTCAGGGTCCTGCATTTCCCGAATGTTTTCTTGGCTTTGTGCTGTTTCTCACCTTACCAAAATGGGGCATCTGTGCTGTGCCAGTGGTGACTGAGAGGAGGAACAGCCAGAAGGTGAAGGTCTGGATTTCTGCCTGCTCTTCCCCTGTGGCTGCTGTTGGACTGGCAGTGCCAGGTGGGATGGGCCTGGAAAATCCTTGGCTGCAGGTGAAGATTTTTTGGGTTTTCCTCACTGCAGAACACAACTGACAGCACTCCCCTCTGCCCACAGCCGCTGTGGAGACATTGGGCAAGATGTGATAGTAATGGGAGCCATGATCCTCCTACAATATTCTGTTCATGTTTATATTTTTGGGTAGCAATGTTTGATATTCCCATTCCATTAGTGTGCTCTGTGCCTGTGGCAGGAATGAAGCCACTGATTCTGTCAAATACAAAATAATTACAGACAGGGCTTGGCCATCTCTGAGTAGAGCCTTAATGACCATTTTCTGCCTTATCACCAAAAGTGTTTCAGTTATATAATGGATAATTGGCCCGGCAATTTCCTTTCCCCTTTTCTGGAAATGTAACAAGGACAGCATTTGTTTTGATACTTTTGCTCCTCAGTTCTGTAGCACTGAAGGAGTTGCTGGTTTGTGCTGCCTGAAACCAGATGCTGCTGTCAGAGAAACTGATTTTCAGTTTGAACTACAAGTGACTAAATCAGTTTGTGAGAACGTGAACACAGTGAGAGACAGTAACAGGATTTTCCAGACTATATTCTTCATTTGTTCCTGCATTTATTCCTCATTTGTTCATGGTACTGTATTTCAGTGCTTAATTTTCTTAACACTTCTATAACTGAAGAAATTAACCTGATATTAAATAACAGGGGACAGGAAAATTTATGCCAACATTGCCTTTGATTTTCTACTCAATATTTTCTTTCTATTGCATTTATGCCATTGTCCTTAGTGCCCTGTTTCTCTCATTTTCAGTGCAGTTATTAAACATTTTCATGCTGTAAAAGCAGTGAGCTTGTTGCACGTGCCAGTACATTTGATGGACTCCCAAGAGTGCTGTACTCCTAAAACACTTCTGAAGCCAACAAGAGCAACAAATTTAACATAAATAACAGCCTAATGGCCACAATAATTACACTCTGTCTCTTGCTGGTGTTCATCAAAATGCTTCATAAAAGTAGTTTAATGTGTTAGATCACCATTAATTTTTTCCTTGCTCCCCTGTGCTCACATGACTTTGTCACCTAGAAATGAATTATTGCTGGGAAAGAGAAATTTCTGCTCTAAAATGAGAGAAAAGTACATGGGATGTAGTAAAAAAAAATCCCCTTGTATTTTGTCACATCCCATCCCGTGGGAATCACGTGAGCTTCACTTTGTCAAGATGAAATGAAAGCAAGAAAGAGATTGCAGAAATCAGACTTTCAGAATGGAATAGACTCAAGAGTGATGTTCTCAGAGCTGGACAGGCCCAGTGGGTGAAGGGCTGGGCTAGCCTGGGTGTTTGGGGATTTTAGTGGCAACCCAATGCATTATTTGTTTATGTGAATTCTAAGCAAAAAAAGATTTCTCCTATTCATTTTTTAATCCTGATTTTATTATGGAGGGAAACAGGAGGGAAGGGAGAAAGGTAACACTTTTATGTGGTTGCAAAATTGCTTTCTGAGAATAATTATTCAGCCCTAAAAACTGTCTGTTCACTCAGCATTGTTGGTGCTGATGTAATGCATTAGGATATCTGCTGTTGGGCAGGTAGAATGTGTTCATTTAATTCTGAAACAGCAGGGTTGAACTCTATTTCTGCTTCTGAGACATGTGGGTAATGATCAGCTGCAAATATATTTACCCTGGGTACTTCTAGAGTTTCATGCTGTGTACACTTTGGGTTTTTCTGTTTCCTTCCTGTGGTATTAGAAACCTCCAGGCTTCCACGAGTTTGTCTGCTGTGATCATGTGAAAATCCTGAACATCTCAGAAGTCATGTTTACATTCCTCTGTTTGAAGGCAATTAGTCACAAACCTCAGTTTCTCATTTTAAAGCTTAAATGTGCCCTCAGAGAGAGAACCCCTTGAGATGCTGAGGAAAAATAAATTTGTCTGAACCAAGCCTCAGTGCATTATTATTTTACATGCTGACCCACTTTTTCAATTTTTTTAAAAAGAAAACTATTTTATTTAGCAAGAAATGCAGAATCTTTCTTGAAATCATTCTACTCAATGCTGATACACTAGAAGAAATGTTTATGGTTATCATCTGGGATCAGATGGAAAGGAAAGAGATTAAATAATAACCAATTATTAGATAAAGGCATTATTAGCTGTTTTTTTCACCACCTGTTGGTTTGAGACTCGTTCATTTAAAGAAAGCCCTTCAAAGGCAGGAGGATGGCCCTTGGCATCTTAGAGGGGCCCTGCTGTGTGTCTGACATTCACATGGAGAGGTAACCCAGGGAATTGCAGCTCAAAGGGCAGAGCAGATTCCCTTTAATCTCAGCTGAATCTCGGGCTCTCCTTGGAGAGCAAGGCTGTTCCTGTTCCTTTGGTGTTGAGCAGGATGCTGTTGGAAGTGGGAAAGGTGAGAATCAGCACTGCCTTTTGAAGCTGTTAAAGAAAATAAATTCCTTCATTCAGGGATTATCCTTTTGAAATACCAGCCTATCACTTTCGTGGTGCCCCAGATGTGCAGATTTCCTGGGATTGGAGTCCTTGGAGCGGAGTTGGGATCACTGTGGGAGCTGTGCTGGCTCCCCCACACCCAGGGAGAGCTGGGGCTCCCGTTGCACCTGTAGGAATAATGATATAATTCATGAGTAAATACAAGAAACTGCTAAAGATGCTGTGTTCCTTTCAGAGGGTTTGCAGTAGTCTCATTTATCCTGGCCACTTTTAGGTTTGGCTCTGCTTTAGTGACAGTGTGTTCCAGGTGGGAAATGAGGCCAAGGAATAGTGACAGACAGTGGGGACTGCAGACTGGTGTCCTCAGGGCCAGTGGCCACTCCCTGGCTGTCCACCACCTCAGCACAGCTCTGGAGTCCTCCTCTGGATATCCAGAAACCCTGGGAGGAAATTCTGTATTCTCTGCACTCTCACAGCTGAAGACAAGCTGGAAAAGTGTTCCTTAATTTGAGTTGGAGCAGTTCCATGTTCCCATATGGCAGCATCAGGGCAACCTAGCCCAGCTCAGCCAGCTGTGGCCTCAGGGCACAGCTTGGAACAGAGCAATTCTGGCTGCTTGTAAGGAGGATGGATTTCATTTCCTGGCCTAGTTCATCTGGAAGCGTGTTACCCCTTTGTAATTTTGGATTAAATCTTGCTGGGTTTTACTTCACGTATCAAAATAGCCCTGGAAGGCAGGGATCCATAGGTACTTCATGGATGGGGCTCCCAAAGGATACAAAAATGGAACACAGAGCAGGTACTCCATACTCCCTTGCTCAGGAACCCAGCTAGGAACACAAGAAGAGCTGTGCTGGCTCCAGCAGCGTCACTGGGGTGGCTCAGAGGTGGGGCTGTGGCTGGAGCTGAGAAGTCCTGGCAGGAGTTCTGATGATTCCTGTGCTCACATATGAGAGGCCATTTTCTGGTGCTCCCATGGGAGTGGTCAGAGTTTCATTTTTGGCATTTCCAGAGGTTCTGGAGACACAGAGCTGTCTGTGATGTGCTGTAATCAGCCTGTTCTCTCTGAGTTACCCATGCAGTCCTGTGGATAAAACGAGGTTCTGCAGCACCATGTTCTGCATCAGCAGCTGAAAGGAGTTCCCAGGGACTCTTCTGAAGGTACTGCAGCTCTGCAAGTAATTGAGCTGCAAACAATAAATAATGTTAGGGGCTTAATCCCCTTTCATTGAGAGTTCTTGGCAGGAAGGCTGGGAGTCAGATAATTGAAGGGAAACAATCTAAGGTGAAGTAGCTTGCTGACAGAAGTCAGTTACAGAAAAGGCAGGTAATTCATGGATGTGCTGGGAATGCTGTCCTCTCTTCCTGGGTGATGTGCAGGTATTCTGGGGGTGTTGCTGTCACCTCCCTTGCAGAGCAAAGGTCCTTCTTTCTGCCTGGTGTTGAAGTAGCTAAAGGATATTTCCAATACTCTGGATAACCTCATTCATATTTAGTGTCTGTATTTTTACCCTGGTATTACCCAGTGTAATAAATACAATTTGAAACTTGAGAAAGAATAATTTCCCTTAAGAACCTTCAAGATTCATCATTGTTATGCTTGGCCTGTGTTTGTGGTACTTAGCACTGTAGTTCTTAAACCTTTAGTAGCCCAGAGGCTCAAACTAACAATTCCAATGGGACAAAACCAGTTTGCTTTCTATTACAAAAGAGACAGCAAGTGAGTAATCTCCTGTCTATTAAAAAATTTAATATTAAATGCAAAAGTGTGTCTTGTGAAAATATCTCTAATGCTGCTGTTGATTTTTTTCCCCTTGGAGGAAATATTGTAAGAAGTAATACTAATTACTGAGAGAGTTGGAAAGTTGAGTGGATGACTTGAAATATGAGCTGAGGCTAAAAATATGCCTGTTGCTCTTGAGACATGGGAATTCCCCTGATTTGGATGGAGAAATCAATCTGTCACATCTAAATCAACACACGAGCAAGTGTAGGCCAGAAGGTTAAGGGAATTATGTAACACAGCCTGGCATCCTTCTAAATCACAAAACCAATCCTAAATAAATTCCAACTGCCAGTACAAGGCTGAGCTCACTGGGCATTTGCATGATTTTATGGCTTCAGCTCTTCCTGTGCAGACACATCAATGGCACAGTTCTCTGCAATTGCTAGTGTGTTTTAGCTCTCCTTTTGGAGTTTCTCTTGGCTGCCGTGCCAGTGAAAGAATTTGTGTGTTTAGGATGCCTTGTCTTTGTGGGTGTCTCTGAGTCTGACAGAGACATGTACGTGTGTAAAACAGGCCCAGGGCAGGGGTCTGCGCTGAGGGATTCCGTGCAGGGCTGGGGGGTTCCCTGGATATTCTGGGTGCCACGCAAGGAGTGTGCAATGTGACTCGTTCCTCCCGCAGGGGAATCTGCCGTGCCTGCTGCACCCTCCAGCCTGGCTGCTGTTTCCAGCCCAAGGCACGGTCTGGAGCTGAGTTCTGTGCTGTTTGTTACCTGCAGCTGCTGGAATGTGCAGTGCACTGTGTCTCCAGAGAGGCTGGGTCTGTTTGAAATCCGTGCTCCTTGGGTGAACGATGAACCCTGTTCTGTGTGTGATAGTTTGACACAGAATTGAGCGGAGCAATGCACAGAGGAAACGTTACATAAGCAGTGGGACAGGAGGATTTTTAGAGGGTGTAGGAGTGGGATTCAGGCTGTACCATCTATGGCAGTGAGTGAGCTGGGAAGGACGAGTGGCTCGTTGCACAGTTCTTTGGAAAAGTGCAGGAGTTACTGCAGCACGTGTTCCTTTTGTTACTCAGGAGCCCTCAGAGTTCTTTGTGTCAGAAGTATGAATGTGGTTTGTAATGGGAGTATCAGGAAATGGGAGTGTTTGCTAGCCCTGCCTGTGGTGTGAGAGTGGCCTAGGCTGGGCGTTAGGTTAGACTGCAGGAAAACATTCTTCACTGAAAGAGTGACAGGGCACTGCAGTGGTCTGCCCAGGTGGAGTCACCGTCCCTGGACGTGGCGCTCTGAGCCATGCTTTGGCTGATGAGGTGGTGTTAGGTCATGGGCTGGGCCTGATGATCTCACAGGTCTTTTCTCCCCTGGTTAATTCTGCTGGTCTCTTATTCAGTGATGAGAAGTGCCAGTCCGTGGGAATGTGGGCCCTGGCACGGGGTTGCTGCTGGCTCAGTTTCCAGGAGGATCCAGAGCAGATCCCGTGGCTGTGACCAGGCTGTGCCTGGGGCTCTGTCAGGGTGCCAGTGAGGAATCACCTGCACTTATGCAAATGTGCTCATGTTATTCTTAGTTCCAGGGGTTACCTGAAGCTAATATTCAAATGTGCAATTAGCTGAAAGGATGGCTACTATCTCCAGTGATTCTGAGATAAATTTTCCCTGGCGTGTTGCAGGAATGCCTGCTTGCCTTTTCCTCAGCTTTAGCTGAAATACTTGAAAATCCCTTCAGTGTTGACAAGATACTGTCTTTTCTAGAAGTCTTACCTGTGACCCAGAGGCACACATTCCTTCAGCAAGTCACTGGTCACAGGACGAGCAGAATCCTTGAAACTAGGACTGGAACAGGGCCTTTCACTGTGAACTCAAGAAGTGCTAAGTGAAACTTCTTCATTTTCAGTTTATTATTAGACTCTTACATTTAATCTCATACTAGAGAGAAAATAATTAGCTTGAATAATTTTCAATACAGTTAATCTATTCCTGAGTGGCAAATATTGTACCTGGAAACAGATCGATTATGAAGTGTTTCCTCTGAGATGCCTTTTCCTGTTAATTGTTGAAGCAATTAATTTTCTTACAGACACTTGCAGCTCTTTGTGTGAAGTAGTGAAGGCAAGGAAAACAACAGGCCTGGCAGAGAACAAAGATGCCTATAAAAAATGAGCACAGAATGAATAAATAGAATGTATGTAGAGTACATGAGCTGTGCTGGCCATACATGATGCACGTGTCAGCATCCATAGCGGAGGAGCTTTCCAAAGCTGCCCAAATCAGGAGATGCTGGAGTGAATCTTCGATGCATATTCATGAGGAACAGCCTCACATGAACACATGGCACTTGTTCCACAGGACCATGGGCACAGAGGAGTTTGGCAGACAAGCTCTGCCAAGTCTGGGTATGACACGTGTTTCAAAAGAACGTCTCCCTCCCGTCCTGAGATCCACACTTGGGAAAAATTAGGGTAGATTTTTATAGGGAAAACAAAGTTCTGTTTTGCATTTTGGATGCCAAACCCAAAATTTATCCAAACTGTGTCCCTTGCCAGTCTTTGAGTCTTTGCTTGGAAGCATAAGAAACTTCATAACGTTCTTCTATTTTTGAATGTTGATTTCCAATTCTAAACGTCTTTTAATATAAACAGACAATGCTGTTCTCCTAAATTCTGCTGCACATTGCAAAATGGCTACAATTTAACTTGGTTTTCCCAAAAGCTAGATACACTTCTGACATGGAAATTTATATCTTCATTTTATAGCTTCATTTTTTTTGCCAAGTTGTCAACTACTGAATGGAGGGTGGTGCAACAAATAATTTTGAATTGTTTTAATTATTTTCATAGCTTTCAAATCCACATGTTATATTCCCATGATCTCACCAATATCTATTTTATGTTAGAGATGCATTTACACATTCAGTGCATACCTATTGTCTATATTGCAATTCTGATAGATTGAATCTGGTTTGATTTTATGCATATTCAGTACCAAGAAGGCTGAGGAAGAGAGGGGGGTTGTGGGTTTATTCTGTATTTGTTTTCTATATTTGAGTAAGATAAACCTCTGACTTAGCCCTTAAGAGTCTCAAAGAGAATTACAATGTCTTGATGAAAAATTACTATTTGTTCAAAAATCAAGACTTTGTTCTCATAAAGGACATGAAAATAAATCTTGTTTGTAGTGGCTCTCAGCAGCAAAGGATCAGGAATTTAGCTGTCTCCAGAGTTTTGGGATAAATGACAGTTTTAGAAATGCAGCCTTATGATCAAATCTCTGAGATGGTGAGAATCAGCAGTTGTTTTGTAAAAGCTGTATTTTTGCTCCTTTAGGTGTGTGGTTTTGGCACTCTCATCATTCTTATGTAATTCTCTAGGAAAATATCTCTTGTTCAGTGGTTTAAGGGATTAATCTTGCTTATGAAAGGAAATGCTGCTTCTGCTTCTTGGATAAACCACAAATAAAGATTTTACTCTTCAGTTGTAATCAGGACTTGTAAACACACCCAAAAGTCCTAATGAACTGCTAAAGATCGTTGAGGTGCTTCCATCAGAAACTGCAGAGTTTAATTGCATGGAAATGCACAATGAGCAGGCAGGTGAAAACAGCTCCTAGGTAGGAGAACTGCTGTCAGGCACAGCCCTGCCACCACAGACCTGCTGGCCAGCTGGGGTGGAGATGATGCTCTCATCCCCCTTCCACCTCAGAGACTGAACGTTTAATTTTCCTTTACAAAAAAGATGTGGCAAATGGAACTTTTTAACTTTGAGTGGAAAAGGAAGAGTTGTGCCAGGGGCAGAGCAGAGAAAGCAAATATGTAGATGTAGTCAAGAAGGAAAAGCAGGATGTATACCTATGGAGATGCACTGCAAACACAGGAAGGAGTAAATTACAGCACTTCATTTGTACCCCAACCCTGTTTCAGTGCTGTAATGTAGGGTAACCAGGGCTGCTTTCAGCTGGCACATCCCCAGGTACAAGCAGTATCAGCACTGTTGTTGACACACCTGGCTGTGGGGCAGCATTCCTAAATACCATTTTTCATGGCAAGCTTGCAGTCCCGCAGGTGCTATGGTTTTCCAGAGCATAAATCTGTATTTAGATCCATCAGGAAAGGAGTGGTTTTGGTCTGTGCCTGTGCAGAAGTCTCCTGTTCTAAAATTAGAAAGTCAATTTGTCTGTTAAGCCAGGGGAAGAAGCAGTTCTACATGCCCTCTGAAATTAGCAGTGGAACAAGCTGTATTGAACTCATCTGTACATTACCCTCCAGGGCAGTGGCTGCATCCAAGACAGACAATATTTCTCCAGGCTGTCACAGCTATTTGACACGGAAAGGAGGAGGGGGAGCAGGGAGTTGCTTTAGTCTGATCTCTAAGTGAAATAACCAGCTGAACCTTTAAAATCATCCAGAAGATTAAAGGACACTTCAAACAGTCTGGTGTGTCAATTTATTCTGCTGAATATCTCTTCCTTAATTGTCACAAAACTAAGACATTAAAGTTAACAGAGTCATGTGCTCTGTTAAAAGGTGCTGTTGCCTTAGAGAAAGGTGTTACTGGAGAAGAGAAATGCAGAGGGAGGTCTTTCATGTAGTACAGAGCCAGGAGAAAAAAGGAAATAAGGCAACAATTTGAATGCATTTGATTTTCTACAGATAGCACTTGGAAGAGATTTAACATTGTGGTAGGTATGCAAGGATCCGTGTCTCCTGTTGCAGAGAAGTGAGTGTCACTGCAAAGGCTGCTCTGCCAGCTGTTGAGCAGATGAGAAGGGACTGACCATAAACAGCTTCAATCCCCACAGTCTTCTACAAAACTGAGCCTGCAGAGGCACAAGCATGTGGAAAACTCCAGAAGCTCTCAAGGAGAAAATGTGATGTAGCTGCAAAGAAGCACACGCAGCTTTTGCTGCTTCCCCCCCAAAGGCCTGGGGAGAAATATGAAAGAAATTTGTGCAGCAGCATATCAGGCCTTGAGAATGATTTCCATGACTAATAATTCAAATTAAGTTACATACATGTATAGGATATTAGGCGATTGCAATTTCAATATATTGTAGATTAAATTCACCTAATATTTGTGCTGTGCGAGCCGGATCTCAGAGAATGTGCATAAAGATGTCAAGTCAATTTCTCAAGCTTTTTTCTCCTACAATATGATTTTTTTTTTCCATTAGCTCTTAATTTACATATTGTTTCTGCACTCTGTGGATATTGCTTTCTTTTTTGTTTATACGACAACAATATTCATGCTTTCTATTTTTAGCATTATAATATTCCTCCTATTTCAGAGAGGTGTCAACAGGCAAGTGGATATATTCAAGTGCTGTGGTGTGTTGTGCAGATCTCTCGCTAATAATAGGTGTAGGATGGTTTATTTCAAAGGAGAGAACTTATGCTTATTTCTGCCATAAATACAGCCAGCAGGACTACACATGTGCTAGCTCCAGAATACATTTCTCATTTTTAATGAAGGAAATAAAGCACGTAACTACAGCTAGGTCAGTTTTTCATTAATTTCATTGGGTTTTTCCTTTGGAGAATAAAGGGATTTTAGCCAGGTTTTGAGAGCAAACGAGTCTCATGCTGCCTGTGCATGTGTGCCTGAGACTTGACAGCAGCAAAGCTGACTCAGAGATGGGTATTTCTTATCTGTGTCAGGAAAACACACAGAGTAGAGGAAAAGCATAATAGAGAGTCTCCAGGCAGCTGAATTCTTATCAATAGGCAATTATGGAAAAATCTTAATAAGGGCTTGTAGTTTCTTGGACACAAGAGCCAATCAAGCTTGAGACAGAGTTCTGTAGGAAAGTGGCTTTTTCTTGCTCCATCCTCATGGAGCCTCTTCTTTTCCATGCTTAAGTAATTGCCAGGAAATCTTGGCTCTGTAGTGCAGACCTGGCTTTGGGGCTCAATTACCAACGTGTGGGACTGGGGGGAGCTGAGAGGTGTGCTCTGGAAGGCAGGTGTGGGATGGAGGCAGGGAGGGCCTGTGTCCTGGTCAGTGCCAGCCCAGGGGTGTTTGCAGGGCTGGCTGCCCCTGCAGAGCAGCAGTGCTGTGTTAATGCAGCCAGTGCCAAGGGTGAGTGCCTGAGCCTAGCCAGGAGCTGCAGCTGCCTCCTGAGCCGAGGAACATGTGCTCACCTGAATGCCTGCTCTGTGCAGCCGCCCTTGGTTCCCTCTGTCCTCCTCTCCATGAGCTGGTTTGCCAGGGGAGGGCTCCTTGTGGCAGCCCCAGCTCTGGGAGCTGCCAAGCTCGCTGCAGTTCCGTGGCGCTGGGACACGACGGGGCCCAGCTCTTGTGCAGCCCCTGGGCTGGGTGGGAATGAGAGAGCCCTGCGTGCAGAGCTGCAGCCTGAGCAGCTGGGTTAGCACAGGACTGGTGATTCCAGCCTCTCTCTGGGGTGAGGAACATCCTTGCCTACATCCATCCCTCCATCGGGGAATCTCTGCTCTTCCATCCGTTCCCCTGGAGGATGGACGCTGCAGCTGGCTCAGGCCTGGGTGGTTAAATGTTGGTTGGGTCTGGGGTGGTTAAATGCTTGCTAGGTCTGTAGCTGGGCTGGGCTCTGCCTCACAGCAGCAGAAAGGACTTGGTGAGGCAGCAGGAGCCTGAGGTGAATTCTGTGTGAGCCCTGCAGCTCCCCCTGACCTGGGATGGACGGAGCAGTGCTCACCTTGAGCAGCACACAGACACCAGCCGAGCAGGGAGGCATGCCTTGCCACCTCTGCTCCACTCCCAAATCCAAAGTACAGGCTCTCTCAAGAGGGAAAATGGAAGTCAGAATCTTCAAGGTTAAAAAGTTCTGTCTAACCTTTCATATTATTGCTCAGAAGAATTATTTTTTTGAAGTTAATAAACCACGTGCATTTACCTCATATGGCTATTTCCCTCCCCAAACAAATTGCTTTTATTGTCAAAACTACAAATTCGGGCATTGTGATCGATACCATCGTTTTATGAGCTGTCAGGAAAGGGACTTGAAGATGCAGCTTTGCTTGATTGTGTAGGAATAAAGATTGATCAGCCCTGTTGCTGCTCCTGTATAGATCCTGGGCTGATTCCCATCCAGTGTACAAAGCAAAGCACCATCCCCTCATCCCTCTTCCAAATCACATAGTCGATAGCTTTCCCTCTGTGCTTCTCTGCAAGCTCCTGAAAGTACAACCCCAGTGAATGTCTGAAGAAGGGCACAGAGGAGGAACATATTTTGGTGTTGGGGGGATCTCTCCCTCATAGGAAAATGTCATTTGAATTCCAAACTTTTCTTGGTTCATTTTGCAGAAGTACTGAGCCAAGACTGTTTGCTTGCACTCTCCCATCTTTTCTGTGATTGTTTTTGAATGGAGGGAAGAGTGCAAGATGAGAACAGTGGGGGCTGCTGGCCTCAGACTGCTGGGTCTGGGGGGCCCTGAGGGGCTGCAGTGTCACACGCTGCTCCAGAGGGACAGGCAGCCTTCTGCTGTCAGAGCTTGCTGAGTATAATTATTTCCAGTGGAAAAAGGGGATACTGGCTGAGGTATTTTCATTGTCTGTATTTGTTTATCATAAGAAGTGTTGCTGTATTTATAGCATAGATGACTTCACAGACTTGTGCATGGTGCAGGTTGTGCAGTGCCCACAAGCTGGACCTTGTTAGACCCCAGGTAAGTCAGAGTTCATATTCCCAGCTGCAGGTTTGCTCAGGAATTGCATTCCCAGCTGCAGGTTTGTTCAGGAATTGCATTCCCAGCTGCAGGTTTGCTCAGGAATTGCATTCCCAGCTGCAGGTTTGCTCAGGATTCGCATTTCCAGCTGCAGGTTTGTAGCAGCTGTGGCACACATCCTGTTCCATGTGTGCCCTCAGTGAGTGAAGGGCTGTCCCTGCTGAGGGGGGAGCCCCTTCCTTCCCTTCCTGCCTCTGCTTTGTGTGGCAGGGAGCTGCTTTGGGCATCAGAGTGCCAGAAAACAGTGGCCAGATAAGGTGTTGGGTCCCCAGAAGGGCTCGGTGCCCATCCCAGCTGGGTGCCAGGGCAGGGGGGCAGCTGCAGGAGGAGAGGGCACAGGCTCCTGTGAATGCAGGCTCCAGCACATTCGGGGTGCCTCACACTGGGGATCCCCCATTCTGGGTTTCACATGAAGAGTGGGGACATCCCAGTGTCTGATACTGAGGGATGATATCAAACATTGCATGCTTAGTGTCTATAAAGCTTTTGGAAATTTTGGATAGAAGGCTTATAAAAACACATCTAGAGATAGAGTGGACATCATTCTGGGGCAAGTCCTGCACTTAAGTAAGTGCTGGGTTCTACTGGATCCTCTCTTGAGGTGTGTACCTTTGCTTTTATAGTCTTAGCAGGAGGCCCTCAATGGAGCTCTCCCTGCTCAAGGTGCACTGCCCTATAATCCCACTGAAACGGAGTGGAAAGCCCGTGAAAATTTCACTGCATTTGCACTCAAGTGACATATGGCCATGGTGTTAATTTAAAAAAAAAAAAAAAAGGTCCTGTAGTCTCCATGGAGACTGAGCATGCTGGAAGAAGTGGGAGTATAAAATATTTTCAATTTTAGGTTGAAAGGCAGAGATCAAAAGTTGTGCTGGTTAAAATGCTGGTGGGTGTCAACATGCCCAGTTGAATGATAAGGAATTTCGCACAAATGCTTTGCAAAATGTTTTGAAAATGAGATTTTAAAGCAGGTTTCCTGTAGTATTTTTAGTGGGTTTCTGGAATAGATCTGGATGTGTACTGTCTGTGCCTTTGTCATGCAGCCCTACCAGAGTGCATGAGCCAGGAAGTAAAATACCCATCCTGGCAATAAGGAATCCTTGTTTTACAAGGTAGCATTCAAATTCTTTTAGAGCATCATAAAAAGTAAATGAAAGAAGACCCAGCAGAAATGGAGACATTCCATGTGATTAAGATGTCTGGCTGTCAAAGAAGCCAAAAAAAAAAGCTTTCCCAAGCTTGCTTTGGAGAGGAAAGAGCAAGAAAAGCACATGAGAAGTGTTCAGCAAAAGGAGCCAGTAAGGCTGTTTGTTGGTAGCTGGTGAATTTGGTTCAGTGCTGCTCCTCAGGCACTTGGAGAGCAGGAAAGCATTGCTGGGGAAAATCACCTTACTGGTTACATGCAAAGTGGACAGGGGGAAAGGATGCATTTTGCAGCTTTTTGTTCCCATGTGACCATAGAAATAGCTTTGCTGACATCCAAAACCCAGGGTTTGTGAGCTGTGATTGAAAAATCACTAATTCGATGGTTTGTATCTTAAATAACTGTGGTCAGGGTGGGACTGACAGGAAGGACAGACAATTTGCCTCTGCAGAATGATTTCCATGGGGAAGACAGTTAAAAAAAGCAGAACTGGCAATTCTGGACATTTGCACAGAGTGCAGTGTGGCTGTTCTTGGTGCTTTAGCTGGGGAAGGTTTATTGAGTCCCCCGTGGCTGACAGTGGGTGATACTTGTTTATTTAAATTGTTTACATGTATGGATCTGTTGCTGAAAGCCAAGGATGTCTATGGGTTCAGCAGCCTGAGGGGAGGAAGAGGAGCAGAACTGGGAGGGGAAGGTGGATGAGGGTTTGTGCATTCCCCCTGCTCTTGGTGTCCCTCGCTGCCTTTGGAGCCCTCATTTTCTGAACTAACACAGGGAGCTGGAGGTAAAGGCTGGAGCTTCTCTTGCCTTTTGGGGGCTGAGTGTGAAGTGCTTGAACAAGGAGCCTGAGTCTTATTATTTTGGGATGGAGTTTTGCCAGTGATATAACCAAAACAAGATTTCTTTATTAAAATACCTTTTGAGCATTATTAAAAGAAAAATTAAAAGGCCCTGCCCTCTTTCTCCCTTTAGATCAGAGCTGAACAAATACATAATTCGGGGAAGACACGAAGGAAAAAACCACACATGAAATGCAAAAATATATTCAGTTCTGTACCACTGTCTGCCTTGGAATTGGCTTCCTCTGTCAGTAAACAACTGAACAGATGGAAAAGGTCTGAAACAAAGGGAAAACATTACCTAACAAAAATGCTTGGTGCTTGTTACCTGGAGAGAGTGCTTCAGTGAAGGCAAACAGATGAGGGGTTGGCTTGCAACATGAGGAAACAGGAGTTTTTACAAATCATGGCTGTTGAGTTTTGTTTTAGGAAATGTGGTAATCTTGAAAGGAGCAGGCATTTCATGCTATAGGTGCTGGCACCACCAGAAATACAAATGGATTTGGTAGCTGTGAACTTTCCCAGCAGTCAGTGCAGTGTTCTCGTGGTGTTCTGTGTGGGAAACTCAATCAGTGCCTGCTTTGCCCTGCCTGGTTCTTTGTTCCCTGCAGTCAAACAACAAGTGATTCCCTGAGTTTCTCCATTTGCAGGAATAATTGAGTAACAAGAATTTTTGTCTGTCATGGATCCCATTCTGTATGTTCTGTAATAGACTGACATCAAATTATGGCTTAAATTTAGGCATCAGGTTTTGCAAGCAGCACTTTGGACAGTAATTCTTTATTTCTCAGAGGCTGGGAAATTGCACCTATTTTTAATAGCTTTGATTTGTTAGTACATTTATATTGAATCTGTTTATTCTTCCCTAACTCCCTGTAATAGAAATTAGGCATGTAATTAATTTAATAATAGCACCTGGGTCAAAGGAATTTCATGCCACCTCTCAGTTAATAGGAATAAAGATATTTTATTCTGAAGACTATTGTGTATGCAGAAATTTTCCATTTCAAAAAGAATAATTAGCAGCATTGTTAAGTGAACTGAGTTTATCTTTGGTCAGCTTTGCATTCCAGAGTGACTGCAGAAACAGAAGAGTTGAATGTTTTCTCTGCTGTTCAGTTCTGGCATGGCACATGCAGTGTCCTTGGATCAGTGCTAGTGCAGTCACTTTGATTTTTGTGCTCAGCCTAACTTGGAAATGGAAACTGCTTCTGGCGTGCACCTGGAGAAATGTGTGTGCCCAGCTCCTGGGGTGGCTTTCATCATACAGCCAGTTTGTACTGACTCAATTTAAATGTTAAGTGTTGGTGCATGTGGGGCAGATCCAAATGTACTCTTACAGCTGAAAATCTCTGCTAGTTCAGTTCTTTTTTTTTAAATTCTGATTTCAGAATAGGAAGATGTTGTCCTTCTCCCCCCAAAACCCAACTAAACCCCTTTGTCTGTGGAGTTCAGACACAAAGCTCTTAAAAAAGACTTCACTCTGTTCACTTGTAACGTTTTTTCGTTTGCCAAGGCTCTGAGTGGGTGTTTAATTTTATTTAAAGGACAGTGTGAATAGCCTCTGGGGATTAATTTAGAATTTATACAATTCCCCACTTCCCTTAGATAAATCCTAGTGAAGGAATCATCTTTCATATGTAAAGAAAGTTGTGATTTCCACCCCATTTAAAGTCATGTTTTATTTAGACCATTCTATTTCCTCTTCTCTTGGGGCACTATCTGAATTCCTTGTCAGGTCATTAACTATATTAGATGCATTAGATGAAAAACATTTGAACATTTTTTGGTCAGAGGAACAACATTTAATGAATTAATGCTGTGTACAGCATTAATAATGTAATAATGTATCTCAGTGGGAGCTTTGTGCTCTTTTCCCGCCTGCCCAAAACTGCGGGAGCTTTTTGTCTTAATGGAACTGGAGTGGGCACTTGAGTGGGCACGTCCCTCTGTGTGCTGAAGCTCTTCAGGGGTAAATTCTGAACATTTTCCTGCTCAGGGTCTGGGCTGGAGAGCTCAGTGAAATCATTTTGGGAGAGGCCGTGGAGGCACCTTGTGCTGGGTGAGCTGCTCCCACGCCCTGGGCACGGCCCAGCCCAGCCCTCCTTGGGCCTTGCCTTGGAGGGGCTGCAGGCAGCTGGGGCAGCACAGCCGGGCAGAGCTCTTCCCCTGGAGGCTGGGAGCACGTCCCTGCCTCTGCAGTGGGCTCTGGGGCTCTCTGGGGCAGGGGAAGGCAGGAGCAGGGCAGCTGCCACTGCCTCGGCTGCCCGGAACAAGGAGCAGCATTTCACAGCAGTGCAGGCGCGGCTCTTTGGTTCCTCGTCCCCGCACTGTGCCACCGTGCTGGAGCAGGGGGCTCGGTGTGAAAGCCGAGCACAAACACACCCAGGGCAGGAGTGCACAGGGAGATGCTCAGTGACAGCTTCTCCCTGCTGTCACCACACAAAGGAAACAGCCACGGTGGGAGAGGAGTGGCCAGCAGTGCTCTGGTGACCTGCACAGTGGCAGCAGTGACCTCTTCCTTGGGAATGGGCACTCGTTCACTGCTCACACCTGAAGGGAGTTTGAAACTTGCTTTGTCTGGTTTCTTATATTCCTATTGATTTTACAGTTTTCCTTACAATTAGCAGATAAGGTGCTTTTCTCCCTCCACTCAGCGTGTTATTTATCCTTCCCAGACAAGGGTTATTACATGCTGTCTCTTTTTCAGGCAAAATCCAATAAATTTTCTGATCTCTGCTGTAAAACTGGGGTAAACGGATCGTGCAGAGGAGTCATCTGTCATGATTCCTCCTTAGTGTCTTGCAGGAAATGAGCAGCCAGGAAGAATCTACCAAGGCTGAAAGATGGCATTTCCTTCTTTTAGCTCAACCTCGAGGAACCCAGCCTCAAACAATGGAGTTTGTATGAAATTCTCAACTTATTTCTCTCTGCCCCTGTTGTTTTCTTCTGAAGAAACTGAAAACCTCACAAGCTTTTGAGGTTTCTGTTCTTTTTTTTTTTTTTTTTTTTTTTTGAAATGTTTATTGGCTCTTTGGCTGAAAAAATATATCCCTTCAGTGAGCACTGGCACCATTTGTTCAGTTGCACTTCATTAATATGCACATACTTAGCCCGCTATTGATTGCTCTTGCTGCCACACCAGAGGTGGGGGATCAGCCAGTGGAACCAACATCCAGCTTTTGGCAATAGATAAAACCATGGGAAAGCTAAAAAAAGGAGTGATTGCTCTTCACAGAGCATCCCAGGCTGGGGTGGTTAGCCAAGGAGAGAGACCATTATGAGACACCTCACAGCTGAGTTCTACAAGTGTGTGTTTTGCATCATGACTATCCTGCAGTGTTCACTTCTTGGCAACCTCCCTCTGTAAGGCTGCCCTGGAGCACCAGTTCTATCCTTCCCGTGCTCCTGAGTCCCTGAAGTACTTCAGTTTAACCTGAAATCTTGCTGGCATCAGTAGGATTTGGACACTTGCTTGAATTTCAGCAGTTATATTTTCTTGAACCATTTTTTGGAAATGAATTCATTGGCTGGGCAGCCTTGGAGCATGGGAATAACGTGGGCTCTTACAGTAAACATGAGAAAGATTTTCTAGGGTGACTAGAGGATTTTGGGTGCACCAACTTTGTATTTTTCAAATTAAAAACTGAACTGAGATTTGATTTTCAAAAATGCTGGAGTGCTGTCAGGGTGGTGGTGAGGGGAGGAGTGGAAAGCTCAGTCCTGTGTCCCAGTCAGGCAGGCACATCACTGGTTTCACTAACAATCCTGACCAGGTGGAATTGAAATCTTTCTCCTTTTCTGCTTGCTTCAGTTCCTCCTTTCCCTGCTGCTCATCGGTGGTGACACAGAACAAAGGGCAGAAAGTTCTCACTGTCTCTTATCTGGTTCATGGTGACCAACAGGAGATAAACCTGTCAAGTCTTAGGCCGGACCATTGTGGCAGACTTTCCCTCTGAGGAATTAATGCCTCTGGGATCAGAGTCAGAAAGAGGATCAGTCAGCTTCAAAGCTGTGAAGTGCCAGTCCCTGCGCTCAGAGGTGGCAGCTTGGCAGGTCACCACAGCTGGGCTGGGACTGGGGGACGAGGGAGCAAAGAAACCCTGCCCACAATTCCTTCAAACTCGAGCAAAAAGAGACTTGGAACGGGGAAGGTCGGCAGCACTGGCTGAAGGCTTTCACAGCAGTGCTTCTCCACCCCTGGGGATTAACATATTTTACATTCAGACTGATAGCTAGATAATGCTGTATTCAACGTTTTGGAGGTTTTTGCAGGATTTTAATAGTAAGCTCAATAGAGCAGGCATTTATTTAATAAAGAAAGTTTATGCCAGTCTCGTCTAACAGCAGAGTGAGCTGATTAAAGTTTGGCAGACCCTATTGACATTTCTAATAAAGAAATCACTACCGCAGCATTTTTTCTCTATTTAAAGCAACAAGAGCAAGAATGGTGAAGAAATAAAACCTTTTGAGAGAAAGACGCTGTTGACAGCACCTTTTAACTTCCTCCATTTAATCACAAGTGCTCAGCTTTTGCCACCACTAGGACACATAAAACAGTAATAGTGCAATATATTCATTACTCATCGTCCTCTGGAGTGCCTGGGAATTAGGAGAGTGCAGGGGCTGGCTCACAGTGGGGAAGGAAGAGCCTGGAGAGTCTGTGGAGAGGCCGTGCCACAGTCACTGTACAATCATCCTGTGCCACGTTTGCTCTAGAGCTGCTGATGAGCTCACTGACTTGGATCTGCCACTTTTCCTCACATTGCAGATTTCCCAGGGAGAGCTTCGTCATTTGGGTCCTTGGTGCGTTACTCCCTCTATGAGCCCTCCTCAGCCTGATCCAGGCTGCCTCCCAAAATCAGTCCCTGCCCAGCCAGGGTCCATCAGGGGGAATGGAGAGGCAGGACGTGAGCCCTGGAGCTGATTTTCACAGCCCACAAACTAAAGGGTACTTTATGTCCACACCTTCAGGCAAATGAGACACTGGGGATTGTTTAGTTAATCCTTATCATATTACAATGTAAACTAGATTATTAATTACACAACAATAGTGATGGGGTAATAATGGTAAGAGTTAAATGAGAGTTTGGAAAGATATTCCCACATCTGTGTCTGCCCCTTGTACAATGGATGACCATTGCTATGTTCATTTGGCTAACGAGGCCATCTCAGTGGGACCACTTACATACTTAGGAGCTTTTATTTTGGTTTTCTCTTAAATTATTCTTCAGATTTTAAACAGATTCGAGGGAATATCACAAAGTCATACTTAAAATACTCATTTTAAGGTGCCCAGGCTCACCAGTAGTGCTGTCACTGGTGGCTGTGTCCAGAGCTGTGTTTCCCTGCCCTGTGCTGCCCTGGACATCTCTGTGGTGTTTGCAGCCTCACTGCCAGCCCCGGGGCAGGAGCTGTCTGTGGGCTGTGATTCCCTGGGGTGCCTGTGTCTGTTCTGCTGAGATCAGCATCATGGGCCATGTGTGGCTGCACAGGGCAGAGCTGAGGCTCCTCTGCCACCTGGGCATTCTTCTGGGAGCATGTCTGATGAGAACAAAGCCATGAGCACTGCTCAGCAGATGCTTTGCACTGCTTCTGCTCCCCCTGCACTGAATGACAGTATTTGCTGGTAAATGTAGCTTTGGTTTTATCATCTGTATCTCTCACTTCATCATATTTATCCATCACTTGCCAGGCCATTACTCACCTTAAAGTAAGTTTCACAGATAAAAGGATGAAGGAGGGTTGTAAACGACAGCAATGTTTACCATCCCATGTGTCCATCTCCCCTCTCCTCTGAAGGAGCCAAGGAAATGTAGAAAATAGCCATGAATTCTCCAAAAGTCTGTCTCCCACATGATCCTTGCTGCTTTCCAGGCAAGCCCTTGGCTGCCATTGTTGCTGCACATTTATGATCAGAGAGTACTTCAGTCATTTCCAGAGAACTCCATAACACACTTGTGTTGTCCAGTACTCTGTCCTGCACCAAGATTTATCTGCCTCATGTGTGTGCAGACAGACAGACAGACAGAAGTAACCTTGAAAACCTTACCATTCAAATATGAACTTTGTGGCAAATGCCTGTATCAGTAAGCCTCAAAGAACTGGAAAATCTTTTATTTATTTAAATTATCTTTGCATCCCCAAGGAGATGTTTTCTGTGCTGGTGTCATCTTCCTTCACAGGAACTTCTGCACACGTGCTGTGACAGTTTACATGGAAAAGGCACCTTTAATGTGCAGTTTAGCACCCTCCAACACACTCCTAGCTTGGAAATTGAGTGTGCAAAAAAGATGCAAAACTCAAATCTAAAAATATATCCAAGTGTCAGACTAAATTAAAATTCGTGCTTCATTAAGTGGGTGCAGTGCAACTAAAAGAACTGCTCCTCCTGTTCAGCTGGGGCTGAATCTCCTTAGGAGTGCCCATGGTACTGAGTTAATGGTGTTCAGCAGTTGTTCATTCCTAGTTTGCCACAATACCTGATTCTGCTTTTCCAGCAGTTGTTATGGCACATCTTCAAACTGATTTTAGGCTTTACACATTGCCTTTATGTTTGATCAACCATCTTCTTGCTGTGAATTAAAATACACGCCAGGTGCTGCAGCACACCTGTGATTTACAAACTGTTACTGGTATGTGAAATATCAAATACCCTTTGGTCACCCAGTGGGTGCTGTGTGAGCAAACACAGCCCGTGGAGCTGCTGTGGCTGCAAGGATTCCGTGGAAATACAGAGCCTTGGAAAAAAGAAAAAAACATTAAAAAGTATGTCTGGGCTGATTTTCCCTACCCTTTCATGTTGAGCACTCGGCCTTGCTTTAAAGAGGGATTTCAGAGAAGCACTTTGCTGTGTTGAGGGCTGGGAGCTCTCAGGCTGGGCTCTGGGTCCCACCAGGTCCCTGAGCCCCGGGAGGAGCGCTGGAGCTGATGTTCCACACCGTTGATTTTGTGCTGTTTCAGCAGTGGAGATATCAGGAGATCTGAGTACATATCTGAGCAAGAGCCACGGCTTCTTTCAAAGTACAAAATCCAGCAGAGTGCTTTCTGAAATAGGCAAGCTGACTTTTGACACTGAAGCATCGATTTCCTCCCTCTCCTTTGAGTTCGTATTGTTACATTTCTTTGACTTCTGACATCTTGCAGATTTTTGCAAATGAATGTGGTGATAGACAGGAATAAACTTAATTGTGAGAGTCAAAGATGAACCAGATGAATGCAAAGTAGGTCAGGAAAGGAAAAGGTGAGGGGAGCATTCTGGCAGTGACATGAGGGACATCTCTGCCAGGTACCCCAGGGGGAGATTTCAGAGCAGGAGGCATTTATTTCCATCCCTTTCTCTATTGCTCATTAGCCTTACAGCCCTAAGCAAAGTGCACTGGTGTCTTTCCTTAAAGCCAGGGTTTGGCTCAAAGCTGGAATATGCTCCACTGGAAAAGAGCTCCCAGCCCAGCAGGGCCAGTGGAACACACTTGGTGTCCTGGCTCCTCCACAGGAATTGACTGTAAAACGTGGGAAAGGTCTGGCACAGTCTCTGCAGTGGTGAAAGCAAATTCCACCCAGTGCATAGGAGTTCTGTGCTGAGGGCTGCAGACCCTTCCTGCTGGAGCAGCTCTAACTCCCTGTTTTACTGCCTTGGTGAATTCCACTATGTATTGCCACTGTGTTCTCTGAAATACTGCAACTCTCTGAGGCCAAGGCAAGTTTTCCACAGAAAATGATAATGTTCTCCTTCCTTTATTTTAATTGGTATTTCAGTGGAAGTGAGGAATTTGCTGATTTATGTAATTCTTTAAAAGAGGGCAGGGCAGCAAACTTCAGAGTAATTTATTTTTTGACATATATATTGCAGTGGTTTCGAAGACTTTTTGCAGCAGTTTGCAATCCTTTTCTGCAGAGCAAAATATTCACCTCAGACAGTGGAATTTCATGAAGTCATCACTGATTCATGCATTTCATGGTTATTTGCTATTTTTGCAGCCTCATCTGTGCATTTTTACTCCACGGCATCCTGCAGGCACGTTCATTTCTATCTGCTGTGCTGAAGTATTTATGCAGATTGTTTTAAGAATATGTTTTCAAACAGTTCAAGAAAAACAAACTTTTTCTTTTAAATAATTGTAGTTATCAATGAATTTTGTTCTGTATGTGCAAATACTTAATGAACAAAAAAAGATATAACTTGGCTTTTAGCAACCAAATATGAATCTCATTTAGTCAGTGAGATAACCATTTCTAGAAGTTTTCAGTATTCTCCCCCTCTCCAGTGTTCATTCCCAGCCTGCAGTTGGGATGCTCTCAGTAAGGCTGAAGAATCACAGGAGCTCTCAGGAAAAGGGGTGCTGACGGGGTAATTTCAGTGATCTGAGCTGAAATGATTTCAGTGACAATGTCACTGATCTGAGCTGCAGGGCAGCCAGCCCCGTGTGGCTCAGAATGTGCCCTGGCTGGGGCAGGGAGTCGGGTTTAGGTTTGGCCAGCCCATGATCATCAGGCAGAGCTCGTGTCCCGTTCCGGGGGAGATCCGAGCCCGCTCCTGTCTGCAGGCAGTGCACAGAGCCCAGCCTGCTGCCCCTGGCCACAAAGCCTGCTCTGCCTGCCCAGGCTCAGCCTAACTGCAGGGCAGTCAGGCTTGCACACAGCTGAGTAACCGTGCCTAGCCAGGGCCTGTGTTCTCCCAGCTGCACAGAGGTCTGAGCGTGCCATTGGAAACCACTTTGGACATTAACACCATCTTCATTGGAAACTATTCACATGGCTTAATTGCTTCCTTGAAATCTTCTGCATCGTGGGCTTGTCTGAGCAGCACGTGGGAGGGACTTTGGCACCAGGGATGTGTTGGAGGTGGCACAGGAGGTCCAAGGCAGGGCCTGGAGCAGGACCCGTCCTGCTGACTCTGCTTGGATGGGATTTGCCCTTCTCATGCAGGCAGAAGCAAACCTGGCACCTGGTCACTGCAGAGCCCTGGGAACCCCCCAGCACAGAGGTGCTGTGCCTGCAGGGCTTTGGAAGGGATGCTGCTGATGGCTGTGTCACCAGGACTGCCCCACAAGGGGGGTCCAGCACCAGGGCTCCATCCTCTCGGGGGGTTTGGCTGCTCTGGGGCAGGACAGCTCCGGGTTTGAGGGGCAGATTCCTTCAGAGCTGCTGGGCATGCCTGGGGCCCTGCAGGAGTGTGTGCTCACCTCCCAGCAGCTGGGGCAGCTCCTGCAGACCCCGAGCAGGTTCCCAGATGTGCAGGGTGCTGCTTCTGTGCCTGATCCCCCCCCAGGCTGCTCAGGGAGGGAGGGCAGCGCTCAGTGTTCTTTAGCTGCTGGCACAAAATGACTAGCGATTGTCAGGAAGCATTTCTTTTTCTCTCTTGACATTTCCTCCTAGCAACACGTAGGATATACATTTCCTATAAATTGTAAGCCTTTTTTTTTCCTTCTCCAATTTTTTGTGAGTCGACAAAGTATTGGGTACAGGGAGAGTACACAGAAACACGAAGGAGGTGTGTGGTGTCCAAGGCCTGCAGCAGAATTCCTTCTGTGAACCCACAAGCAGTGTTTTCAAGGCATTCAGATTTACCTCTCAGCTGTTCCAGCAGCTCAGAAGGAGATAAAAACCTCCAAGAATTTTGCAATAGCTCTTGAAGAGCTGAGAGCACACAAAACTCAACCAAAACAAAATAACATTTCTTATACCTGAATGGGTTTAGAATTGGTGTCATTTACAAGAGAAAAATAGAAAAGTGAAGGCAAGAATGTTAATAAATTCCACAGTACTCCTTAGCGTTGAATTCTATCAAAAAGTGAAGTCAAGGATGTGTGTGTGTTCATATGTGAAAGCCATAATTTATTTAAACTTCAGTGTGCCTCTGGTGCTTTCAGGAGCTGGCTAATGAGATGATGACGTTTCACCTTAAGGTCATATTTTACAATAAACTCCAGATATTATTTTCTTCTTGAGGTACCTGTAATATCTTAGGTGATTTAAAAATATTGCATAAGAATGCCACAGACTGAAATTTAGACAGACAGCTGAACAGTGGGAAAGGGCAGGATTGGGAGAGAATTTATTTTTACAAGGCAAGTCATAATGTTTCACCTGGGAGGTCTCTGAGAAAGGTTTGGCTGCAGCCAGGGAAGGTCAGTACAGATTAGAGCTCTGGGATGAGCTTGCTTTGTGGTTTAGCTCCACCAGGCCCTGCAGCAGAAGTGACTGGGAGATGGGTTTTGTTTTGTCAAGATAAATATTTGAGGTGTGCAGGGGACAAGGAGGGTTCATAAAGCTGCCTTCCTTGCTCTCAGTGGCACTGTGTGCTGTCCCTCTCCATCACGAGCACCCTTGCTGCTGCTCTCAGTGCCAGGGCAGCTCTGCGTGCTCTCCTGCCACTGCTGGGCCTCTGTGACCTCTGGGCAGGCAGGGCTGCTTGGGCCAGCTCCACTCCTCAGGCACCACAACCATCACAGTTCTGATGCATAATTTATCCCTCTTTTTAGATCAATTTCCTTTCCATCTGCACCTCTCAATGTGTTGTTTCTTTTGACATCTCAGGCTAGGGCTGATCTTTTACCATTCCAGAAGAATCCAGGGTATTTCTAGCCTTTTGAGCAGTGGTTTGCTACTTTATGTAAAATGAACAAAGAACAGAAAACTCAGCAATCCTACTCTAGAGCAGCTCTGAGGAAGGGCCAGCAGCTTGAAGGCTTGGGGCAGGAGCTGCCCCTGGTGAACAGGCTGAAAACATGGCCAGGGCTCATGTTCCAAATCCAAAAGACACAGATGCAAACTGTAAATCCTGTCATAATAATGCTGACCCTTGCAATATTTCACCCAAACATTTGAAAATACGACCTTGTATTGGCTCCCTACTGCTCTTTTATTTCCTTTTTCCCCTATAGAAAAGCAATAGCTGCCTGACACTTGTTTAACAGTTTCATCTCTCGCTGTACTCGACTCAAATTGAAGCAAGTTGCTCTTTACAATTGAAAGTGTGAAAGGTTGTAGAATTGTCCTCTGGAGGTCAGGCAGGCACTCAGCTCAGGTTGTGTATCCCAACCTCCTTTTTCTGTGCTCCTTTTTCTGTGCTCCTGCTGAGCACAGCAGCAGGGGAGCCCTGCTGGAGCTGGTGTCACCTTTGCCTAAATCTGTGCCCAAACACCAACACTTCCTCCTGCATTATGGGCTTTGCATCATCCCCATGTTTCTTCTTCCTGCTTTTAATAATCCACTTTGTCAACATATCAAAGCAATGGCAAAGCAATGAGTAATTTATTTAGAGGAGGGACACCAGAGACACCCCAGTGTGAGGGTTATTGTTACAACTACCAAAATGTATTCAAAGAAATCATTGTGCCTCCTGTGCCAAGGTCCCCAGACATGTGGGTAGAATCTCTGCCTTATGGCTAGCTTGGTTTTCCCCCTCTGTCTCTGTCCCCCCTTCAGTGTTTGAAAGCAGAATTGCCTCTGCAGCATTCAGGGATGAGGCTGCAGCTGGCATGTATGAAGATCTCCTCTGCTCCCACAGTGGGGTAGATAATTGACAGTAATGGCTGTAAAATCCAGAGCTCAGGGGCTGGTTTGTTGGGGTTTTTTTAAACTCCCAAGCCATCCCTCTGGAAAACAGTTTGATCAGTGGCTGAGCATTTCACACTGGTATTAATAAATGCAGAATGTTAAAGAGCCACTTCAGGAATAAATAATCTAATTCAGTTCATAATCCTAAATGTTGTTTAAAAAGAAATAAAAGTAATAACAAAAACAAATTACCCTTTATTTAAATATTAATCTTTGATGGTAATTGTGCCTGAATAAATATTTCAGTTGGAGAAGTGGGTTGTATTGTCAGACTGAAAGCTGTGCTGTGACTGAATGCAGTGTCCTGTGCTGGTGGCTGGCAGAGAAGAGCTGCTGCTCTGAAAGCTTTCTGCTGCTCTGTGACTGTCACTGTGCATTAGCAGCAGCTCCCTGGGTGATGGGGGCTTGCTGAACGGGGCAAGGACGTCCACTTGGCACAGACTCCTCGCTGGGCTGCTCCAGTCACATCAAAATGGTAGATAAATATATATATATTGATAAAACCAGCAGCATTCACAGCTATGGGGCTTTGTGTTGTCTAGGAGTGCAAAACACAGCTAAAAATTCACTCTGTTGTAGTTTTAGGAGGAGCTGGTGTGGCTGATGATGCTCCCAGTTCCTGCTTCTCACCTAATCCAGTTGTAACACATGCACCACTGAGCTTTTTCTTATTTAACCAGGATTTGGATCTCTGCTCATCTAAAAAACTGCATTATTGGCTACTGCTTTTGTTTTTCTGCATTTCTGTTTCCCTCTGGACCTTGTGGAATGCCAGTGCCCTGGTGCAGACCAGAATTACCACCCAAAGAGCCCCCAGAGTCGAGGGGCTTCAAAACAAACCAGTGGAGGGCTTCCTATCTGTATTTTAAAGACTGTCAAGAAGGCAGATGTTGCAGTGGCCTAGTGCAGATCTAAATGCAGTGGAGTGATGTGGCTAGAAAAGAGCTCAGCCTCTGCAGTGTGCCCCTTTGAGCAGGGACTGCCGTGAGCTGTGCAGCTCGTGGGGATCAGGAAGGTGTGATGCAGATTCCTGACCGCTCCTCAGGGCATTCTCCTGCTGGGAGTGCTGCAGCCCAGGCTGATCCTGCCGTGCCAAAGGACGGGGTTCTGCTCTGCTGGGGTCTCAGTGGTCAGGATTTGTTCCTTTGGAGATCTGATTGTAGCCCTGAACTCTTCCTTTTTGGCCTTCACTGACAAATGTGGGAGCCTGAATCATGCTGAGGATGTCAGAAATGTGCAGTGAGGAGTGGGGACGTGGCTGGCACAGGGTCACTCAGCAGAGCAGTGACAGAGCCAGACGTCTCCTGTGCTCCCAGCTCAGTGTTTCACGTCAGCTGCAATTTTTCATGGCTGTGTGGCTGCTCCTGTTGTATTCCTGCTTGGAAATGGACCCAGTGCCGTGATGTCCCTGAATTCAGTCCAGTTCTGCCCCTGGAACTCCAGCAGTGGTGCAGGGGCAGTGGAAGTTTCTCTTTCTGCCATCTGTGATTGCATTTTATGAGACTGATGAGAAGAGCAAAGGATGATCATGTTTGCAGCATGGGGCCTTCTGGAAGTAGGAGCACCCTTTAATTTATGATTTACACTCATCAGTACTGATGGAGATGTCAGTTTTTTTGTACCTATGGGAGAAATGTCTGCTCTGGAGCCACTCCCTGCTTCAGTGCTCTTCATTTCTCTTTCTTACCCAAATAGCTTCCAAGTTGTTTCTACTTCATCTTTTCTCCACACAATTCATCTGCCCACTTCTCACATTCATGTAAAAACTCTGGCACCAATCCTTGGCTCTTTCATGTTTTAGATTATTTTGCTCCTAAGCACTGGAAAAGTCTGCACCCGTAATTCAGATGATTTTGTTGCTTCTTGTTTTACATCTCCACAAATTCTGCAGAACACAATGTTTCTTTTATGAACAAAGAGTTCTAAATTATTAAACACAGAAATAAGAGATGGAGACATACTTTGTAGCGCTTTTCCTTTGGAATTGTCAGAGAAGTTTGATTCATTCATGCTATTACATGTTTTTACCATGAAAAAGAGTTATTCCTTTACCTTCCTTCACTTACTGCTGTTCATTGTGTGTCCTAGGATGCTCTGATACAGAAAATAACCATATTGCATTTTAAATTTCCATTAGCTGTGCTAGCAGTCAGAAGCAGCCCTGCAGACACCGGCTGTATGTGTGCTGAGAAAATTCCAGTGAGGGAAAGGCTCCTGTGCTGCTGCAGCCCTGCAGACACCGGCTGTATGTGTGCTGAGAAAATTCCAGTGAGGGAAAGGCTCCTGTGCTCCTGTGCTCCTGCAGACACCGGGTGCATGTGTGCTGAGAAAATTCCAGTGAGGGAAAGGCTCCTGTGCTGCTGCAGACACCGGGTGTATGTGTGCTGAGAAGGTTCCAGTGAGGGAAAGGCTCCTGTGCTGCTGCAGACACTGGGTGTATGTGTGCTGAGAAAATTCCAGCGAGGGAAAGGCTCCTGTGCTCCTGCAGACACTGGGTGTATCTGTGCTGAGAAGGTTCCAGCGAGGGAAAGGCTCCTGTGCTCCTGCAGACACCGGGTGCATGTGTGCTGAGAAAATTCCAGTGAGGGAAAGGCTCCTGTGCTGCTGCAGCCCTGCAGACACCGGCTGTATGTGTGCTGAGAAGCTTCCAGTGAGGGAAAGGCTCCTGTGCTGCTGCTGCACCCCGAGCATGGCTGGGCTGTGCTCCTCGAGCAGAAGCCAGGCCATGCTCTCATTCTGTGGGGGCCCTCATTGCAGGGGTCACTTCACTGAGCGAGGGGCAGGGGTGATGATTCTCTCCACCTATTAATTTGGTGAATGTACTGAGTTGAACTGCAGGATTTGCTGATAAATGAGCCCCCAGCTCAGCAGGCTGTTGAGATTGATTGCTGTTTAGCAGAGCACGTGTGCTTAGCTGGGGTGGCAGAGCCCCAGTGGCTCTGAGCAGGGTCAGCAGTGGAGCTGGGGCTCCAAGGAAGGTCAGCAGCCATGGAATGGGAGGAGTGCTCAGCCAGCAGCCTGGTTCCTCTGCATGTGCTGCTCGGGAATGAGGGCACACAGGGACTCTCAGGAGTGCTCTGCATCCTGCTCACACAGGTGTCACTGTTCCCTTCTGCTTCCAAAATTTAATCATTCTTCACCTCTACTCTTCTCTCTAATTTTGTTGAAATTGGTCTAATATTCTGGAGGGAATGACAGAGACTCAGATGGACTGATTGCATAATCCTCTCTTTATTAAGGAGCTTGGAAAAAGAAAAACAACTCCCAAACCAGCTTGTTATAGCCATCTATGCCACTGCAGAAATGATTTCTTTCTAAGCATTTTATCCTAGCTATTTTAAACCTTCCCAGATATTGTGCTTTTCATTTCTTTCTGAGACTCTTCCACTGTCTTTTTGCTTTGAATTTGCTCCATGTTTCCTGTTGTTTCTAATTATAGTTTTTACCATGAAAAAGAGTTATTCCTTTACCTTCCTTCACTTACTGCTGTTCATTGTGTGTCCTAGGATGCTCTGATACAGAAAATAACCATATTGCATTTTAAATTTCCATTAGCTGTGCTAGCAGTCAGAAGCAGCCCTGCAGACACCGGGTGTGTGTGTGCTGAGAAAATTCCAGTGAGGGAAAGGCTCCTGTGCTCCTGCAGACACTGGGTGTATGTGTGCTGAGAAGGTTCCAGTGAGGGAAAGGCTCCTGTGCTGCTGCAGCCCTGCAGACACAGGTGTGTGTGTGCTGAGAAGCTCCCAGTGAGGGAAAGGCTCCTGTGCTGCTGCAGACACCGGGTGTATGTGTGCTGAGAAGGTTCCAGTGAGGGAAAGGCTCCTGTGCTGCTGCAGACACTGGGTGTATGTGTGCTGAGAAAATTCCAGCGAGGGAAAGGCTCCTGTGCTCCTGCAGACACTGGGTGTATCTGTGCTGAGAAGGTTCCAGCGAGGGAAAGGCTCCTGTGCTCCTGCAGACACCGGGTGCATGTGTGCTGAGAAAATTCCAGTGAGGGAAAGGCTCCTGTGCTCCTGCAGCCCTGCAGACACCGGCTGTATGTGTGCTGAGAAGCTTCCAGTGAGGGAAAGGCTCCTGTGCTGCTGCTGCACCCCGAGCATGGCTGGGCTGTGCTCCTCGAGCAGAAGCCAGGCCATGCTCTCATTCTGTGGGGGCCCTCATTGCAGGGGTCACTTCACTGAGCGAGGGGCAGGGGTGATGATTCTCTCCACCTATTAATTTGGTGAATGTACTGAGTTGAACTGCAGGATTTGCTGATAAATGAGCCCCCAGCTCAGCAGGCTGTTGAGATTGATTGCTGTTTAGCAGAGCACGTGTGCTTAGCTGGGGTGGCAGAGCCCCAGTGGCTCTGAGCAGGGTCAGCAGTGGAGCTGGGGCTCCAAGGAAGGTCAGCAGCCATGGAATGGGAGGAGTGCTCAGCCAGCAGCCTGGTTCCTCTGCATGTGCTGCTCGGGAATGAGGGCACGCAGGGACTCTCAGGAGTGCTCTGCATCCTGCTCACACAGGTGTCACTGTTCCCTTCTGCTTCCAAAATTTAATCATTCTTCACCTCTACTCTTCTCTCTAATTTTGTTGAAATTGGTCTAATATTCTGGAGGGAATGACAGAGACTCAGATGGACTGATTGCATAATCCTCTCTTTATTAAGGAGCTTGGAAAAAGAAAAACAACTCCCAAACCAGCTTGTTATAGCCATCTATGCCACTGCAGAAATGATTTCTTTCTAAGCATTTTATCCTAGCTATTTTAAACCTTCCCAGATATTGTGCTTTTCATTTCTTTCTGAGACTCTTCCACTGTCTTTTTGCTTTGAATTTGCTCCATGTTTCCTGTTGTTTCTAATTATACTCTCCTGCCTACCTGCTCTAGCAATTTTCTCTCCTTGACGGATAAATCCTTGAAATATTTGTGGAAAGTGAGCACTTTCTGGTTCTTGTGCCTTTTAAGCCTCACCTACTGATAATTTTTTCAGAAAATCACCAACCTGCCTTCTGCTCTACTTGATGTTCCTTTAAGTACTGCTCGTTCAGGCCCTCTGGAAATCTGGCAGATTATTTCTTCTACCGTTTTTCTAAAAAACCCTGCCCATTTCCTGCGGTCCTTGTGGCTCTTGTTTGTACCTTATCCTGCTGTGCAATGACAGCAGAACTAAAGTCAAACAGCTTGAGCAAAGCAAATGGAAAACCATGCCTAAAAATCCATTTATATTCACGGACTGTAGTGATAATTCTGGCAGCGCTGTGTTTTAATTCTTCACATCGTTTGGTTGCTTTTAATACCCATAACAGCTGCCCGTTGGATTTCTCCACACAAATTCCAAGAACCGTGCTAGTTAGGGGGTTTGGAGTAAGTTCCCCGTCCAAATTTTCCATTTTGCTTGCTTGGAGCAGATATTCTGAGCCCACACTTTTGGAGATTTTGTGTCCCAGCTCGTACCCCCTTGAAGATTTTCACTGCAGGGAAAGAAGAGCAGTGTCTGTATTTGCAAAGGTTCCATGTCAGCCTTGCAAAGAAAGAGAGTTTACATTCAATTAAGTCATTAGACTCACAATTGGACTAAGAAACTCTGGGGCAGTAGCAGTGAGAGTAAAAACCAAGTAAGAGTGAGTAGTTCAAGCTGTCCAGTGTTCAGGTGTGTGCTGTGAAATGTTACTGGAACAGAAATTGATCTTCACTTACTGCTTCCCCCCCTTATGTGAATGATTTATGAACCTGTTGAAGCTGTTAATGATTACTAACATTACTGAATTCATAATTATAACAATTAGGGTGTCTCTTCCCCTGCCTCCAGCTCGATCAAATCAATATGTCTTTCTCAAGGGCTGGATGTGCATCTTTCCACGGTCAGTTGCAAAGATTTCTGAGTTCAGTCTGAGGCCCCCCCAGGTAGGAGCAGTGCTCTGCTGAAGCTCAGAAGGGAACCTGCTGCTGAGGTCCAAGATTAGTACCTGCAGACTGAGCTCTCAGAGTGGCTGTGGAGCCCAAATTCCAGCAGCTGGAAGGCTGCCACACAAGGAAGGCTGAGTGATGGGTTCTGGCCTCCCCTAGCTGACAGTGCTGCTCCTCACTCTGCTCAGGTGATAATTCCCATTCACAGGGGCACGTTTCTGAGGGTGGCATGGAGCATTTCATGCCATGGCTGTTTTTCTGTCTCCCCCACTTTTCTAGTTATTAGTCTGATCATGTTATTATTTGTACTGAAAGAGTAATTTCCTTTTGGAAATGGCAAACAAGTGCAGCCACGATCTGCCAGAGTGGATTGAGTGAGGTGGTGAGAGCCCACCATTCTCATCTGCCTCCTCAGATCAGGGAATGTTTAAAGTCCATTTAAGTTTATCTGCAGTAATGGTTTTGTTTACAGCTGTTTGGCTGGAGGTGATTTGAGGACACAGAAACTTGGAAGGAATAATTCTGGAGGAGGGAGCTGTTACCAGCCATTCCATGTTCCAGAAGCTCAGTGTTTTACTGCGAGCTCTTGCAGGAGGAGGAGCTGCATTGGCATTATCCCTTGCATGTCTGGGGTGGGATGGGCTCTTGGAATTCTGACTTCAGCTCCAGCCAGGGTGGCTCCTCTGGCTGCTTCAGCCATTAGAATAATCAGCTTCTGCAAAAGTCTTTCAGGGAATAGGCATTTAAAATCCCTAAGTGCTTTTAGAGTGGAGCTTGGTGAGTTTATGGAGAGATGACATGGTGTGGTGGTGGCCCTGGCAGGGAGCAGCCAGCTCAGGGTGCAGCTCTGCTTTCTGCTGCCTTGGATTTCCCTCTGTAGGGAGGATCTGCCTGCCACAGGGGTCTGTCCCTGCCACAGGGGTCTGTCCCTGCCACAGGGGTCAGCAGCTCCTGCACTGCTGGCAGCAGTGACCCTGGGCTGCTGCTTGGCAGGGAGCAGCCAGCTCAGGGTGCAGCTCTGCTTTCTGCTGCCTTGGATTTCCCTCTGCAGGGGGATCTGCCTGCCACAGGGGTCTGTCCCTGCCACAGGGGTCTGTCCCTGCCACAGGGTCTCTCCCTTGGCGTTTGCTGCAGCAGCTCCTGCACTGCTGGCAGCAGTGACCCTGGGCTGCTGCTGCTGCTGCTGGGGGACACAGAGGCACCCGAGGGTGGGACTGGGAGCAGCCAGGGGCACAGACCCCAGCAGGGACACCCAGGGACACAGATCCAAACAGGGACACTCAGGGACACAGACCCCCGCAGGGACACCCAGGGGCACAGACCCCAGCAGGGACACCCAGGGACACAGACCCCAGCAGGGACGCCCAGGGACACAAATCAGTGCTGCTGATTCCTGCACTGATTCCTGCACTGATTCCTGCACTGATTCCTGCACTGCTCCCTGCCCTGGGGGGCTTTGCTGGCTCCGGGCACCTCCCACGGGGTAATGCCCTGCAGCATAACTGCCATCATAACCTGCCACTGCTATTATTGTTATTATTTGAGGTTTTTATTGTTTTTATTCTTTCCATCACTCCTGGGAGTGTCCCCAAGCACTGGCAGGCTCTTGTGTCCCCTTGCCCTGAGCAGCCCTGGGCTCAGGTGCTGCACAGCCTCGGGCTCCAAGGGGGAGCAGCAGGTGCAGCAAACCCCAAAAGGATTGACTCCAGCACTTCATGCTGATCAGAACATGACTTCTGAGAGCTCTTGAACTCACACAATTTTTGATGTCACAAGTAGATCAAAAGCTGTGATTTGATTTGGCAGGACCTAGCACTCAGCTGCAGAGCTGTCCCATCATCCTGTCTGTGTGATTTCCTCATGGCTGTCAGATCATCCCAAGGTGTGTGGAGGGGAAACATCTGCTCCAGTAAAAATGTACCACAGCTGGAGCAGGGACAGGTACAGGAGGAATAATTTACTGAGAAATTATCTACCTTGAGAAAGGGGCTAGACCAGGTGGAGTTCAAAGGTCTCTCCTAACCAAGATTGCCCTGTAATTCTGTGATTTAAAATATATTTCAGCCTAAAGCTCTTTCAAAAGCTGGTTTTGGAGGGAGGCAAGGTGTATCTTCTCTTTTCAGTTTATTTTTCATATTACTGCTTAAAAATAAAAAACAAATGGGATTCTGGAAGCTTCTGTTTTAATATTAAGAAAGCTGGAAAGTATTTCCTTTTTTTAATTCTAGACTTGGCAAACACTGAACAATTGTGTACAGAAAACTCTTTTTAAATTTTTATTTTAACTGAAAAGGACTTTGCAGTTTTGAAAGATGTATGAGTTCAGCAGAAATACTTGCTGAATAGTTCACAGCAGAGGACATTCCTGCAGCTGAGGGTACTAATCTCATATATTGGATGTGCCTTGGCAGGTATCTCCAAATAAGTCACTAATTTTGAAATACATTGAGAGCTTGAGTCTTGTGGAATGTGATGCTGCTTTTATATATAATTGTATTTGTGGAACCAGTGTGGACACTAATAAGAAGGCATAAAAGAAGGTGTTACAGATCTCACCGTGGAGATGTGGCTGCAGCTAAATGCAAAGGTCCAGATCTTCCACTCTGGGTTTAATGCCACAATTGCATTTTTGAAAAATTAGTAAGGGTCATAATTTCAAAACCATTCTGACTTCCAAAGTCTAACCCCACATATATTTATGCACAGGTGTAAATTTGCTGGTCATGTGTGAGAGGGGCTTTTAAGTGGATAAATATTTGTAGGATGAGGAGGGAGTCGTGCTGCAGGGCTGAGCACGGTGCTTGATCTCCTGGTTTGGCGTGCTGGGATTACTCAGCAGTAAATATTTGCAGTGCTGGCTCTGGGGGTTTTCAGCATGAAGAGCCTGGGTCTCGTTCCCTCAGAGCAGAGCAGGGTTTGTGCAGCTCCTGCCATTCAGAAAAAGGTTTCTTTCATTTCCAGGAGGCCGTGATGCTGTTAACAGGCTGCCAAATTGCAACGTGAATGAACCATCTAAAGCTCCTCTTAGGAATGCTCGGGAGTGTTGTTGATCCAAAGGCTGGGGTCTGGGGTGAGGCTGTGGATGCCCACAGCGCTGCCAGTGCTGGGCTAGCCCTGCCTGAGCCCTGTGTACCTGCTTTGCCTACCCATAAAACAGCAGCTGTGGCTGAAGTTAACAGCTTTTCCCCTTGCTAAGCCAGCCATCACCACATTCCCTGGTGGTCCTGTGCAGTCCGAGCCTTGGCTGGATCCTGCACACACTTCACCCTGAATCGTGACCGCTTGTGGCTCTGTGCCTGCTCTCCTCTTTGCAGTTTTTACCAGTTTAACCAGTGAGTTATCCTGCATTTATTGTTATTTTTGTGCCGAGGACGATAAAGCAGCAGGTGGAGAAAGCCACATTGAGTGTATTTGTGGGGTTTTATTGGACTTTGCACTGTCAGTAAAACCATTTTTGTAGCCTCCAGCTCTGCCTGCTGCCCAGGAGCTGGGCTGTGCTGCTGGTGCCTCGTGGTGGGGCTGCTGCAGAGGGACCCGATGGCCCTGGCTGCTGGGGATCCCTCACTGAGTGATTGTCTGATGGGCTGGAATAAAGTCAGCATTGATTTCCCCTTCCCTTGGCACAGTGTGGGAAATGATCCCTGCCTTTACCACGCCAGGAGATGCTCAGAGCCCTGGTTCTGAACTGAACTGCTGACTCGGTGGGTAATTATGTTTTAAATTGATATTATATTAAGAGATTTGCTAATTTTTGCTCACTTCTGAATTATTTGGGAAAAGTGCTATCAACAGCTGGAAAATCACATAGTGAATAATTTATTTGACAATAGCAAAAAAATAAAAGTCAAATAAATAATTCAGCAAATATTTCTCAACCAACACTACTGATGTCAAGCTCCAGAGAGATGGATCAATTTTTAAAAATAACTCTATTACATGATTAGCAGACTCATTTCTTGGTGATTTTTCTTGCTAGTTGGTTCACTTCATGCAGTGGTTCCCACAGAAAAATGACTTTTCAGTCTACCTATCCTGAATTTTTAATAGTAAGATGACACTGAATAAAGTTAAATTTTCATGTAGTGCTGTATGTATCACCTTCTCTTGGTACATCAGTGGTGAGTAATGATCTTTGCTGTAGCACAGGGCTCCAGGTTCTACTGATATTGGCTTTTAGAGTGCCCTCTCTGACCTAGGGACGGGCTGAGCCCCAGGTCTCACTTTCTTGTCTAAAATATTTGAGTTTTTATTGTTTGTGTGATGTGCAGAGGATGAGCTGTCAGTGTGCTGACACACATGGGGCAGCGTTGCGCCATGCTGCTGGGCTTGGCTTAATAAAATTCCAGCTTTTTGGGTGAACTCAGACATGTTTTTGGCTGCCAGGGAGGGCTGGGAATCCTGCTGGCCGTGCCAGCCTGGCTGGATGTGAGACCAGAGCGTGGTGAGCTCTCCTCCTGAGCTGAGCCAGCCCCTCCGACCGTGCTGCTTGAAACTCCTGCTTCGTGGCAGTTCTTGCAGTATTTGATTTTTTTACCTGAAGTACCAGTTGTAGGAACAAAACATCCACAGAAAACCTGCAGGACCCACAGCTGCCCCTGCTCGCCCCTGTGCATCACCACCAGGTGCTGTCAGACATGCAGCAGCAGCAGTTTATTGCATTGCAAGTGGCTGTTTATTCAGCAGAGAGGTGATCTCTGTCTCCCCAGCAAATGTGGAGAGGAATGCAAATGTCCCTCCTGCCACAACAGTTTGGCTCAGATGTAGAGGCTTCTTAAAACAAAAACCCTCACAAATAAAAGGATTCTCTCTCCCGAGACCAGAGTTGTGGATATTTTTTAAGAATTCAGCAAAGACTAGACAGACAGTCTTCTCTTGGTGAAAATAAACTAAAATATTATCAGGATTCTCTCCTGGCTACTTTAAATATAGATGGGATATATATATATATGTGTGTGTGTGTATATATATATATATATATTCCTTCTGGTACAGGAGATTTTTCACTCAAGTGATTTCTTTTCTCTTAATATCTTTTAGTTGCCTCCTCCTTTTTTTTTCCCCACCCAAAATCTGTTTAGGTGTGAAGACAGTTTGTTACTGGGCTGCATGTTCCCAGGAGCACTGCAAAAATATGGATAAAATCCACTTTATTTAAAGACTTTGGCAGTGCTGGGGATCTGCTGCTCTAGGGAGTGTAAATGCAATGTCCATGTGCTCTAGGGGAGCTCTAGGGCTGGGGACAGAAGGGAAGGAGGTACCAAAAAGCAAATATTCTGAAGGAAGGGCTGGTTCTCTAGTGATCCTTTGATTTCCTTCCCACCTCCTCATTCTTGGTTAGGAAACAAGAACTGTTCAGTGATGGTATCAGGAGTAATGGCTTCAAATTCCAGAAGAGAGGAGCAGAGAAGGTTTGTAGAATCCTTTTAGTGAAATTGTTTACATTCTGCAGAAAATACCATAGGAAAAGGTTGGGTTTTTTTTTTATTTTAAACAGAATCTGTATCAGAAATTAAATGTTTTTTAAAAAAATAGGGAGCTTTGTTCCAGTGTGGCAGTGCTTTGGCTTTTTAGGCATTTATCTACATCTGCTGTGGGCTGATGTTGTTTCCTCCCACACAGGGAAGGGAACTTGGTGGTTTTGTCTGAATAACAGCATAGCACATAACCTTACTTTTAGCCAAAAAATTAACTTCTGTCTGAAATGTCACCTTTTTTTTCCACTGTGTGGTGCATAAATCATCTCATCCCCTCTTTTTATGAGAAAGTAATTTTCAGTTTAATTTTCTCTGCTGTGGAACAGGAGTAATGGTTTTCACAAACCCCTGCGGGCCTCCTGGGGTCGGCTGTGCTGCTGCCACCCTCCTCTCTGCTGGGAAGCTTTCCCAGTGATCCTGGAAACATTTCTTCCTTTCCTGAGCTCTGCTGTGGCACCCCTTGCCCTGGCCCTGCAGCGTTTCGGGCCAGACTGCTTTGGTGCCCTGCAGGAGATGTGCTGGCCACCTTTGTGGGGGTGGAGGAGAATAAAATTACCTTTGCTCGGCTCTCCTCTGCCGCAGGCTCCTTGTTCACGTTCCTGTGACACGTCCTGGTTTGCATATTGATGGTTCAGGCTGCTCCTGCCCACTGCAGCCTGCTGGAGCCAGTGATGGACCTTGGACCAGGGCTGCTCTGGGGAGGGGCAGGAGGAGCCTGGGGTGGGGACATGGCACAGGGACCACAGCTGGTGAGGGCAGCAGGGGATCCTCCACCTGAGAGCACTGCCCGTGTCCAGAGCTGCCCCTGGGTTCACAAGTCTCTCCTTCCAAACAGGGTGTGACAGCCCTCTGAGGAGTGCTCACTGAGGAAGAGTATGTCACAGCAGAGGTGCCAGCACTGGCCGAGGGCCCTGCCCCTCTCAGAGCCAGAGCCAGCAGAGGAGGTGTCTTTATCAAATATTTTGCCTGTGTCAGGGTGTGTCAGAAGCAGCAGGGGCAGGGTGGCCCTGTGGAGGTAGGAAATGCTCCCCTAGAGGCAGGACAGGGTGCCCCATGGCTCTTTATTTGTAAGAGCTGCTTGATCTCTTGTTGGGGAATAGGAGGCAGATGAAGAAATACAGAACAAAGCTGTCTGTGCCATCCTGGCTGGCAGAAGGAAGGACCTGACTACTCCATTCCAGTGAATTTTGGGGTCGTTGGTTGGGCTGAGATGCTGTGAAGGTGTGTCTGCACAGCACAGAGCCCAGCAGGGCCCTGCTCACCAGGAGTTCCTCTGCACTTTAACCCTCAACATAAACAGCATCACCCAGGGGAGGGATTTGGCTTTGAAACAGCACCAAGAGCTGTTTTACTTCAACTGAGCCTGCATTGCTGCTGTGCCCCTTTGGGGTGTCCATCCTCCACTTTGTGACCTTGTCCCCTCCCACACTGCCCCTGCCAGTGCACCTGCAGCGGAGGTGGCTGCAAGCTGCTGCTTTGTGCTGACCACAGCCTGGATGTGCTCCTCCAGGAGGGCTGGGCACTGCCCCGTTTCCAGGAGCAGGGCCTGGGTGCCCAGTAGGAATATCCTCCTTGGAGCAAGCAGCTCTGACTTCAGCAGAAAAGCCACAACTTTTTTTATGTGACTGAACTCCACAGGTGAATATTACTTGTCCAAATTTCTCCGTTTATGTTCTTTAGCTGTATTTTCTGATAGGTAACTTTTTGCCTTATTTCTCTTTTGAAAAACCCCAGTTGCTGAATTCATCTTAGGAAGAGTGCAGACTGGGAAACATCCATGGGACTGGCACGTGGGAGGACTGACACAGTTAGTGATTCAGTTGCTGAATTCAGCTTAAGAAGAGTGGGAAACATCCATGGGACTGGCACGTGGGAGGACTGACACAGTTAGTGATGAGTAAAGCAATTGAGCCAAGTTCCTGACCTGGTGCTGACAGCCTGAGTCTGATCATAGGTCATAGTCACAGGTCATGCAATACTTTCACATTTTAAATACGTCTTTAGTGGCAGTGATGAGGTTCTTACTGATTTTTGTTGTGCATTGTTATCTTCTCTCTTGGAGGTGTTTAGCATTTTTAAGGGGAACTAGTTCAAGTAATTTCTGTCAAAATCACATTTGGTAGCTGGTAGCAAGGTGTGGGATTTTGCTGCAAGAAATGCTTCGTTCAAATACCTGCTTTGAAGGAGAACCTAAAAGAAATACTTCTGTGCCTTTGGGGCTGCTGTAGCTGTGGCAGTGGGAGCTGTAGCTCATCAGTGTGCTCCACCTCTCTCCCTCCCCAGCTCTTCCACTGCCTTGTTTTACTCTGTCCTAATCACTTGTCTCCTAATCTCCAGCATAGCTGGAAAGCTTTAGGGGTTTGCCTTTTTGTGAGAGTGTTTGGGTGCTCCCAAGGTCTGGCACTGTGCCCTCAGTGCCCCCTGTCCCTGTGGCAGCAGCAGTGCTGCAGAGCCAGCACAGGGAGCGAGCAATGCATCAGGCAGCAAGGCAGCGATGCAGTGATGCGGCCTGAGCAGAGCCCCAGCCCCAGGCAGTGATGCAGTGATGCAGTAATGCACCCTGAGCAGAGCCCCAGCCCCAGGCAGTGATGCAGTGATGCAGCCTGAGCAGAGCCCCAGCCCCAGGCAGTGATGCAGTAATGCAGCCTGAGCAGAGCCCCAGCCCCAGGCAGTGATGCAGTGATGCAGTAATGCACCCTGAGCAGAGCCCCAGCCCCAGGCAGTGATGCAGTAATGCAGTGATGCAGTGATGCAGTAATGCACCCTGAGCAGAGCCCCATTAGCTCCTCAGACTCAGGACTGGGGTCGAACTCGCTGCACAAGCCAGGCTCTGGGCCAGGCTTTGGAGACAATGCCCTGCCCGTTCCTGCTCACACAGTTAAGGGAACTGGGATTCAGTAGTCACAGCTGCATAAAGCAGCTTGTGATCCCACCCAGGCCAGCATGAAGTGAGACTGCATTCAGGGCTAGTTTAGAAATTGTGCTCTTTTTGCCCTGACGTGAAGAAATGAGAAGTTGAACACAATGTGTTCCATTTTGGCTTGCTTTAATTCCATCCAGGAGAGAAGAACACAGTGCATCCACTGAAATACAAACCTTAAGGATGATCAGATCAGCCTCTTCAAGAGGCATCGGGTAAAGCTCTGAATTTAGTCAGCACAGTGGAAATCTCTGAGGATCTTGGGAAAAGTCTCAATCTGGCGCTGTTGTCATAACTGGTCTTCATAAAAATGTATCCTTAGTTTCAGCTCTTTTCCCACTTCAGCTGGGAAGCCTGCTGGGGTGTGGGTGCATTTTGGGATTCTCTAATCAGAAATGTTCCCTGTTTTCCTAGTTACACCCTCCAGCAGAAATGGCTTGTGACACCTCAGTGCTGTGCCAGTCTGCCTCTCCTTGAGGATTATCCCACAGAAAGGAATTCTGCTCTTTCCTTTCCCCTCCACACAAACACTGGTTCAGCATTCAGTGCTTCAGGAGTAAAAGCCTTCTCAGTGTCCCCTGGATTTGTGCACTGCTAAGAAATTCCACATTCCTCTGCAGCTTTGCAGGAAATTGGGTATTTCTGTGTCTCTCTCGATGCTACTGGCCCAAGGAGCTCACCTTAACAATGCAATCTTCACTACCTTTCCATGCAGCAGCTGGTTTTATAACAAATTTACAGGAATTGCATCAATTCCCTTTCCAGTCTTCCCTGTTTGCATTTCTGCTGTAAGGAATCCTGTGAGACAAAGACGGAGCCCAAGGAAGGACAGCTCACAGAGCCCCCAGTGCCCCCCAGTGTCACAGCCAGTAAGGCTTTGCTCTTCTCTGGGGGTTTCACTCACGATCCTGGCAGGACTGGCTGATACTAAACAGCCCAGTTTTGTAACTCTCTCACAACAAGCTCGATTATCTGTAATTCCTGGTTTAGCAGAGGACAGAGGAGCTTCCCACAGACATTCACAGCAAGGTAGCAGTACAGCCAAAAATTAATTCTGGGTTTTGCAGTCTTCTGCTCCCTGCTGCCCTTGTTCACGGACCCCATCCCGAGCTTTGGTCTTTCTTCCATGCCTGTCTTTTTAATAAACAGAAAATACTTTTGATGCAGTGCTTTCCCCCTTCAAGGAGTGATTCCCTTAGTTTGTTCACGTGCTGCTTCACCCGGGAGGAAATGCAATGTGCTCATTGAAGGGGGGTCTGGGGGTCAGTTTAGGCTGGACTTGCAGCCTCTGTTTGGCCTTTGATCTGGTTGTGTTTCTCCCCCTGTGAAATGGAGCAGTGCCCAGTGATCCAGTCACAAAGTGTTACTGAGCCCCTTGAATTGGTGGGAAATAACCTGAAATCTTAAGACAAGTGCAAATGATTAATTCATTAAATCCATCATCCCACCAAATCCTCTCTTTGAAGGAGCCTTAATCCAAGGTATTATTATAGTTTGTTCACATGCTGCTTTACCAGGGAGGAAATGCAATGTGCTCATTGAAGGGGAGTCTGGGGGTCAGTTTAGGCTGGACTTGCAGCCTCTGTTTGGCCTTTGATCTGGTTGTGTTTATCCCCCTGTGAAATGGAGCAGTGCCCAGTGATCCAGTCACAAAGTGTTACTGAGCCCCTTGAATTGGTGGGAAATAACCTGAAATCTTAAGACAAGTGCAAATGATTAATTCATTATTAAATCCATCATCCCACCAAATCATCTTTTTGAAGGAGCCTTAATCCAAGGTATTATTAATATAAAAGCAATTATGTTCCTGGCTTATCAGTCATGTGAATGAACATTTCATTCCTTTCTTTGCTGCAGTGTGGAGGGTCCTTCCTCTGAAATCATGCAGATTGATTTTGAGATTGAAGAGCTGACTGACCTGCCTGAGACCCAGCTCATCACCTGGCAGGTGGAATATCCTGGAGACACCACATCCGACCTGGGAATCTCCAAGATCTACGTAAGCCAGAAGGACCTGGTAGGAGTTGTCCCTTTGGCTATGGTAAGGAATTGTTTGGCGTTCTGCAGGGCTTCAGCACTCCAGTGCCTGACCGTGCCCACGAGCAGCAGAGGGGAGGGAGGGACAGAAGGAAGCACTTGAGAGTCAGATCCTGCCTGGGAGGGGAGAGCACAGCTCCCCTTGGCAGGCAGCTCCTGCTCTGTGGCTGCTGCAGTGCTGTTTTGGGGGCAGAAGCTGGCTGATGGCATTTCCCCTGCTCAGCACTGCTGTGGGTGCAGCACGAGGTGTGCTCGGGCACTCCTTCCATCTGACCTGGGTCAGGAGTGCTCTTGCCTTGGCTGGGCTTCCTGAGTGACAGGGTTTCCACATCCTGAATTCTGACTCCACGTCCATTTGAGAGTGAGGAAAGAATTGAAAGCAGTGGCATGAGCGCTGATTAATTTGAATTAGCTGGGGAGCACAAAATGCAGCCTGGAGCCAACTGTCTGTTCTTCAGAAATGCATTCAAACAGGTACCCCATGGTGACAGTGAAAACCACAGGACCTGAAAATGGCCCGATCCTTTAGCCTTGTTTTTGCCTAAATAATGCCTGTTAGATACCCAGATTTCAAGTACAATCAGAAATTTGTGCATTTCCTCTTCTGTCCCTTTCACATTTCTTTGTTGTTGGGATTGAAGCACACTTGTGTGAGGTCTGGCTGTGCCTCATTTCTGTTCTCAGGCAATCTGTTAGAAAATATTGACACATTATTATTTAGTGCTGAAAGAAAAACAAAAATCAATCTCAAAGCATTTAAAAAAATGTAACCTGGATGTTTGCCTGGTGATAGCAAGTTAATTGTGCCATTACTGAAGACTGAAGGTGTTCTGTGCACTTTGACTCCCAGAACTGGCTGCTCTTGTTATTTGTATTTCCCAACTTCTACTACTCAGATGCTGGGATTCTTTCTTTTACCACAGCCACGTTTTCTCCCTTCATTGTCAGGGTGTGTCTCCCAAATGAGAGTTGTGTAACCCCTTTGCACGGCTGCTTCCTCCTGCTGAGCCCTGGGATGTCTCTGCTGCTGTGCTGGGAAGGGAAGGGGCTGTTCCAGACTCACAGAATATTCTGGGCTGGGGCATCGAGTCCAGCTCTGCTGTCAGCTGGGCCCTGGAGTGCAGGCACACGAGTTCTGGGTGAGGGTTAGGCTGTGGAACAATCAGACTGAGGTATTGTGAGACGTTGGGGTTTCAGTTCTCTCCATACATAATTGAAAAGATAAAAGGTTTCCTCCCCAGTGGTTCCAGTGGTGGCAGGAAACCAGAGTTCTCCTCAGGTGTGCCCACGAGCCGTGATTGCTTTATTATCAAGTGATATAGTGGCAAAATATAGCTCCTGAGAACAAAAATAGATCCTGCTGGCAGCTGCTACAAATCAGCTCACTCTCTTAATTTCCATTAAAGATGAGGAGAAGCCCATTTTGCAGCAGCACAGAGCTGTGTGCTCAAAGGTCACCTGCAGCCTGTAACGTTCTCAGGAGATGGCATTTGCAAGGCAGCAGGTGTGGGGATGATGGGCAAGGGAGAAGGCAGAGACAAATGGCAGCAGTCCCTGGGTCCCTGACAGGCTGGGAATGCTGTGACCTTCTCTGCATGGGCTGCACTGCCAGGGAAGGAGCTCCAGGGTATTCCAAACCTCCAGGTCTTTGTCATGCTTCGCTTTGTGCTGAGGAAATGATGATTCACGTGCAGCCCTTTTGGCATCCAACTTTGATTAGTTTGGTACTTCAGTTTTCCCTGTGGTCCTTGCAAAGCTAGCTTGTCATTTGCAAATTAAATTTAAAAAAAAAAAAAATCTCCTCTTCCATTTAGAAAGAAGCACAATGAAAACAAGTGTTATGTTATTTCTCTGGTTTTGGAGACAGGAATGATTTGGGTTGGTTTTTTACTGGTCTTTATAGCAGACCATTTAATTTCATGTGTGCCATTGTTTCAACCTGCTCCTGATGTTCTTTTTAAAACTTTAATGAATATGTTGACAGGAAGTAAACTGTTCTACTTACCATCAGCATGAGAAGCTGTATAAGCAGACCAGGTAAATAAATAAAATCAGTCATGGCAGTAAAGAGGCTATTTATTAGAAAGGAAACTTTATTTGTACTACAATTATTTCTGATAATTACAGGGATCAGCTGTCATGGTGGTGGCTGCCTCTGATGGATTTTATAAATCCCCAGGGTATTAATGCCCTTATAAATGCATGTTCCTGACACATTCCAGTGGTAAGTAGTGCTGTTCATGTTCTGGTGGAGACTGGGTGCAGCTCAGGCTTAGCTACCAGAATGCCCAGGGGGCTGCTGCAGTGGGGTTCTGGGGGCTGCTGCAGCCTCCTCTCCCCATCCACCCTCTGAGCTGCCAACCAGGCTGCTTTGGGGTGAAATCTGAGCTTTTCTGCAAGGTGGCTCCCCTTGGGAGGGATGAACAGATTGATTTCAGGGGGATCTGCTTTGGCTGGGGCCAGCCTCAGTTCTGCCTGGCAGCTGAGCAGGATCACGTCAGCCAAACCCTCTGTCCTACTCCAATTCAATGAGGAATATTCCTAAAGACTTCCACTGACAGCTTTATGAAAAAGAAAGAGATGTCTAGAGAGTAGATAAAAGCTTTTACCTTCCTAATTCATAGCTTTTAAATTGCAATTACAGTATTCAGGCAAGTTTTCAAATATTTAATTAAAATGTTACTCAGTGCTGAAAAGGAGCCTTTTAAATCAAAATGATTAGTGAATCACAGATGAAATCTACTCCTAAGAAAGGAAGAAACTGTTGGATCATTGTGATATTGCCAGCAACCATTTTCTTTTCGGAAATACATCCTATTGCTTCCTGAAATTAGACAGGTCAAGGACTTCAAATTTCACCATGAAACAGACTTGCCATTCTCCCAGTAATGTCTCAGCACCCACCAGTTCTGGATTTGAGTCACCTTTCTTGGAAATAGGCATCCCAGACGATGTCAGAATACCAGATGATGTCTCTTGCCATTGCTGCCCAGGTGTTTATGTCCTGGAAATGTTTTGTTCTCTGTCTCAGAAGATGCATGCCAGGGTTTGGTTCTGTTTCCTGGGGGTTTTGTACAGTTGCTCAGGGCTTGTTCTCCACATTGGCACATACTTGTCCTGTGACTCAGTTACATCCAGATGGTTCTGCTGCTCTGTTGTTTCAGCCTGGAGACCTCTTCCCTGATGCTGAAATTCTGACTGTCAGTCCCCATGGTGGAGCTTGTCACTGTGACAGCATTTCATTCCTTTTCTGTTGTCTGAATCCTTGGGTTTACCTCTTGCTTCTATTTAATAGTTCAAACTTCTGTATTGACAATGCCTTCCCAGCTGATATTGTCTGTAAATTTGAGTAGTAGTCTATTCCAGGGTCATTACTGGCAGCAGTAAAAACACAGATTTTCCCTGGGCTATTGTATCAGTCTGATTCTGGAATATTTCTGTGGCAGTCCAGAGGAACAGATTGTCTCCCTGGCTGTGGCCCTCCCAGCTTTGCCTGGATCCAGAAACCTCCCTTATGGATTGGTTCTCATGCTCAGGCAACTTGCACTGCAAGGACTTTGTATTGCAGAGCTTGTTAATCAATCTTTGTGCGGTGTGGGAGTCAGATCAGATTCTGTTTCACATCCTGGTAGCTGCAGTCAGCCCGTGCAGCTGAGGGGAGACAGTGTGTCATTAACATGGGAGAATCTGTGGTGCTTCAGGAATTAATTGAATCGCAGGGATCTGAAGCCACAAGACATTTTTCCTGTATGCCTTTTTCAGAGCTTGTGGCGTTGGCACCTCTCTGTGCCCCAGTGATGGACCAGGCCCTGGGCAGTGCCCTGGGGTGTGGCAGTTCTGGACTCTGTGTTCAACAAGTGAGCATCCCTGCAGTGGGGCTGATTTCAGGGCTCATTCCCACGTGGAGCTGTCTGGAAATACAGCTTGGTTTGGGATTCAGCCCCCTGCTCCTGCTGCTGCTCCGTGAGCCCTGGCCTTGCTGTGGCAGGGCCAGCTGCATGGCCAGCAGCCCTGGCTTTGTGTGCAGGGAATGGAGTGAGGAGTGCAGGCACTTGGCAGGGGAGCAGCCCCATCTCCAGTCCAGCCAGTGCCACGTTCCTTGGGCTTTTCCTTGCAGAATTAATGACGACCCTGGGGTCCTTAACATTTGAAAAAGCAGGCAGTAGCTCTCTCCCTGCACAATTAGAATTTGTGTTGTTGTGTGGAGCATGCAGCAAAGGAATAACTGTGTTTATTGCAGCATCACACACGCTTGGCTCCTCACATCCCCGAGCAGTGACAGCCCTTGGGCAGACCTGGTTTAATCCAGTCCTTTTTCTGCCACTGTCACCACAGGTGATGGAAGGGGATCTTGCTGAAGCTGTTGCTGAAGACAGGAGGTTGGAAATGCGGGTTTGTCCCCGGAGCTGCAGTGGGGCTGAGTGATGCTGTGATCTCTGGAACAGCAGCAGGCAGCAGCCTGGCTCTGTGAGGGGCAGTGAGTGATGAGGGCTGGGGCTGCCACTGGCACAGCTGCTGACAGCCACGCAGTTTGATGTGGGACGAGGAAAATTGGGCTCCCCAGAGAAGCAGGAACCAGCACAAGGGTATTTTCCTTAGGAATTAAGGCCTAAGAAAAATGGCTTTGCATAAGAGCTGTTCTTTCTGAAGTGTGAGTTACATGTGTTTGCTTTGATTAGACTGAACAGGGTTTGTGACAAGCCCAATCGTTCACCCTGACAATCCCTGTGTTGCTCTGGAGCTGTGAAATGTAGAAGGACCAGGAAAACACGGCAGTTGTGAATTTAGAGCAGGTTTCACCAGAACTTGTCCCTCCTTTGTGACAATGGACACAAGATTTAGAAGTGCTGGCCTGTTTTCACACTGCTATAAAACCACTGTTATTACAAATGTTCTGAGTTTAAAACAGAAATAATTTGGTGGTGAATTGAGTTTTCAGACTGACAGTCTTGTAATTATTTTATAATTGGATCATTTTTGTGGAGTCAATTTCAGCCAGCTGAAAGGGACCTCATTTTAAGTAGAAAAGTGCTCCAGCTGTCCAGTGCCCTGCCCAGAGAGACTTTGGGTCTGTGCTCTGGGGCTTGGACACCTCCAGGGAAGGGGACCCCCATCCCTCTGGGGAGCCCTGGGTGTGCTCATCCCCATGGCAGCGTTTTCCCTGTGTGTCCAAATGGAATTTCCCATGTTCTCTCCTGTGCCAAATGAGCTGGAGCTGATGCCTTGGGGTGGCTCCCCAGAGCCGAGGCTGGACAAGGTTAAGAGAATAAATTGGGTATTTTCTGAAGGCCTTCAACAGGCACACCTTGGGCAGTCACAGCCTCCGAGGGGCTGCTCCCAAAATGGTCACAAGTTTTTCACACCTTTATAAATTTGGTGCATTTACATATCAGGGGTAAATCCTGCAGTTACAGCTTCAGGTAATTTATTCAGGAAGTCATTTACTCCAAGTTTGCTCCCCTTTTGTTTCCATCTCTTGGGGCCTGAGCCAGTGATGTGTCCTTGATTCCCAGGCCTGGAGAGGAATTGTGTCTGAGTAAAACGGGAGAACAGCAGCTGACAGGCTGTGGAGTTTTACAGTTCTGCACTAAAGCAGTGCGGGACCTGGAAAATACAAAAAAAAAAAATCTAAAAGATAAATGCTAAGGCATGGGGACAGTGTGGCTCCTCTCTGGTGTGCCCTGTGGGGAGCAGCAGGGCTCCAGCTGTGGGCTCCAGCTGTGGGCTCCAGCTGTGGGGAGCAGCAGGGTTCCAGCTGTGGGGAGCAGCAGGGTTCCAGCTGTGGGGAGCAGCAGGGCTCCAGGTGTGGGCTCCAGCTGTGGACTCCAGCTGTGGGCTCCAGCTGTGGGGAGCAGCAGGGCTCCAGCTGTGGGCTCCAGCTGTGGGCTCCAGCTGTGGGTCCCAGCTCAGCCCTCGTGGGCCCGGGCTGCCCCAGCTCCTGGGACTCTCAGGCACTGCCTGCCCAGCTGGGGCCAGCCCAGCTTGGTGGCCCTGGCCTGGCCCCAGAGCAGCGTTGTCCTTGGCTTGGGCTCTGCTCTCCCTTGGCTTCCCACCTCTTAACTGGCGTGCTTATGAAAAGATTTTTCCCTTTTGGCATAACGAAGGGGATGCTGCCTTAATTGGTTCCCTTCAGGTTAGTGATTTGAATAAAGCACTGCTGAAGGAGAAGCAGAGCATTTCTCCCTACTGAAACAGATCCTCACCACTGTGGTGCTGCTGGAGCAGACCCGGCTGGGATCTCTCTTTGCAGCTTCTTGACATTATTTTTAGATGTTCTTCCTACTTTTGTGGTACTGTTTGGGGGATGGGGGCTTCCTTTTTGTTCTTTCTTTCTTCTTTTTTTTTTTTTTTTTTTTCCTCCTGGGGATTTAAGATTTGGAAATTATTTATTTATGAGCCATGAAAATCTCCCCAAAATGGATTTTAACAAGTGTGTAATTGGATAATTTGACAACTGGTAAGCTGAAGCCCCAGAGATCAGGAATTACACTTCACCACAGAATAGTAGTTCTTCATGTAGAATTAATTAGATTTCCTCTAGATTACAAGTAGTAAGAAGAGTAGTCAATTAAGAGAATTATTCCTTGACTTCTCCATCCTTCTTCCAGCCAGTGGTTTTAAGAATTCCTTTTCCTGTGTGAGATGTCCTAGAGGCAGGGTGCCAGTCAGAGGGCCAGGGGATTGAAGAGTGACCAGGACTCAGAAGCAGTGGCAGCTGTTGAGTGTCACCTTCTGAGGGCTGATTGTCCCCGGAGCTGGAGAGTGCTGGGTCCCAGAGGGTGAGCAGCCACACGGGGCCAGGCTCCTGAGGAGAGGAGGGTGCTGCTTTCCAGCAGCACTGCTGGGTCCAGCACGCTGGCTCCTCCCCAGCTGGGCTGGCACCAGTGCCTGTGGAGCTGCTGCAGAGCTGGGCTGAAAACAACAATCCTAATTCCTTTTTTGTGGGGCCATTCTGAGCCCTGCTCCCTTCCCTGGGTCCCTTCATCGCCTGCCTGTGCAAAAGGAGCAGTGGCATGGTCACACAAGGGGTTAAAAAGGTGGAGGCAGAAGCCACTTGAGGCAGAGTGGCTGTGGCAGGGACAGCTTTGGGGCAAACACTGGCAGTAGGACAGGGCAGGGAGAGCCTGGAAAAAGGGTGGCAGTGGGGGAAGCCTCACTCTGCCAGTGCCCCCAGAGCAGGGCCTGGGGCAGGGCAGGGCTCAGCTCGGGGCTCTGAGCTCCCTGGGGACGGGCTCAGGGACTGGGACAGGCTGGGGTCATGTGCAGGGTGTGCCTGACAGCGAGTGTGCAAGGAGATCGTTGGTCCTGTGCCTGCTCTTCTCCCTTTCTCTCAGCCTGGCTTTGTGTGGGGCAGCAGAGAGCACGGGAGGGTTTGGGGGATGAAGGAGCTTGGGCAGGCTGGGATGGTGAAGGTGTTGGGACAGGGTGGGATGATGATGGTGTTGGGCAGGAAGGGCTGATGAAGGTGTTGGGTTGGAACAAGCAGGGATGATGATGGTGTTTCTTTGGACAGGCAGGGATGATGAAGGTGTTGGGCAGGAAGGGGTGATGAAGGTGTTGGGTTGGAACAAGCAGGGATGATGATGGTGTTTCTTTGGACAGGCAGGGATGATGAAGGAGCTTGGTTGGGCAGGCAGGGATGATGAAGGTGTTGGGCAGGCAGGGATGATGAAGGTGTTGGGCTGGGACAAGCAGAGGTGATGATGATGGTGTTTCTTTGGACAGTCTGGGATGATGAAGGAGCTTGGTTGGGCAGGCAGGGATGAAGCAGAGCAGCCAGCTGGGGTTCACCTGGATGTTTGAGTCACACCTGGACCTCCCGAGGGCCCTGTGGTTTTGGGCACCTTCCCCAGTGCCCAGGAGGAATTCGGGCTGTGCACTGTGTGGGTGTTCCTGGGGCTCCCAGCTGTTGCCAGGTCAGCAGCACAAGCACAGGGCCTGCAGAGCCTGGTCCTGTCCCCCTGGGGAAGGGGCAGTGGAGATGCCCAAGGGAGAGGACATGGACCCAAACCCCCAGGGTGAAGATCTCAGAGTTTAATGTTTCCTGAATGCTGAGGAGATAGATTTTGTAGCAGCACATCTGTTTCACTTCCATTGTGACCTTCAGAGAAGGGATGAGGAAAAAGTAAGACAGGAAATCTGTAGAGCTGAGATTTTGGAATACCTAATGTTGTTTTGTAATCGCTGATGTCATTTCTAATTGTGAGGAGAATACAAAAAACCCCAACAGCATCAAAATGTGGGAAGTGCTCATTTAAAAAAGCTTGACATTTAAAGAGACTAAATTATAGGCATATACGAAATGTAAATGTTAAATAAAAAAAGTCTGGTTCTTTTTCATACCACTTACTAGTAGCTCTATCATAAAATAACAGAATCACTACCCTGGAGTGGGATTCTGCAGAATTACTCCCCTGGAGGTACAGGAGTTACAGTTCAAAGTGACTTCTTCCTGCAATGCTAAACTTCTATTTCCTACACCCATCAGCTCCAAACAGAGGGAACATCAATATTGAAACCATTCTACACCTGGCCTGAAAATCAGTCCTGACAATTTGAAAATAACTTGCTGGACTTTCAAATGTCCCAACTGGCTGTAAAAGCCAATAATTGTTATGTTACATAGAAATATGAAACTTACATAGTTGGATAAAGAAAGACAGTACACTATAGTGATGAGACTTTCCATTGCAATTCAGGGTAAAAATTCTAAATTCTGGTTGTAGTATTTGTGAGGCAAACCAGCTTTGAATTTAAAAATAATTCTCTCTGTTTCAGTGAAATGAAGGTGTGTTGTCTTCACATGTATGTTTTCTCTTTGATCTTAAAAAGATGTCAGAAAATGGAATTAAGTTCCCTTGTCAGAGCTGGGTACAATCTAATATATGTATATAGCTCTTTGCTGATACCAGGAACCACTAAAAAAAGTGAAAAGCTTAGACATGAGGGGGAAAACAAAGCATTTCAACATTTAAAACAGAGAGGAAAAAAGCTGAACATATGTAAAAATATGTAAAAGTATACATCTAATTTTGTCCTAAAGAGGAGCAGAAAAGAACAGATCTGTACTGCAGCTGGCATCCAAGAAAGCACAGCTCTCCTTCTTTGGGGACGTGGTTGGGCAGATGCTGTAGAAGCCAGTGTCAAATTTTATGGGTTATGGATGTGTTTTCTGTTCTGTGGTCTGTCAAATGAGTTATGAATTTCTTACTGTAAAAAACTTGAATGTTTTAGACTTGGCTTTCTGAAGCGATTCTGAGCTTTGTCTCTCAGCTTCTACAGCGTGAGTGGGAAGCCTTCAGGAGGAGGCAAAAGTCCAGTTCCAGTTGTCTTCATTTCTAGTTTCCCTTTTCCATGTTAAAGTGGGAAGAATATAAAGAATGAGAAGGTGTGGTGTTGGTGTTTAGCCAGAGCAGGATGGACTATTCAGTGAGTTTGAAGATGGGTCCTTTCCTTGCCCCTGCTTTCCTTTCCATGTGCTGCCTGTTAATGGTGCTGGCTGTGAGGAGAGGCTGCTGTAGATGTGAGGATGATGTGCAGTGTCCCCTGCAGCAGGCTCTGACTGCATGGGCTGGGCTGCAGGGCTGTGCTGACAAGGAGATGGGAGCAGGCTGGAGGGCTGCAGGGAGGCTGCCTGCTCAGGCTTGCAAGGGGGCTTGGACAATTCGGGGCACTGTGATTATGAGTCCTGCTGCACAGGATTCTGAGCAATTAACTCACACGTAGGGGGAAAAAAAGCCAAAGCCTTCAGTATCTGACAGCAGTTCAGCTGTGCCTCACCCTCTGACGTGGCAGTGTGGTGATGTCCAGCCTGGCAGCTTCTTGTGGCTGGCTTTTAAGAAATCCTGTGCTCAGGTGGCCCCAGTGCTGGCCCTGCAGAGCTGCTGGCTGCCCTGCTGCTGTCCCTGCTGGGAGAGGGCAGCCAGGGGCAGGGACTTCCCCTCTTCACTTCAGGAGCAGGATCTGCCACCTCACCCTCTCTGGTGACATTTCTATTTAAAAGTAAGGTGTGGAAAGAAAAAGGGTTTCCAGGTGAAGAAGTGATTCGTCTTCCAAAGTCAGCCCAGTTAATTACCCAAGCAGAGGAAGGCAGTCAGAGGTTCTGCAGTGCAGATCAAAATTCTCATTTCAGGCATCCCAGAGCTGAGAATGAGGTTGAGTCTCAGGGAAAGGGAAGTTTTGTTCATATTTGGGACTGGAAATCATAAAGAACTGGGCTAATGACTGGAAAATATTGGAACTTTCTGCACAAAATATTTTCCTTTAATTTCCACACATCCGAATAATCCAATTAACAGTCTAGGAGGAAGCATGGCCAGGGATCTCTCAGGGGATCGAGGAGGCAGGTTTTACTGCCTTGTTCTTGTCTCTAATGGTTTCTCACAGTCCAAAAGACTACAGAAATTGAGGTGAGAGGATGTGCTTTTCTGTTTCTCCTGATAACATTGCCCAGGGATATCAGTGAAGAACACAATCTGTGGAGAAACTCAGAAAATTCTCTAGTAAAGGAAGAACAGCAATTGGTTTTCCTGCCTTTGCCATTTATCAGGGGTGCTGAGGTTCCTCTCTGGAGCTCTCTCACCTTTCCTGCCCTGCCACAAGCAGAGGCTGAATGAAACAGAAGCCAGTGCTCTGCCAGAGACCTTGAGAGCTGACCTGATTCCATCACTGCTCACTCCCTCTGGGCACTGCCCAGCTTGGTCCTTCTGCAGCCCCTGGTGCTCTGTGCTCCAGGGTCCTGTGTGACCTCACACAGTGCCAGTGCTACCTCTGCAGCCCCTGGGTGTCCTGTGCTCCAGGGTCCTGTGTGACCTCACACAGTGCCAGTGCCACCTCTGCAGCCCTGGGGTGATCTGTGTCCCAGGGTCCTGTGTGACCTCACACAGTGCCCCCCCTGCAGCCCTGGGGGGCTCTGTGCCCCAGGGTCCTGTGTGACCTCCCACAGTGCCACCTCTGCAGCCCTGGGGTGTTCTATGCTCCAGGGTCCTGTGTGACCTCTCACAGTGCCCCCCCTGCAGCCCTGGGGTGCTCTGTGCCCCAGGGTCCTGTGTGACCTCACACAGTGCCAGTGCCACCTCTGCAGCCCCTGGCTGACCACGAGCTGCCCTGTCCTTGCTGAGCTGGCTGGGAGCCAGTGGCCTCAAGAACTGGATCACCCCCTGGCATCCCCAGGGCAGAGCAGGTGGTGGTGCTCTGCTCTTGTGTTTGGTTTCTATTTCTGTCCTTTCCAGATTTACAGAATTTGTTGTCTGGCCACGAGCTGCCCTGTCCTTGCTGAGCTGGCTGGGAGCCAGTGGCCTCAAGAACTGGATCACCCCCTGGCATCCCCAGGGCAGAGCAGGTGGTGGTGCTCTGCTCCTGTGTTTGGTTTCTATTTCTGTCCTTTCCAGATTTACAGAATTTGTTGTTGCTTTCTGGAGTTGCTTTCTGCCAGCAAGGAGGCACTTTAAAGTTCAATGACTTTTTAATAATGATTTGGTTCTCCTTCCTGAAAGAACTTTGTTATCCACATCTTAATTGCAAGAATTGCTGCTGCTGCTGCCTGAAAGCAGTTAGCAAACATCAATCTTCTGGGAAAAAGACTTAGCAACAAGCCAAGCTATGAGTAAACCACATTGTGGTACATGTTTGTGTGTGGTACATGGCTCTTTGTGCCTGTAGGTTGTAGATGAACCAGGTGGAGCTCCTGTGCTGCTCCCAGCTGAGGAGGCAGCTCGGTCACCAAAAGCAGCTTGGCTGCACAAACACAAAGCTCTGCTGGTGGAGCTGTTCTGGGGTCTTTCTGTTGCTTTTCGTGCTGTTGAGCAGTGTGTCTGGCTCAAGGCTGTTGTGCAGCCCTCCCCATCCTAATCCCCACACTGGGCAGTCTTAAAGTAACAACAAATTTCTTCTTAAACACCCAGGGTATTGATATGGAGTCACAACAATGCTGTGGCATTCAAAACCCAGGTTGCAAGTGGGGATTTAATGGTGTAAAAGAAGCATTTGATACCTCTGAGAAACCACCTGACACTTTGGTTGTCACAGGTTCTGGGCAAGACCAATTGCATAACTTAAACCATGGCAGAGAAAGGCACTGATTGGAAACACATCTTGGGAACATGAGGTACAGAGTCAGGAGAAGGCACTTGTACCTTCTCCTCTGACACTGGCTCTCTGCATGATCCTGAGTAATTCTGGCCCAGCAAAGGGAGTTCCCAACCCAGCTGACCCTTCTTACATCCCCTCCTCCCTTGTGCCGGGGCACCGTGGGGGCTGGTTCCTCTCTTCTGCAGCACTGCAGGTTTTACTCAAATAACCTTTGTCAAACAGTTTGAATCCCTCCAGCAGAGATTTCACAAAGGCTGAGAATGGGAGAAGAATTTGGATGTTCTGACAAACTGAACACACGAATTATCTTACCTTCATACCTGTCTTCCCAGTGCCCTCTGCTGGGAAGTTCATCCAGCCCTCCCCTGGGTGGAATTCCATCACACTTCAGTCTTTGCCCTACACCTGTGAACATCCTCGTGGTAACCTTTATGTGGTTTGCAACATCCCTGGCAGAGGAAGGGATGCCCAGTCATGCCCCTTCAAAAGTCACTGCTTCCACTAGAAAATGTGCATTTGTGGCACTCCTTTAGTAATGCAGATTGGTGCACTGGGAGGACGTGGGGTGGTAGGAGGGAGCAGGAAGGGTGGGAATGCAGCAGCAGCTGCAGTGTGTTCTGTTAGCAGAGTGACATTTAGGAATGCCTGCCAGTGGACTCTTATCCCTCTCATTCTTTCTTTGTTATCTTAAATGGATTCAATCAAGAGCTGCTTCATGGACAAACAGCTCGAAGAAAGCATTTAACTTATTTCCTGGTGTTAAAAGTCTTTATGCTAAGCAGCACTGAAGAACAGTGTGCAAGTGCTTCGAGATACCTACAGACTAATGTGGAATTAACTTCCTCCCTGTGGAAGAGCCTGGGACTGGTCCCATCCCTCCCCAAATCCCACTGTGGGAGGGTCTGGAGCGAGTTCCACATTCCTCTTTCCTGTCAGGGCCAAACATCCCTTCCAAAACCTGTGCCTGTTTTGTTGCTGGATGTCGGTGGAAGGAGCTTTCTGTGATTCCTGGGAACATCTGGACCTTGGTCAGACCAGGCTGGTGACCCCCCAACCCACGGGAGGGGTCAGAGCAGCAGCTTTGGTTTGGGCTGCACTTCGATGTTTCACTGCAGGCATTTGACAAACAACTTCGAATGTCAACCTGTGAAAAACCCCTGTGGAAAACAAGTGTTAGTCCAGCTGCAGCTAAAGGGAGCATTTTACCTGTCACTGTGGCCATGAAGGCAGTGAGAGAAAACTCTCTTAATGGGCTCTGATTGGTTTTATTTAAAGAAAGACTGATCTCTCTGTGGCCAAAGAGCAGCTTTTGTTTTGTTGTTTCTTTTTATGTCTGTCTGAGTCTCTTTCCACATCCATTCTCTGCCTTTTGGTTGGAACTGGGAGGGAAAGGCAGAGTGAACCTTTCCACCTTGCTTGCATAAAGGGTTTGTATTTGTTGGAGAAGTCCTCAGCATTGAGCAAATGGAATTATTTATGGCAGAAGAGGAGCACAGGAATATGAGGCTACGCTTCTTTATGACTGCAGAAATTACAGCTGCCCTCATGTATGCTGTTCACAAAGCAGTTGACAAAAAGGATTGATTTTCAGAATTCACTGGAATGAAAGGAAAATAAGCCTATTAATAAAGGTATCAGTACAAGAGCTGTGAGTCACAGGCCTATTGACTTCTCTTCCTGACCAGACTCCCAGCACATCACCAGCTCGCTTTTGGAAGCACTCGAGACGGAATCACTCCTGCTTCAGAAGTGTTCCTGTGAAGAGATTGATGCCCTACTTCTGCCCTGGATATCAGTGTAGAAGTGTATGAAAAGATCATCAGGTGATCCTCAAAATGATTCTAAAGGATTGAAGTTGGTTATTTTTGTTCATGTGGGAGTGTCATTTCTATTGTTTCTTGCTAGAGGCCTTCCACAGGAAAGCATGAACTGAGCTTCAAAGTGTCTGTATATTTGCTGTTTTATTTACTATTTCTAGGACTAAACCAGTAGGACTTAATATTTTCCTGGATGTCTGCAAAGCACAAAACCTTTAATGCAGCCTTGGCTTGTGAAAGATTCCCTTCTGAGTCCCATTTAAAGGGGAAAGGGAGTGTGAGGAGGGGAAAGGGAGGGCCAAGGAAAGAAAGGTATTTGTCAGCTATTAGTTTAATGCAGGTTTATTTAGAGAAAAGGGAACAAAAAGAAACTCATCCATCTGTACATATGAGTTATATCTTGGTAGCTCTGTGTGTAATTGCTCAGCAGAGGCAGGGCTGGTGCTGTGTTGTTAATGCAGACACTGTTCACCAGTGCAGCTTTGGTACACCCACAGCAGACTGAGTTTTACTGCTCTTGCCTCAGCAAAGAGGCAAGCTAAATATCTCACCTTGTGGATATTACTATTGATTTGTAGACTATTTCTTCTCATTTTCTTAAAAACGTGGATTGCCAGGTGTGTTTTCAGTTACCAAGCAGATCCCAGTGCATGTGTAATTTCTGTGATCAGCATTAGTGATGTCAGGTGCTTGCATCAGCCCTGGCAGTGGATGATCTGGGACCGGCCTTTTGGGGGTGAGCTTCCTCCAGGAACTCTTGTGGGGTGTCCCTAGAGGCTTGCATTTGGCTGCCAGGGATTTGGGCAGGGCTCAGGCAGCAGCCAGGGCTGCTTGGCATGTCCTGAAGTGAGTGCTCACTGCAGGCTCCAGAGGGCACGAGCTGGCACCTGAGAACATCCTGGCTGTTCCAGCACAGCCCTGTGTGCATCCTCCCTGGATGAAGCACAGATGGACCTGGGCCATCTTGAGCATCGCTGGAGAATAGAGGGGAGCAGGCAGAGCATGAGAGAAGAAGATTGTTTAAGTGTGATAAGTCAATTATCATTATTATGATAAGTCAATTAAAAAAAAAATCCATGCTGTACAGCAAGTATGGAAACACCTCGTTTGTTTGCTGAAGTCAGGTATTCAGGGGATACCAAAACTGCATTGTTGCCATCATTACAAAGGCTCTGCTGGGAATAATCAGAGGATCTCACTCTCCATGACAGTTTTTTGGAAAGCAGCTTGTGACAGACTATTTAATGAAGCAGAAAGTGGAGTTGGGTTTGCATTATAGAATAGTGACATGAAATCCCATTCTAAAAGAAAAAAAAACCCTAACTTTCTAGCTCCTCTTCTTCAGATGTCTTCATTTAAATGCAAATAGCAGCTTCATCCACAATGAAATCAAAAAAGCTTCTTTTTTCCCTGGGAAACAATAATGAGGGTAAATTTAAGTAATTTCATTTTTGTAATAAGATAATCCTTTTCAATGCTTGTGGTAATATTATGATAAAGGTTGATTTAAAAATTATTATTTTTGAGTAAGGAAATGTATTTTTGGCTTTTGTAGAAGCAGGAATTCTGAATTCACTGTAACTCTGCCCAGATTCTGCTCCTGGGGGCAGAAAGTTCAAGGGCCTGATCTGCATTCCACTGAGCCCAGTAGGCAGATAATCCATAATATTATCTGCAACCAAATCTTGTTCCACCTACACTTGGTTTGCTGATGAAAATAGCTCTGGTGGGATTTCCTTGTGCTGTTTGTGCACGAGCAGCTTTTCAGCAGCCCAGGTCTGGGGCACTTCCCTCAGTTACTGGCCTTAGGGACAGGGCAGGAGGTGCCAGAGCTGCTGGTGGCTCCTGGAGCAGCTGGTTCATCACACCCTGTCCCTCAGCATGCCTCAGATGCTGGCCACACTGTGCTAAGGATGTCCAGGTGCTGACTTAGGGACAGGAGGTGACAAAGCTGCTGGTGGCTCCTGGAGCAGCTGGTTCATCACACCCTGTCCCTCAGCATGCCTCAGATGCTGGCCACACTGTGCTAAGGATGTCCAGGTGCTGACTTAGGGACAGGAGGTGACAAAGCTGCTGGTGGCTCCTGGAGCAGCTGGTTCATCACACCCTGTCCCTCAGCATGCCTCAGATGCTGGCCACACTGTGCTAAGGATGTCCAGGTGCTGACTTAGGGACAGGAGGTGACAAAGCTGCTGGTGGCTCCTGGAGCAGCTGGTTCATCACACCCTGTCCCTCAGCATGCCTCAGATGCTGGCCACACTGTGCTAAGGATGTCCAGGTGCTGACTTAGGGACAGGAGGTGACAAAGCTGCTGGTGGCTCCTGGAGCAGCTGGTTCATCACACCCTGTCCCTCAGCATGCCTCAGATGCTGGCCACACTGTGCTGAGGATGTCCAGCTGCTGCTGGGGTGGATCAGACATCATTGTGGTGTGCTGTACTTGCCTGGCACTAAAATCCTGTGTCTGGTGTGTTCTCTGCTGCCCTGAGAGCTGTGGTTGCAGCTGATAATCTGCACTGCCTCCTCCTGTTAGCACCAACCTGTGAGAACTTTATCTGCACTTCTCCTCCAGATAATCTTCCTGCATCTTGCCAAGCTCCAGCAGCTCCACAGCTCCTTTGTTAGGAAATCCCAGACAGAAGTGTTTCATCTCAATGGAGTGAGGTCCAGGGTAGATAACAGAGATGCAGAAAAGGAGTTGGAGCCTGTAGGTAAGAGGAATAAGAATTTTCTACAACAGTTTAATATCCAGAACTGAAAATCTTGCTATTTAGCCAAAGGCAATAGGATATCATGGAATACAGATGAACAGCAAGGTGTTTCCAGCAGTCCAGAGAGCAAAATATACTTCTGCTATTGTATCCTGTGTTTCTCAAGACTCAAATTATGAATGCAACTGCTGACAGATGTCAGAACACTTGTGATACAGGTCCTGAAAAAAGAATGTGCTCCCTGGTTTCCAGGGACTGCTCAGACCCACCCAGAGGCCTTCAGGTGTCTGGGGGATTTTCTGTCCAAGAATAAGCAAATGTCATTTTTTCAGCCACATACAGATCTAATAGAAACAAGTTGGAAGATTTTAAAATCAGCAAGGACCATTTTGTGCAGCTGTTATTTATGAGTAGTATTAGTTCTAATAGCATTGTCAGCAACATGTATAGTGTTTTCTTGGTTCAATCAAGTCTTTCAGGCTATTTCATGTTCATGTCAGTAGTTCCTGGCTGATTCTTCAGATAACTGGGTTCTGTCATGCATTTTGAAGTCTCTCTCAGCTCAGCAAGAGGGCAATAACACAGATTATGTCCAAGATGGTCATTGCAGTATAATGTAGATATACATTACCTGCATTTTGGTTCTCTTTCTATTGCGAATTATTCCATTGTTAGATTTTAATTTGCACATTAAACACATAGTTTCCCTTTATGAAGCCAGAAGGGTTTTCTTTGCAGTGAAAATGAGTGGCTCAATTACCCTCCTACTAATGGATAAAATGTAATTAACATTGTCTTGAGGCTAATTTTCATTTATGCTGCCATTCTGCGTAAGCTGAACATCATTCTCTGGAAAAAGTCAGTGTGTCACTTTTATTAGCCCAGTTTGCACTTTAACACCAAGAAAATTAATTCAAGATACATTAAGGTACTTAAGTTGAAATGCAGTGACATGGTCTGAGGGCAGCAGATAACTGTCCTTGTGGAGTCACACAGCTGGGGTGCCTGAGGGATGGGTCCTGTTTGCATGGGGGCACCTGGGGAGTGCAAGGAGCAGCTCCCACGCCCCTGCTGCTCCTGAGCCCACCAAGGTCTGCATCCTTTCACACGTGAACAGCCAGAAAACCTTTCTTGTGTGGAATTTCTTCCCATCAGCTTGTCTTCGAGGGCTGAAGCTGTGTGGTTGTGGTTGAGTTTTCAGGAATAGTGCCAGCACGTGTTGCGTTGCTGTAGCACAATGCAGAATGTTTAGCAGTACATTTTGGGGCATATTTTAGTGTCTTAGAAGCCTGTAAGGAAAACCACTTCAGAAATACAGGCAGTGGTCAGAGCCTTCAGTGTTTTTTTCTGTTCTGTATGTTTGTAAATATCTGCTCCATGCTGACACGAGTGAGACCAGGGCAGGTTTGTGCTCTCGCTGCAGTTTCACAGTCAGGTGTTTGCCAGGCTCAGGATTCTCACCCGCTGGACCCTGGCTAGATGTTTTTCTTCACCAGACTGAAGGAGGGCAGCTCAAGTCCTGGATAATTTCAATTGATTTATTGCAGGGTCCAAAAGGGATAGGAAAGCATGGAGGGTGGGCTGAGGGACAGACGGTGAGTTGGAAGGACAGCAGGGACAGGAACAACCAGCAGAAGGACACCAGGGCCAGTGCCCCCTCTTTAGGGAAAGTTACAGTTTTGTGCACAGCTACACGTCGAGGGGCATGGGAGGGGAAAAGTTTTCACAGGAGTAACCACTGAAAGATACAAAGGGTACAGGATGAGTGGGATGTGAAAGGGAGTACAGCATTCCAACCATGGGAGAGGAATGAATTTCTCCTGACTTAGACAACGGGGCATTCCCAGGGCATTCCTGAGATAGCTTTCTCACCCCTGACCCCCACAGGTGTTTGTTAGGAAACATTTCTCCACATTTAGTTTGTATTTTTCTTTGCCCACTTGAATCCCAGAGCTCCTGCTTGTGGTCCTCTCTGGGCCCCTCAACACCAGCCCTTTTCCTGCTTTGGTTTGGACGAGCCTGATTCCCTGCTCTGGAGATGCTGTCCTGTAAATGCAGAGTTCCTCTCTCCTGAGCCCCTGCCACAGGCTGTTCCTGGCAGTGGCTCTGCTGCTGCTGCCGTGGTGCAGCTCACCTGAGCCAGCTGTTCACCATCAGGGCTGTACAGGGAGATCCTGAACCTCTCCTTGCCCCCGTGAACCCACCCCAAGAGCCCTCTCCCAAACCACAGTGGCCCAGCAGACCTCTGAAATCTCCCTCTTTTCCAAAGTGGCTCCTTGATGCCTGATTTTTTTGTTCTGGTTGCTGAACCTCTCCTTTCCCCCCGTGAACCCACCCCAAGAGCCCTCTCCCAAACCACAGTGGCCCAGCAGACCTCTGAAATCTCCCTCTTTTCCAAAGTGGCTCCTTGATGCCTGATTTTTTTGTTCTGGTTGCAAAAGCGGCAACCTGACTCTTAAATGTGTGTGGGAGTCAAGTGTTCTGCTCTTGTTTTTCCATGCTTATGGATCCCCCATGGACAGGCATTCAGCACCTGCAAAATTGAAACAATAATAACCCCAGTGATGAAGAGAGACTGTGTTGTGATTATAGTTTTGCTTTGCTCTCTATTGGGAGCACCTTTTTACAGCAGCAACCTCTGTGTGGAGCACTGTAAAAATAAGTGGGATGTGCTGAAGGCATGCCAGGTGTGCAGAGGGAGATAAACTCACCTAGCTCTGTATCATGACAGCAGAATAGACTGCTGTAGCAAAGCATGCCTTTAAAAGAGCCTGGAGGTTTCCATGGTGGAAAGCTCAGCAGTTCACCTGGGAGGAGGGCAGGGCAGTGTCCTGGGAGCTCACCTGCCCCAGAGCTGGGTCTGCACAGAGCACCCCCACCAAAGGAGGGACTCCTTTGGTGGCACTCTGGGGCTTTGCCGTTTTTTAGGGACCCAGGAGCAGAGTTTGCCTTAGATTGTGCAGAACATGGACAGTAGCAGTATTCAGAGTGAACTTCCAGCATGTCTTTGAATTCAGGAGCAGTTCTCCATCCATCACCTGTCTCCAGGGTGAGAAAACCAGTAACAATCACAAATATATACTGAATGCAAAAAATAGCTACAATTGATAAACTTTTCCTTCTCTGCCTGTTTTCAAGTCTGTTCCCAGGTGCAGGACAGGGCCCTAACCCTGTGCTCTGCAAGAGCAGTGCAGTGGAGGAGATGAAATCTCCCTGGCTGCTCTCCCTGTGTGGAAGGAAATCTTCCTGTAGGTTCAGGAGCAGGAAACCTTCCCAGGCACTGCTGTGCCTCCATCTGCTTCCCTGCCCAGCCTTTCCAAGTGGCACCTGCACGTCGTGGTGGCTTTTTGGGAGCTGTGGGGGTGACCCACAGCCTTGCTGCCATGCCAGTCAGTGAGCCAGAAAGTGTAACTTCTTAATTGCATTTTGGCAAAAGGCACGGCAGCCACTAGGTACGTGGCACGGAATGAAGCTTTAGCACAGCTGCCTCATTTCAGCACATTTTCAGTGTTTCCAGCTCTTTAGGCTGAGCATGTGTTTTAATGGTTTAGGTCCAAGTGCATCAAATGTAGGAAGAAAAAGAGCATAAGCACTAAATCCAGAGATAAGGCATGGCTTGCACCAAAGCAACAGATTTCTTCCTCTTTTCTGGATTTGAATGTAGTTAGAAAGAGAAATATGTTCCAGAAGAAATCCAATTGCTCTGGCATTAAATATAAACATATTTATATATATCCATGTGTGTGTGCTAGTGACAAGGCTGTAAAGGGCCTGGCTGACAAAGGGAACATGAGAAGACACTTTCTGTTGTAATTCCCAGCCTGGTCCTGTGTACAGATTATGTTCAGAAGCAGCTTCAAAGGGCACATTTTCGTGCCAGGATCTGATCCTGGCAGGAGCCCTCAGCCCACCTGCCCCTTATTGTGCTCATTAAATCCCTGAGCCCAGTCTCTGCTCATTTCAGGGTCTGTCAGCATTTCCATTTCGTACCCATCTCATGTAATGCACTGGCCCCTTCCTTTGTGCTGCACAGAGGTTATCAGTATGCTGTGGGCACTATTGTATTTTACAATATGTTTAAGAAGCAACAGGATTTTAAATTTGCTGGAACAGTTTTGTCTGAGGTGGTGGATTAGCATTTCAAATACTTCTTTTGTGCTAACCTCTTGGGTAAACCCTAATTATTTAAAAGTAAAAAGCTTTCAGAAATAGATGACATTGCTAATTGAAACAGTCACAAATGAAAAACTAATGTAAATGCTTTAAGTTAACCCAAACAATTTGTCTGTCTGTAGGGAACATTACAGCAATCAGAGGTAGATTAACTATGGGGAGGAGCAGAGGGAAACAGGGAGTCCGTAGCAGCATTTACTAACTGGGAGCCAAAACTCATTTGTTACAAAAGCTATACAGCCTCAGTCGTTCTGTTATCTGATGGTGTGAATTATTAGTGTACATTATGGGTAGCTTGCATAATTTCAGATAAGTATTCCTAGAAAATTGCATTTTATTTTCCTAGTAGGAAAAAAAAAAACCAAAACAAAATCCAGGAGACAATAAGAATCAAAAGAAATGTATTACCTTTGGACACCAAAATTCTGCCTAGTACTTTCAAGATTAATTATTTTGAAGCAGTCCTTTAAGCTGAAGTTTTAAAATTTTTTTTCCAGTAAACATGCAGGGTCACAGTGGTTTTAGACAGCTCATTTAATCTGCAGCTTGAATACAAAACACAATTCCTGCATTACCTGGCAGCCAGAGCCAGGAGGGATCCATCTCAGCCCTGTTTGAGGTGTGCTGGGAGGCTTTTCCCTCCAGCAGCATCTCCCTGCACCCCTGGGCTGGCCAGAAGGGCAGCTCATCCCTGAGCATCTCCCTCAGTTCATCCCTCAGCATCTCCCTCAGCTCATCCCTCAGCATTTCCCTGACCCCTGGGCTTCTTTGGGAAGGGCAGTTCACTCTCCCAGAAGGGAATTCAGCCACCCCAGCTCCTGCTGCTCTCAGTGCACAAAGCAGAGGGGTAATGAGATCTTGTATCCAAAGGCCAGGCTCCAATTTATTCCTTTCTTCCCCAGTGTAAGGCTACCTTCTTCTGTTCAGAACCTCTTTACCCACTGCTGACCCTGCTCTGCCCCAGCTCAGGGGCTGCACTGTTCCAAGCATGGGCCAAAGGCCACAGGAATGGAAGCAGAGCCAATCTTTATTACCAGACTCCCTGGAATTCCAAACCCCTTCCTGCAGAGCAAGAGCCAGCACTGCCACCTCTGTATTTCAGAACTGAGGGTGTGTACTTCACAGGGCTGGGGATAATTAAGAATTGTTCAGAGATAAGAGGAAAAAATGTTTTGAGCTGTGCTGTTGAGTTCTATCCTTCCATCCTAATGCAGTTTCAGAGCAAATCCCTCCATGTCATGTAAGCAGAGCATTAAAGGAAACAGCACTCAAGATGATGCTGTAAAATGTGCTTTAATACCACAATCATTTATTATGCTCATGATGTATCTTTCATAATAATAATAAATCTGAAAGCAAATGTTTATGCAACATAAACCTAGCTTAAGGCAGACTGCAGAGTTTAGAAAGCTCCAAAAGCTGTTCAAAATCTCTCACAGCTCTTAAAAAACTTAAATTCTCAGTGTAGGATTTTTCAGTGAAAGCTGTTCCTTTTCCTCCTGAGGACAGTCTTTCCCTCAGGTGGATGAGAGGGATATTTCTGTGTCCTGGAGCTTTGCTCTTTGAGCTGTGTGAAAGCCTTAGGTTCCACCCAAAACTCCCAGAGCCCCCCCAGCCTTCAGTGCAGGTCTCAGGCTCCGAGTGCAGCTTGGCTCTCCCAGGCTGTGTGTGCTGAGGGCTTTGCTCGTGCTGTGTGTGCCCAGCAGTGCCTGCACTGCCACCAGAGGGACATTGCCAGGGCCTCAGGTGCTGGGAGCCTCTTGCAATCCAGACTGCATTTGGCCAGGAGGACAAAATCACGCCAGGAGCCTCTCGCTATCCCTCTAGGATGTGTCTTTCTCATTTTGGCTTCTCTTCTTCGTGCATGCTGAGCCATTTGTGTTTCTGGGCTTCCACAGCTTCAAGCAGTGCCTTGCTCCCTGTCCCAGGCCATCGTCTGTCCCCGTGGCACCGAGGTGGCTGTGCAGTCAAACCCTGAGGCAGGCTGGATGTGCAGGGACACTGACTGGGCAGGAGGAGGCTGAGCTGCTGCTGGAGGGGCCCTGGGTGGGATCCAGACTCCTGGGGAGCTTGAGGAGCTGTCCCCTGCCATCCCTGCAGGGCTCCAGCTGCCTGGGCAGCGTCCTGGGCTGGCACGGAGTGTCCCCTGTGCCTGCTGGTACATGGGTGTGGGTCTGGGGGGGCACATTCTGTAGGGTGGCAGCAGCTCTTTGTCCCTGCAGTGACCCTCACACGTCCCCCTGCCAGCTCAGGAAATAACTGACAGCAAAGCTTATCCTGGATACATCCCAGTGGGACAGTATGGAAAATTCTCTGCCAGCCAGACTTTTGTTGTATTTGTAACACTCAGGTCCTTATTCTGGCAAGGCAGCCTGGCCAGGAACACCTGGCTGGTGGGACCTGACCTGGAAATGTGCTCTGGGATCAGCACTGCCATCTGAGCAGCACCTGGGGTTCCAAAGGAGCTGTGTCCAGTCCAGATTTGGTGTCCATTCCAGATTTGGTGTCCATTCCAAATTTGGTGTCCATTCCAGATTTGGTGTCCATTCCAGATTTGGTGTCCAATCCAAATTTGGTGTCCATTCCAAATTTGATGTACATTCCAGATTTGGTGTCCATTCCAGATTTGGTGTCCAATCCAAATTTGGTGTCCATTCCAGATTTGGTGTCCATTCCAGATTTGGTGTACATTCCAGATTTGGTGTCCATTCCAGATTTGGTGTACATTTCTAAATTGGTGTGCAGCTGCCAGCTGCCTCCTGCCCTGCTGGTGCTTCAGCAGCTGGCTCTGATGCTGCAGAGCAGTGAGGCCAGGCAAATGTCCCGTGTCACATCCTGGAGCTGCAGGTGCCTGACACTCAGCAAAGCCCCTGCCTCTCCCACATCAGGTCCTGTTCAGCTGGCTGGCAGTGGATTATATTTTGTATAATGAGGCATGATCTAGCCCAAGTATTTAGCATAATGGAAGAACAATGAATCATTCTGGAGCTGTGGCAGAAGATTTGGATGCTGTACATTAGGTAAATAAACAGTGCCTCATTAGAGCAGGAGTTTGTGTGAAATCAGGAGGCAGGAATTGTATTACTTTGTTTCAATGGGTGATAATTATTTTAAGCCATTGGAGTGAGTAGGTTGTAATTCATTTGTACCTCCCTTTTGTCTGCTGCTGAAGAAGACTTGAGAAATTGCCGTGCTTGTAAGCAGTGCCGTGTGTCTGGCACTGATAAATGTATCAAACTCCAGCATGACTTTATCTGGGAAACAGATTTTGATAGCTTGCTAGGATTTAGGTCATTGGATAATTCAGTGCAAACTGCAAATCTTAATGCTATTGACAGAAGACAGAGCACAAATAGGCAGCACTTTCTATAAATCCCAGACCTGTAAGTAGCTCTCCTTTCACAGATTTATGGTAAATGTCCTTGAAAGCTGTTCAGGAAAATGAGCATGCTGCCTCTGGATTGACAGGTTGCCTTTTCAGATTCATGGCACCCACGTTTGCCCCACAAGATGTGTTGTAAAAGATCTGCTTTATCATGGAACATGGACCTGTGCAGAATACAAACTTTGTAGGATTTACAAACTTTGTAGGATTTACAAACTTTGTAGGATTTACAATTGTTCTAGGGTGCAGATCTGACATCCTCCAGTGCACAGGGAGAACTCTGAAATTACTGGGGCCACATGGCTGCCAGCCTGATTTATCTGGGACTGGAGAAAGTTCCTCCTGCTCAGCTGTAGGATTTACAAACTTTGTAGGATTTACAATTGTTCTAGGGTGCAGATCTGACATCCTCCAGTGCACAGGGAGAACTCTGAAATTACTGGGGCCACATGGCTGCCAGCCTGATTTATCTGGGACTGGAGAAAGTTCCTCCTGCTCAGCTTTTTGAAAGTTAAAATTCTAAACCAAGAGGCTGAGATACACTCAGACACCCAGGAGCGTGGTTTGTGTGCAGGAAAGAAGTCAAAGAAATTTTGAACATCAAAATAAAGAGTGACATTAGGTGAAAATATTCCTGATTTTCTGGTACATTATTTGGTTTTATTTGGCTTTAATTAAACCCCCCAAACAACAATAAACTGCCCTTCAAGCTCAGAATAAACCAGGTGTGTCCATCTTCTGCACAATGGCTTTTTGAGCCTTTCTTTCAGAGGCTGGTCATCTCCTCCATGCCAGGAATAAATCGGACCTGACATGTATGATTACAAAGTTGTTTTGTTTTGTTTTTTTTCAAAATTCACATCTAGCCTAGCATGAAACACTCTGTGACAATAGTGAAGTGACATATGTCACACCTCAAGGAGAGTGGAGACTGCGTGACAGACACTGCCTGGGCTCAGGCTGATCTAAATCCTGGTTTGTGACGTGCTGCACTTGACACTCCTTTAATTCAGCTGTGGAGCACAGGGGGAAAAAGCCTTTGCCAACCTCAGCACCTTCTCCAGCAGCTGTAAAAATTCCCAACACAGATGTCGTGTGTTCTGTCACTAAAACACATCCCTGGGGCTTTGGTGTCATTCCAGTGAAAATCAAGGAGGTGAATCCCATTGTTTGGTTTTTTAAGCCCCGTGGCTTGGCAAAGCAAGCTGCACTCATCAGTCCCTTCCCTCACAGAGGAGGAGGTTTGGGCACAGGAATTAAAGCAGCCCTGGTGTGCATTAGCACAGCACTGCTCTCTGAAGCGTTCATGGAACTTTTAGCAGGAACTTTGTGTTCAGGCCCAGTGGTCACACATCTGTAACTCCTGGAATTGCTGTCATATTTTGACAGATGGAGAAATCTGGGGGTGTAAGTATTGGTATTAGTCATTTTGTCAGATTTAAAATCAATTAATGCCTGTTTTCTGCTTGTTCTGTGATCATGGAAGTTTCCTGATTTGAGATGCGTGTTTCAGAACTGCTCATTTCCCAGGAAAAATCAGAATGAGATTAGTAGGCGTGCAGTGTGTACATTATCTGTAATAGCTGTGCTCCCTGTGATCAAAGGCAGAGCTTTTCAATATGCAGTTGCACAGTATCATGATCAAGAGCTGGCAAGAATAATCTCATCAGATCCATGTAGGCAGGGTGATAACAAGTTGTTTATAGAAATTAATAGTGTGAGCTTAAATTTTTAAGATTTTCCCATGAGTGTGCTTGACCTTTTCTTCTTCAAACACTGTCAGTTCATTTTCTGAGATTCTCTGGTTCTTCATCACTTACTTAGAGCCTGAAGACAGAGTTCAGGTGTCGCCTCTTGGTCAGGTGTAACTATGGTAACAAGGCAAGAATCAAGGTTTGTGGTCTTCCAATGCATATTTTGCCTGGGGTTAATAATGACCCCAGTATTGGCAGCCCTTAATATCACCGAGCAATTACAGAAGGAATTGAAAGAAAATGAATGAGGATGTTGATATTGGTAGTTCTGGACGTTAGAGACCGGCTAGGAAGGAAATGAAGATCTGTGCTGGGTGGGGAGAGCAGAAGTTCAGGTTCCAGTCTCTGCTTTTCTGAAGATCAGAGATGGACAGGACGTGGCCCCTTTTCCCTGCAGGGTCCTGCTGCAGCCCCTGAGAGCCCCAGCCGTGGAGAGGACACGTGCTGCTGCTCTCAGAGCTGGGGGGCTGAGCGCATCCTGCTCAGGAGTGTCCCTCCCGTGCTGGCTGGTGGCCCGGCTCCCAGCAGAGCCCAGGCTGAGCCATTTCAGCTTCCTCAGCAGAAACTGCCCCGGGAGGGCTCTGCGTTGTCAGCAGCACCCAGGGCAGCAGCAGAGGGGCAGGCAGGGCAGCCTGGCCTGGCTCCTCAGGGCAGCTCTGCCACAGCCCTGCCTCGAGCCCTGATGCTGGCACAGCTCCTGCAGGAGAAAGGGCTCCCCTGCAGCCCCCCCGGGCTCTCGTTTCTCCTTTGCCCAGCAGGGATAGCAGGCACACCCCTTGTCTGAGTCACAGCCCCGAAGGTTTCATCCCCGGACCTCTGGGCTGCTTTGGGCAGCTCTGCCTGGCAGCTCAGCCGACCTTGTCTGAGTCAGCCCCGAAGGTTTCATCCCTGACCTCTGGGCTGCTTTGGGCAGCTCTGCCTGGCAGCTCAGCCGTGCTGCCCCTCGAGCTGGCAGAGCTCTGGCAGATCCCCCCGTGTTAGGAGACTCTGAATGTTCTCCCTGTTATTTAATTCGAGGCAGATGGTGTCAGTTCACTGCACATGAGCTGCTGACACCTCTCTGCCTTTGCTGGCCAGGGTGGGAGCTGTGCTGTGCCCACCTGCAGCTCCAGCAGCAGAGACCTGTTCTGTTCTGCTCAGAACCTGTTCTGTTCTGCTGCTCCAGCTATGGCTGCCTCTGATGGATATGGATTCAACTCTGCTTTAGGTATTGCTTCTCTAATTGCAATTTCTGGTCCTCCTCGTGAAATGGTTCGTCTGTTTTGTTTGTGTTATCAATGGGAATGCTTTGAAAATTGCTTTGGTCCTAAGGAGAGCAGGAGGAAAACCTTGCTTCATGGTGAGCATTTTGAAAGAGTGTTTATACCCTGAGCATCAAATTAATTTCCCCAAAGAACAGGTTGAGCTGATCAAAACCAAAACTGATCATTGGTTCTGCACATATTTGAATACAAATAATTTGAATACAAGTAATTTCAACAAGTCTGTTAAATGCAGCAGCTCGTGGTCATTTCCATATTTCCTCAAGCACAACATAATTATTTTCTTAAACTTAATTTTCTTGGTTTTAACCATGGAATGAGCTGCAGCATCCTTTTCCCTGGCACGCAGGCAGGTGTAGCTCGGTGGCTGGGCAGAGTCAGGGCACAGCCTGGGCCCTGATGTTCCTGATCTCACTTCCTTGGGGTGCCAGCCAGGGGAGGTGGAGCAGCAGCACATCATTCCTGTGCTTGCATTTTTCATGTTTCTCTGCAAAGCTTTTGATCCTCAGTTGAACTCCTCTGAGAATCCTAATGGAAAATAGTTGAAAGCTTTAAAATACCTAAAAATTTTGCCAGATCTTTGTAGATTCTCAGAAATCCTTTAGCATTTGTGAGAATTGACAATCAGCAGCACTCCCATATTTACTTTTTGATACATTTTATATATAAATTTATTTTTAAAAATATTTTTATATTTTTCTGTGTGTCTCATCACAGTAGTGAGTGAATTGCATTACAGTTGCCCAATACCCTGCAGGCTGGAGGATTAAGATCTTTTGCCAAGCACAGAGGAGCTTAGTCAGAGTTCAGAAGTGTTCTCCAGCCCTTTCAGGGTGTTTGTGGCTGGAGCAGGAGTCAGTGTCGAGGTCAGCTCTCCTTCCTCTGTGAGTCCTTTGGTTCCACACTTGGTAATTGCTGCCCGATTCCTTAAACTTGTTCTGAACCTCATCTCTACGAGGGCAGGGGTCACAAACAGCAAAATAGACTGAAAAATGCCAGGACGTGACTTGGATCACAAAAGTCTGAATTTGTCCTCCCTAAAAGCAAAGTTATTTAACATAAGAAGGGCAAAAAGCCCTTCAGTGGAAGGCTGCTCCTCTGAAGGATGGAAAGGTCCCAAAGGCAGGAGAGCTGGCCCAGCACTCTCAGGGATGGGGCTGCCCTTGGCTGATTTGCTCTGCACAGTTGCATTTGGCTAACAGGTCAGACAGCAGAGTGCCCACTATTGTAAGCATAACCTTTGTAAAAATGTTAGATAGTGAGAAAGCACACCATTTAATTTGATTATAGGGAGCTTTACCAATCATTTCCATGAAGCCATAAATGCACAAAACACTACCAGAGGCTGTGTGTCTTTTTGAGCCCAGACAGGTGTGTGGATCTGCCAAAACCACTGAAAGACTGACACAAACCTCTCTCCCTGGGTAAATGTGAATCTAATTACAGGAGTTAAAGTAGAAACCCTGACATTTTCAAAGCAAGGACCAGATTCTGATGTGGATGGTTCAAGTGTGACACCCAAACTCATATCCAGACTGAATTTCAAGGAGCCTGATCACTGAAGTTGCTCAGCAGGCAGTTCCCAGGTAGCTCACTTTTATTGAATTTTAATGGAGTAAATTCACTTAATTGCACCTGTAAAGAAGAATTTGTGTGAGTAAAGGCACACAAGTTAGAAAATGTTGTGCTTTGACTTTTTTGTGCAAGCTGGGATAGTGGAAGGTGTCCCTGGCCATGGCAGGGGGTGGATCTGAGGTCCCTTCCAGCCCTTCCAGTCTGGGATTCTGTGTGAGCTGGGATGAGGGGAGCACAGAGCACTGCTCTCCAGGGAGAGGGGTTACTTGGCAGACAGCAGTGCTCAGGATACCAGAAACAATATTTTCCTAGATAATTATGTAGAATAAATAAGCCTGGTACAGAATCTGTTCACACAGTTGAGAAAAGCACATTTTAATTTCTCAGCATACAGTTTAATGTGAGCAGAATCTCTAAACAGAGAGTTGACATTGTTAACAAAGGTAATATTAGATTTGAATGAGAAACTTTGTATGGTTAATTAAAAATCAAAGGCACAGTTATAACAGAAGTAATTATCCAGGAGTATTAAATCAGTTGCAAGTCCGAGCCCATAAAAGAATTAATCAGGAATAATTTAATATTTGATATTGAGGGCTTATATTTTCCACTAATGCCAAAATCCATTCCATTAACCAGTACAATTCTTCAAGTCTATCTGCAAACTGGGTCCCTAAAAGCAGGACAGTAGAGGAGCAATGCAATGGGAAGAAGCTTTAATTCTTCTTCTGCAGTGCAGTTCCAGTAAATGGAGGAGTGTTCCTGTTGAGAACCCCTCTGGCTGAGGCCAGGGCTTGTTCTGATCCATCTCTGCAGCAGTGGCTGAGGGCAGGTCCAGAGGAGCAGTGTGAGAGCAAAGGGAGCTGTGTTCCAGCTGTGCAGCTCAGCATGTTTCTGATCTAGGGCTGTGATCCACTTTTCTTCCATGAATTGGTTTGATTTCCCTTTAAATTGCACTGGAGGTCAATCCATAGAAACGTCCCTGTTTTCTGTAGCCATGGATTTCCTGATGCAGCTACATTATTTGGAAAGCACAGTCTTTGTTTGGAGCCCAGCCAGCTGCTAATTTTCCCTTTTCACTTGTGATGGAAGACCATGAATCTCAGCTCTTGGTTCTGTTTCACCTTACCACTGATCTCCTGTGAATTCCTCTTGTAGCCTCTCTCACTCATCTTTTTTTCTTCCCTCACCTCTTTGGCCCCTGTGGGGCCCTTCTCAGGTGTCCTGGACATGCTCAGGAAACAACTCAAGCAGGTTAGAAAAGGAAATCAGAAGGGATGATTTGCTTTTTGTGACGAGGGAGCTGAGATGCTGGGGGCATTGGGGGAGATTCCTGAAGCAGAAAGACATAAAAGCAGCACTTGAGTGATGGGGAGACTGTGATCACCATCCAACTCCTGCTGAGTTACCAGCCTCGCTGAGCTCAGAGCAAGCCACCACAGGTTCTGTAGAACTGATTGTGCAAAAGAGGCTTTTGTTGAGCCAAGCTGTCCTTGGCCAAGGTAGCTCAGGAGCTTTGTGCAGATTTTGGCTGCAGGGTCTCAAGCTTGCAATAAATTTCGAGCTAACAGGAAAACCTGACCAAATAAAAGCAAAAGTCAGATTGTGTTGGTCCACTGTGTCTGGCAGTGTCTAGAAGAAAAAGCAGCATTTGTTCTTGTCATCTGAAGACTCTTGCCTTCCTTTGTAAGCCAGAGAAGAAGCGTGTCACACAGCAGAGCCGAGCCCTGCAGCCGTTTGTCACGGGGCAGGCGGGAGCAGGGAGATGGACGTGAGGCCCCACGTCTGAGGCACTGCTCACAGAGAGCTCCATCAGCTCAGTGAGAGCTCCTCACCTGCCCTTCCCTCCTAACTGTGAACTCAACCCCACATAACTTACCTGGGAAAACCCCATTGCTCATCAGGTATTTCTTACCTTTCAGAATTCCCAAAAGAAACCCCAAAAGGCCTCGGGGTGTTTCGGGGTGGGTTTGTTCCAGCGTGTGCCCCCTCGGGTGGCAGGAAGGCAGGTGGGCTGTTGGCCACCAGGTTTGCAGGAGAAGTTTGCAGAGCCAGGGAGAGCCCTGGTCCTTGCTGGGTGTGTGACCTTGGGAACAGCTCCCGGCCCCACCAGACTCAGCAGGGTGAGTGGGGCAGCCCGAGCTGCTCAGGGTCACAGCTCCCAGCCCTTGTGGAAGGACAGTTCTGAGCACAGGGTTTATTCCTAGGCCTTTGTCCTCGCTTGTCAAATGAGAGGAAGCTGGAGGAAGCAAATGAAACTGTTACTCCTGCACTGACCCCAAAATTGAATTGCTGGGTGCAGATCTCTGTATACACCAGATTAGGAAAGTACTTCAGATGTCCTGGGTACAAAATATGTAATTTGATGTCAAGTCCAGATTTATTTCCTTGAGGACTTTGGGCTGATACCAACACAAGTTCCCTACCAATCATTCTGGAAGGATTAGACATTAAACAAGAGTCACAGGACACACAATATGGTCTTAAAGCATTGAATCTGAAGCAGGCATGTTCCCCAAGATATTATTACAAGATTCTTCATGTCTTTTTTCTAATGGCTTTTTTGGATTCCCTGCTTTCAGCCTGCCACAACCAGCTTTACAAGTGTCCAACTTCTCTTTTTCTCTGTTATTAATTTTTTTCCTATTGTAAAGCATTCTTCTGTCTGTCTAACTGCTTCTTAAGTTTATTGCTTTTCTGTGGTGCTGTTAGGGATTTTATTTCCCAATTGGTATTACTTTTTAACTACTCATGTAAATCTGTATCAGTTCAGATTCAGGCAGAAAAAACAATTTGTCACAAATCTGTAAAGGCTAAATGATCAAAGCAGAGCTTGCAGGCTCACTCCTTTCTTTCTCAGCCTACTTCTAGACCTAAAAATGTTTTATCTTCATTCAGATTCTGATCCTGCCCTTTACCATAGCCTTTATCTGTGGCAGGAGGTCCTTGGCATGTCTGTGGAATCAGCAGTTTCACCCATTGATATCCTGGCTGTTGTTGTCACTGGCTAATCACAGAGAAAAAGTTCTAAGTGAGTAGTGCCCCTGAAGTCCAGGCACAAAACCACCACTAAGGACACAGCATTTGTAACTAGGGAGACTGTTAGAAATAAAACTTTGGTCATTGTGTTCTATTAAAAAAAAAAAATTATCATTTTCTTCCCAAGACCAAATGCAAAGAGCTGAAGATTTGGCTGCTCAGCTGCAGGGATGGCAGCGTTAGAACCAAAGTCCATGGGGACAGATGGGTTTTGTGCCTAGAAACGGGGTGTGAGCACGAGGGTGGGTGAGGTTAGCCACGGTGGCAGGAGCTGCAGCTCGGCAGGACAGCGTCCCTGTCCCTGCCCACGCCCTGCCATGGATTTTTCTAAGGCCATGCTGTGCCCCAGATTCTGTCCTGGCCACCACGGTGTCCTCACGAAGGTCATGGTCACATGTCTCAGAGCAGACTTTGGCCCCATTTGCCATATGGGAGCTGGAGCATCATCTTTTTTTTCTGAATGTCCCCTTTGTTTATTTTTGTGTTTCTGTTTAAAGCTGAGGAGCTAATTACGAAGGCAGCAGAGCCCGCTGGCTGCAGGCTGCCCCCTGCTCTGCCCTGAGCCTGCTCATGAATGAATTGTTGGGTTGCAGGCGGCTTTGCAAGGCCCTGTGATGGTCCCAATTTAGCTCAGGCTGCTTCTTGCCTGACATTCCTAAATATGAATGTGCTACGCAAACTGCCAGGCCAGTCTGGAAGGGAATTTTGGAACAGGCAGTTTAGTCACTTCTCCTCTGCGCGGTGACCTGCAGAGCACCAGTTCTCTTTTCCTTGTAACCTTTTTCTTCTCTTTAGAAAAGTGAAAACCTGGTTTGGTCCTTGCTCTGGGGCTCTGCCAAGGGAGTTTACAGTAACTGCCACATTTGGGCAGATTTCATCCCTGCAAATCTGCTGTTCTCTCTGGTCACTGCATCATTTTCTCCTGTCTTGCCACCCCATTTGGTCCGTGGTCGCTGCTGCTGTCAGGATTTTCCCTGTGCAGCTGGGCAGTGGGATGGCAGAGCTCCAGGGATGGCCACTGGCTTTGCCACTGCAGGCTTGGGCAGTTCCCAGCCTCAGCTTCTCAGCTTCCCCTCTGGAAAGCTGCAAGAGCAACAGCAGAACTCCAGAATGATGGGAGAATCAAGTCAGAGCTGATGGATGTGTTGATAAATTGATTTCTGGATCTTAGAGGTCTCTTTCACCTCTGTGGTTCTGTGTGCACCTTGATTTGCCTTCTTTACTAATGGGTCTTGCTTAACCCCACAGAGTTAAAGCAAAGCTGTGGGAGATGAGAGGAGAGAACAAACGAGTCTGCTGGAGATTTGCAGCATCCTGTAATCACTGTGGCAGAGCTGAATTTTAAAGAGGGCTGTAAAGTACCCAGCTCTGCAGGTGTCACGGAAAAGTGAGGATGTGCCTGTGGAAGAGGTGGTTGTGAGACATTAAAAGCCGGGAAAATTGTAGGAGATAATGGAGCAGCTTGGGAGGAGGGGGCAGAGCGAGGTGACAGTGTCCCAGTGGCACTGTGTGCCCGGCTGGCACAGCTGCCAGGGCAGAGCAGTGTGAGGGGCAGTGCTGCCAGGGCACGCTGCCCTGCCCTGCCCTGGGCTCCAGGGTCTCTGTCAGCAGTAACCTTCCCTGGAGAAACTGTGCCTTCCCTGTCCCCTTCCCCTCTTCTCTGCCTCAGATTCCTTCCTGCCCCCCTCTCCCATCCTTGGCAGCCTCAGCTCTCTCCCAGCTTGTCCCTTGCTGGCTGTGACAGTGCAGAAATCCCTGGTGGCCAGAGCAGGGCAGGCAGGGCTGCCTGGCCCTGGAAAGCACAGAATGACAAAACAAAACCTGTCAGATTCCTCTGCTGGCTGTTTCTGTGTCCCAGGGGCTGCTCTGAGGTGCTCTTTGTTGGCCAGACCCCAAGGAGCCGGATGGCAGAGGGGGAAGGGTCCCAGCTGTGTCTGCAGAATTCCCCTTGGACCATGGGGCAGAGGGGCCAGCACAGGGTGGGACATGGGGAAGGGTCCCAGCTGTGTCTGCAGAATTCCCTTTGGACCATGGGGCAGAGGGGGCAGCACAGGGTGGGACATGGGGAAAGGTCCCAGCTGTGTCTGCAGAATTCCCCTTGGACCATGGGGCAGAGGGGCCAGCACCGGGTGGGACATGGGGAAGGGTCCCAGCTGTGTCTGCAGAATTCCCCTTGGACCATGGGGCAGAGGGGCCAGCACAGGGTGGGACATGGGGAAGGATTCATGTGCAGCTCAGGATACAGCCTGGAAATGACAGCACCAAGCTGTGAAAGAAACACAGTTGTAAAAAGCCGTATTAAACAAGGCTAGTGATCTGTTTGGGGATTTGTAATGCTTCCCTCCATGAAAGCAGAGCTGTTTCAGTGAGTTTGACCCCCATCATGCTGGCTCTGCTGCACATCCCACAAAATATTTACTCTGCTGAGCTGCATTACCAGAGTCTCGTTGGCATCCTTGCTTTGAAGTGACATCCCAGAGCATTCACTGTCCCTGGAAATCCCCACGTCACACCCCACAGTCCCCCCCCACAGTCCCCCCTGCAGGAGGTTTCCCAGCTGGGGGCTGAGGCCAAGGAGCCTCGTGCAGGCACAGGGACCGACCCTGTGTGCCACCCTGCCCTGCTTGGGCTAAGCTGGCACGGCTGTCCCTGCCACGTCCCCAGCAGCGAGGGGCAGCAGGCACCTCCTGGACCTTGGGGCAGTTCCCAGCTCTGCTCTGAGGGTCACCAGCCTGTCCCTGCTGTGGTGGTGCCTGGCAGCCTGCTGGGGCAAAGCCAACAGGAAATCCTCCCCAAACGCTTTTGTTTCCTTTCAAGAGCAAGCTGTGTTGGTGATCAGCTAAAGCAGCCTGTCTAGAGACTGAAACCAAGTGTGCACGCACAGCTTTGTGGAGTTACACTTTGGGGCCTGTGAATTAATTAGCAATTCCTCTGAAGAGCCACAGCCTGACAGCTCTGAGGCTTCCTGCGTGTGACTTTGATAAGCAGGGAAGGTGCACGACAGCTCCCTGGGAGGGTGCTAGCCTACTTAGCACTGCAAAGCACCCAAACACCAAAGGATGGCTCCCCAGAAGGATGCCAGCACAATTCCTAAATGCTACACATCAAAGGGACTTTGTCGTCTTAAACCTGAGACAAATTAAATTTACATTGCCTCTACAGCGAGGACAAAAGTGAACTCCCATGGGAGGGTTTGCCTGTCAGGCTGTGAGGCAGAGCCAGTGCAGCCTGCTGCCTTTGCTGCTGCTGTCACAGCCTGTCCCAGTGCTGAGCAGCTCATGGCCTCTCCAGTTTGCTCCAGAGACACAGAAAGCACAGGTTTAAAATTCATTTCTGCTCAGTGAAGTCGCTGTTGGAGACCTGGAGCCCTTGGGTGCCTTGTCCCAGCAGCAGAGCTGGCAGTAGCAGTGAGCCCCAGAGGGGAGGCAGCCCCAGAGCTTTGCATTTGTTGTGTTTGCCATGTCGTGCCTGCAAGGGAGCTGCTACCTGTTGTTGGCTGCTGCAGCAGCCTGACCTCGGCTCTGAGCGGGGCTGGACACTGCACAAACACAAAACAAATCCAGAATCCCTGTTTGGAGCCACTCCAGCTGAGCCACACGAGGCAGACAAAGGGAAGGAGAAGGGACACAACAGGTAAATGTGTTTTTCTCTCCCTGGGAGTGAGGTGATTTATTTCCTGGCTTTTTTCATCACTCAGAGATGTGGAATTGCATCCTGCAATCACAGGCAGTGTCCACAGTTGGGATTGCCTGTCTTTGCTGCACACCCTGTGAAACAGGGGAATTACCAGCCTGGCTCCATGGGGCAGCTCCAGCAGCACCTGCATTTGCCTGCTGAGATGCATTTCTGTCCTTCTTGAGCTTTTTACTGAGCATCACAGGCTGTGTAATGAGAAACCTCTCACTGCTGGTCATCTCCTAATGATCCCCCTGTTCCTTTGTACCACCTGCCTCTCCTTTTGCTCCCTGTCCCCTGTGTACTGCTCTCAGTACTGTGTTACATCTTCAGCTTTTCTTCCCCACCCCTCCTCCAGCCTTAGTGATAGATTCTGTCTATACTGAGATGAAAGTTCGTTAAAAGGCATAAAAATAGCTGAAAGGCTTTGCAAAAGTTAAGTCTGAGATTAAATATAATTAGGTGTTTTTGCTGGATGCCTGTGTGTTACAGGAGGAGGGGCAGACAGGCTCTCTGATTATGCCATGTTGCTTTTTCCCTACAGCACAATCCAGCCATGGGCTGTTCTCTGTTTTTAAACTGGAAAATTGTGATTGCTGGGCTTTGTGTGTATTTGGGGTTTTGTTTCATCACTTGTCCTTGCCACGTCTGCTCCCTCCAGTGATCTGCCCCAGTGAGGAGGAGTGACAGTGTGACCCCATCACATGGAGTCAAAATTATTCCAGGAATCACAGGCTGAGGAAGAAAGGGTGAGAAATAGATTCCAGTATTGATTCTGCCACCCACTCCTTTTTAAACAATGGTTTGCAATCACATTCTACCATTCAAAAAATCCATTTTCCCCTCTCCAGCAGCTGAGTGGAGGAGTGGGAGCCAGCAGGTAGATCTGGCCAGAGAAATGTGCATTTGGGTTCCTGGGATGCTCCTTTTCCCCTGTGTCAGCACATCTGCCCTGGAGCTCTCCTGCCTGCACTGAGGAAGAAGGGAAACTGATGAAGTAGCAAGTGCTTCAATGAAATGTGAATAATTTGCTTATATCCCCCTCCTCTCTCCCATTCCCAGGGACTTCAGATTTCATTCTGTGTGATGAAAGGTGCCCACATTAAACCAAACATTTAACCTTGGAGATCATGTCAGTCTCTTCACATTTTCTCATTCAGATTTCACCATGATTTCTCATACTTGCAGTATCTCAACTTGTACTTGCAACTCTCCTGTTCATATTAAAGGTCTCACAAATTAATTTGGGTTATTTCTGGCCACTGCTCCTTTATTCCTTTGGACACAGAAGAATTGCTGGTGATTTTTCAATAATTTTTCCAGCTCGTCCTAAAGAATCTGGAAACAACAGGGGAAATAAGGAAATCAGAATGATATTTTATATATTTCAAGCTGTTTGCCAGCTCAGAGCTGACAATAATGTGCCGCAGGCGAGGAAATCTGCTTTGGAGCAATTTTGGTTTCTCTGCTCCACCTTGTATCTAGCCCCACCAGCTGCTTCTAAAACTTGTACTTCAGCTGCCATAATCTTATCATTAAAGGTGGATTTAGGGTTTAAGAGGCGATGAACAAACCCTTTTTCCTTGCAGCCAGGGGCTGGGAGATGACTCTGCATTTCAGGTGCAAGCTCAGCTTTACTCCAGCTCAGAGCTAATCCCGACTGGAGGAGGGCTGGTGCCACGACCCACAGCAGCTCCTGGGGGGGATGCAGCTCTTGGCTTTTCTCTTCAGCTGCTGCTTCCTGACTCCTCAAATCCCTTCTCTGTCACTGGTTTTGTTTCCTGCCCTTGCGGTGGTAACAGGAGGAAAAAGCTGAGTTTGACCACATCCATGAGAATGTCAAGCATTTAGACTTTATTGGTTTAGAAGCTTACTAAATTTAAACAGAAGCATTAACATGGCCTTAGGCTCTCTTGACAGTTATAAACTCTTCCTTGGGGGGATTTCTGTAATGCTTTCTAATCAGCTTAAGGAGTTAATTAAACAGCTGTCACTTAGCTGCTTAATTCTGAGACTTGATGCTAAATAAGATTTGAAATTAGTTATGCATGACTGAAGCATGGATCCTCTGATACGAGCAGGATGGCTGTGGTTGAACAGGAGGCAAATCTAGGTCTTTTTTACCTAAATAGTCAGGAGATTCAAGGTGGGACCCTGGATTAGTGCTCCACATGCTGATTAATAGAAAATACATTAAAAAGAGGAGAATGGAGAATGTTAAGGAATGTCAGTGGGAGGGATTTTCAGGCAGCTATTCAGTCTCTTTGTGCATGCTCTGGCCTTCAGGAGATTTCAGGGATCAGTTTATTCTCTTCCTGATTGCACTCTGTACATAACCCAGGAGCCAAAATACCTATTGACACCCAAGAGGAGCATTCTTGATTTTTGAAATTAGATTTTCAGCCTGCAGATATATTGCAGTGCTCTAATGAAGAATGTCTCTGGAGGTCTGCTGTGCTTCTAGAACATGAGCTACAGTGGCGTGGGGAGTTTTTAATCTCCTTTTCCCTGTGCACTGTGGTAGGACAAGCCCTTCTCCTGCTGGAGGGGGCGAGTGTGCTGGGTGGAAGGATGCCCTTCACTGCAAGAGAAAAGGAACAACACGTGTTCTTGGTGATGGATGCAGTGATTAATCCAGTGGTAGGTGTGGCTGGGCTGGAGGCAGTGATGAGCATCTGCAGGCAGGCTCAGACCAAACTGCCAGGGAGAGCCTCCCGTGGGGCCCTGAGGTTCAGACAGGACCCCTTGGGGGGTGAGTGGAGCTCAGGTGCAGCTGGAGCAAAGCTAGAGTCAGTCTTGCACTGATGCTTCCAAAAGTTACACATATACATGTACACCCACAGACATTAGGAAATACTGTCTGTCTATACACAGACAACAGAAACAGAAATTTGGAAAGATTTATAAAGATATTGTAAAGCCCTTCTTTTCACCCTTGGAAAGATAAGGCAAAAGATGTCTGAAGGGAAATTAAATTTCAGGGAAGCTACCTATTAAAATTGAAAAAACCTAATAGGTATTCACTTCTGCATTTCAACTTAAATTGATGCTTACTGTGTACATCTTCTGAGTATGTTTCTGCTGCAGGGCTTAATATGCTCAGTTATTTAATCTGAATCTCTTCAGTAAGCAAAGAACACTCGCTCTGGCATCTTTTTTAAAGTATTACTGTTTATTTACTGTGGTAGCAATTTCAGAGTAAAGATTACCTGGTCTTCCAATTCTATTACATGCAAAGACATGTTTTTCTCTGATTATTTAATTTTATTGTTGGAGGGGCTCAGTGTAAGTGAATTATAGAGATATGCTGTGTTAATAGTTAGAGACAGTTCAGCACCTTTTTAATAGCTGCTGAGGGAATCAACTTTTACCAGTGACACTCTGGCTGTAGCTTTGCAAGAGCATAACTATTCCCATCCTGAGTGCCCTGACATCTTATCTCCTGTAATCTGTGTTAGTTATAGATAAAGAACATCATATTTCTTCAGGAAATTCCTTTTCCACTCAAGCAGCAAAAAGCAACAGTTATAAATTAGTAACCATTTAGATTTACAGCTTTTACATGCTGAGGCTCTGAGCTATAAATCTGAGCGTGGCTAAGCAAGTATCATGTTTGTTTCCTCAGAATGAAGCAGTTTTCAGGTTTCATGTTCAGCCCTTCCTGGCTGTTACCCAGGTGCCTGCAGAGCATTTCCCTGTGCCCGGCAGGCTGAGCTGCTGGAAATGCAGTTCTGCTCCCTGCTTTGGGGGTGCAGAGCAGGGCCTGAGGAGACCGTCCTGCAGTGTGGGGAGGGACAGGAATCCCTGCAGGCAGAGCTCACAGCCTGGTGACTGCGGGGCAGGACAGCCCAGTGCCACCCAGAGCCACCCAGTGCCACCCAGAGCCTGCCCAGAGCCACCCAGTGCCAGCTCAGTGACTCTGGGGCAGGACAGCCCAGTGCCACCCAGAGCCACCCAGTGCCAGCTCAGTGACTCCAGGGCAGGACAGCCCAGAGCCACCCAGAGCCACCCAGTGCCACCCAGAGCCACCCAGTGCCACCCAGAGCTTGCCCAGTGCCACCCAGAGCCACCCAGTGCCACCCAGTGCCAGCTCAGTGACTCCAGGGCAGGACAGCCCAGTGCCACCCAGTGCCAGCAGGGCTGGGCACAGCACTGCCAACTGCAGTCTCCTGCAGGGGCTCTGGGCAGGGCGTGCTGCATCTCCCGGGCTCAGAGGGGCTGCAGGGCAGGGCAGGACAGGGCAGGACAGGGCAGGGCAGGACAGGGCAGGACAGGGCAGGGCAGGACAGGGCAGGGCAGGGCAGTGCCAGCAGGGCAGTGCCAGCAGGGCAGTGACAGCAGGACAGGGCAGGGCAGGGCTGGACAGGGCAGGGCAGTGCCAGCAGGGCAGGGCTGGGCAGGACAGGGCAGGGCAGGACAGGGCAGGGCAGTGCCAGCAGGGCAGAGCTGGGCAGTGCCAGCAGGGCAGAGCTGGGCAGGCAGTGAGCAGCAGATCCCAGCCAGGGGCAGGGAGGCTGCACTGGGATACACTCTGTGTTCTGAGCATCCAAAGCCAGCCCTGGAAAACTCAGAGACTCAAAAGAAATGCAAGGAGCTTCTGAGAATCATTCTCAGTTCCTGGCTCTTACCGGGGGAAATCGCACTTGCCTTTGGTAAGCAGACCTCATTAATCACACTGCTTCAAAGGCCTGGTTATTAAAGTTCCCTTTGCTTTATAAAATAATTGTGAGGGTCACACTAATGGAGCCAGGGGAGGAGGGAGCTGTGGCTTGGGGGATCAGGGGAGAGCTCTTTGCTCAGCTGAGCAGGGCAGGCACTGAGCAGCAGATCCCAGGCAGGGGCAGGGAGGCTGCACTGGGATGCACTCTGTGTTCTGAGCATCCAAAGCCAGCCCTGGAAAACTCAGAGACTCAAAAGAAATGCAAGGAGCTTCTGAGAATCATTCTCAGTTCCTGGCTCTTACCGGGGGAAATCGCACTTGCCTTTGGTAAGCAGACCTCATTAATCACACTGCTTCAAAGGCCTGGTTATTAAAGTTCCCTTTGCTTTATAAAATAATTGTGAGGGTCACACTAATGGAGCCAGGGGAGGAGGGAGCTGTGGCTCGGGGGATCAGGGGAGAGCTCTTTGCTCAGCTGGAGGTGTGAGCAGCCTGGGAGGTGCTGTGCCTCCAGCAGCCGCAGGGAGATGAGATTGGTGCCCGAGTGCTCGCAGGGCACTGCCAGCAGCCCTGCCACTGGCTCTGTGACTGCAGGGCTTGTGCTGCCAGCTGCAGCTCTGCTGAGCCCACGGCAGCAGCAAAAGGTGCTCAGGAACCTGGGGGCAGAGCCCAGACATGGGAAAAACCCAGAACCTGGAAACTTCATTGCAAACCTGAGAGCTCGGCAACCTGAGCAGCATGTTCTCCACTGAGCAAATGTGTGATCAGGGCAGACCTGAGTGTACAGGCAGATATTCTCACCCTTGGATGAATGACATTTTCAAAATATCTGAAGGGCTTTTGTGCTGAGGGAGGAAGAGGATTTTCTTCTCAAGTTCTCTTTTTGTGAAATCCTCTTTCTCCCTTCCCTAAAGATCACAGTGAGGATGGGGCAACCTTAGCAAAGCAGCTATCAAGTGACCAGGAGGGGTTTTTTCTTTCTTTAAATATTGCTTTGAGTCTGAATAAAGTGTGTCTGTTTCTTTAAGTAAGAGGGAAAGGTCTTTTTGATGTGAATTCTTTAGAGGAGAAAAATCTCAGCTTCTCCCCTTTAGCCCAAGAGGCAGTAGGAGCAGTCATCATCTTCTGGTAACTTGGTTCCAATCCCCACTCTCTTGTCTTCCAGGAGTAAAATCAGGTCAGTCTCAGAGCTCATAGTGGGAGCTATTTAGATAATGAGAATTTAGTACTTGGGGGGCTTTGGGAGCCTTTATTGCACAAGAGCCAGCTGAAATCAAGGGCCTCTTGTTCTACAGGATGGTCCCAGCTTCACAGGCACAGCTCTGAAGGGCTCAGAGACCTTTCCAGAGATGAGCAGGATCTTGCAATTCGGGGTGGGAGGACTCGGGCAGCAGTTTGTGCTCAGAGTCCTGGCAGAGATCAGCCAGTCTGTGGTGCCAGACAGAGGTGACACCTGGTGACAGAGAGCTCTGGTCAGTCTGATGCTCTTCAGGTAATCAGAGCTCAGCACTTTGAAATAAGAACTGCTAAATCAAACAGCAGGAATGTGTTTTGCAACAGGCACTGGTCACCAGAGAGCTGGTGAGCCCCAACCCTCCCAGCATCCCTCCTCTGTCTGAGAGAGGCTGGGTTTGCACAGACCTCCTTGGAGGTAAAGAAAGAGGTGTGGGGAGGTGCTTGCCCACCAGGAGCCAGGGTGAATCCTAGAAAACTGAAGAGGGTGTGATCCCACCCAGTCCTGTGGTGCACAGTCACTTACCCGGGACCTTAATTCCCCTGGAGGCAGAGCAGGGGAGGCACGGTGCTGTCAGGAGAGCAGTGGCACTGCCCCACAGGCTCTGGGGCTCTGACCTCGCCAAGCCTGCACCCCCAAGAGCAGCTCAAACCCTGCCCCTGAGCTGTGCCCACGTGCCAGCCTGGGTGCCCAGGCAGAGGGCACTCCCAGCATGGAAGGCCAGTGTTTGTGGGAAACCTTTCAGAAAAGGGGGAAAGCAGCAAGACTTGAGACATTTTTAGGTGATGACTAAGGTGAGCTCAGGCTGGAGGTGTCCCTGCTGCCACGTCCAGGTGTGTTTGTCCCTGGGCTGCAGAGTCACTCGGGTGCTGGCTGCTCTGGCCCTCAGGGAGCAGCAGGTCCTGCAGCAGGCAGGGCACAGACAGCAGGGCACAGCCAGCAGGGCACAGCCAGCACACAGGGCATCACAGCAGGGCACAGCCAGCAGGCAGGGCACAGCCAGCAGGGCACAGCCAGCAGGGCACAGACAGGAGGCAGGGCATCACAGCAGGGCACAGACAGCAGGGCACAGCCAGCAGGCAGGGCACAGCCAGCAGGGCACAGCCAGCAGGGCACAGACAGCACACAGGGCATCACAGCAGGGCACAGACAGCACACAGGGCATCACAGCAGGGCACAGGCAGCAGGGCACAGGCAGCAGGGCACACAGCAGGGCACAGACAGCAGGGCACAGACAGCAGGGCACAGACAGCAGGGCACAGACAGCAGGGCACAGACAGCAGGGCACAGACAGCAGGGCACAGACAGCAGGGCACAGACAGCAGGGCACAGACAGCAGGGCACAGACAGCAGGGCACAGGCAGCAGGGCACACAGCAGGCAGGGCACACAGCAGGCAGGGCACCACAGGTACCTCAAGAGCCCTGAATCACAGCTGGAAATCTCCTGTCCTGCCTGCTGCACTGGGAGCAGTCCTTGCCATAGCCATGAGGAACTGAAGCTGGATCCAGGTGGTACTAATGAATTAATAGCAGAATATAAATACTAAGTGGTCTTTTGTTTCCTTTTCTCTTAGGAAGCAGAGATCCTGAACACAGCTATTCTCACAGGGAAAACAGTGGCTGTCCCTGTCAGGGTGGTTTCTGTGGAAGATGATGGGACTGTGACAGATCTTGTGGACTCTGTGGAATGCAGGTCATCAGATGAAGACGTCATTAAGGTAGGATCAGGCTGCTCCTTCCACAGAGGCAGAGGCCCTGCAGAGCACTGCTGTTCTCTGATGGAACAAGTTCTTTCATTTTCTGACTGCTCTGCTGCTGGAACCAAGATTTATTATTGCTGTTATTGCTGTATAGCTCGCTCCAGTGAAGCAACAAACCAAACACAAAATCCCAATTTCCCGTCCTGCTCGTCAGACCCGTGGGATTGTCTGACACTTCCCACTTGGGAAGCATTTCCAGAGCTGCCTCTCCCCGTGCCTCTGCAGCTCCACGGGCTGTACAGGAGTGCTGGCAGTGCTCTGCTCCCTGCTGGGGCTCAGCGTGTGCTCTCCTGGCCAGAGCCAGGGGACCAGGAGTGCCTGCAGGTCCTTTTTGGGACCTTGGGGGGGTCACACTGGAGCCTCAGGGTAATCCCTGCTCCTTGGAGGCTTTCAGCAAGTACCACATCACCACTGAAATCCTGCAAGGAATCAGTCCTGCACGCTTCTGGCTGCTGGGTGAACGGTGAAGAGGCAGGAGCTGTGATGGGGGCAGATAAGGCACAGAGGATTCCAGCAGGTGACACAAGAGGTGCCTGGTCTGCAGCAGCTTTTTTCTTTTCACAAACTCTCTGTGCCTGTCACTTGAGAGAGGAAACAAGAGATGCAGCTACAAATGAATGTCAAAATTGAAGTTTTTGGGTTTTTTTTTTTATAACCAGTATGTCTCAAAACTATCACAAAGCCTCCAGGCCACCCTCCCAGTGGAGGGAATGGAATTCCCAGTGGAATTCCCTCCCAGCTGCTGGGAATGGCTGCAGTCCCATTACCTCCAGGAGCTGCTCCTTACTGGGACCTGGCCATGCCCAGAGCTGCCTGGCTCCTGGGGCTTCAGCTTTGCCTCCTTGGGCTCAGCTTTGCCTCCTTTGGGTTCAGCTTTGCCTCCATTGGGGTTAAGCTTTGCCTCCTTTGGGCTCAGCTTTGCCTCCCTTGGGCTCAGCTTTGCCTCCTTTGGGGCTCAGCTTTGCCTCATTTGGGCTCAGCTTTGCCTCCCTTGGGCTCAGCTTTGCCTCCTTTGGGTTCAGCTTTGCCTCCTTTGGGCTCAGCTTTGCCTCCTTTGGGCTCAGCTTTGCCTCCTTGGGGTTCAGCTTTGCCTCCCTTGGTCTCAGCTTTGCCTCCTTGGGTGCTCTGGCGTTGGGCTGCAGCAGCCCAGGGCTGTGAGCAGCTCCAAAGCCTCCCTTGGAGCCCCAGCAGCTCTCACCACCCTCCTGGGGCACTTTCTGCCTCTCTGGGCACGGGTGAGTGAGTAGTTGCTGTCCTTTGGGAGGCTCAGACACACCCACAGGTTTGGTGGCTTCGTGTCACAGAGGCAGTGACAGCTCGGGCAGAACGAGTGAAGAACAGAGCTGGGCAAGGTGTACATGGTTTTTCCTGAGCTGTCTTTGCTGACAAAAAAAATTGCAATTTCTGTGCTCATTGGACTTGTTTTAAATAATTTCATCATGGTAATTTATTACACATGAGATGAACCCCAGGAATTTCAAATTTAGTATTTTTAATGCTTCCCCTTTAGAAAATTCTCAGTGTTCCTATTTTCCTGATTAGCCACTGTGTTGGTATTTTCTGATTAAACATGCCTTTCTGGCTGTATTATTAGGAACCTTTGGGGTTTGGGGTTTTTTCTCTTCAGTGAAGCCCTTTTGGATCTGGTAAATCTGCCAAATATAGCAAATTGTTGGACTTAATTTAGATTTGGAAACAGAAGGAAATTATTTGTCCTTATGTTGTGGGAGTTAATGGACCAAGTCTTACTAACTCATCTTCTATTTCATTTTTTTGGTGAATTGGAAAAAAAAGATTTTGAAAACAAATACATCATTTGGAAGATGTGTAAAAAAGCAGTTTTGCTTTCTGATGTTTTAGTCGTTGCCTGTCAGGACACAAATACCCAGTGCTGGTGTGTGAGGTACATTCACACACCCACCCCATTAACAGCGGTGTTAATGACAGCCCTGTGCCACAGCAGGCTGTCACCACCAGGGACCAGCCCCCCCTGCACCCCTCCTGCAGAGCAGAGAGGTTTCTGCACAGCTAAAATGAGTTGCCAGTTTAAAGTGAGCTCTTAATTGAAAATGTGTCTGCAGTTTCCAGTTTACCTGCTCTGGTTCAGAGCAAGCCTTGTTCACGGGCATCTAATGAAGATAAAGATGTATAATTACTGGCCAGCCTTCAGCATGCAGCAGTAATTAGAGTTTCTGTTCTCTGGGCATTAGAGTGGGGAATAGAAAATGGAAGAAAAAGCTGCTTAAGATGCCCACTGAAATATAAAGATTAAGATTACATTTCTTTGGGTCTTTACTGTTGCTGTTTTTCAGTGCAGCTGTCAAGCAGCATCTAACAGATTGATTATGTCTTCGTGGCTTAGCTTTTATTCCTGGCTTTTTGGTGTTGATTAATGATGAGGTTAAGCTCATTTTCCTTGCAGAATGAGGGTACCTCATTCTTCTTTTCGTTTCAGGGTCCACATTTATTACTTACTTATTTCATCTGAAACTTCAAAGAACTTTAAAGAGCAGGTCCAAACTCTGCACTGACTCTTCTTGTGCCAAACTGCACCTACCTGAACACGGCTGAATATGTCAGAGCAGAATTTAGTCCATTGAAACAATATTTTTGATGACTTATCAGAAATCATTTGGTCCAGCCTGACAGAATAACCAAAAAATGAGGTGTGTTACAGACTGTGTTTCACTAATTTCAAAATACGTTCAAGTACTGACCATTTGGAGGTAGTAAAACTCCTACTGAGCTAATGGGAAAAAAAGAGATTTTTGAGCAGACTTGATTTTTGCTGAGTTATTAGTAAGGAATAAACTCTCAAGATTATTTTAATCAAGAATAAGGAGAGAAGAAAAATCAGCTTCTTTTAATCTTTCATTTTGAAAAGACATTTGTTTCCAAATAGCCATTTTTTTCAAGGCTCAACAAAGCCTGGAAGTTTCCAAAGCAACACTTTCCAGTGCTCTGGGTTTTCAGCTTGACGAGTTAATTGAAAATCTGCATTTGGTTACCCTGAAAGGAAAACTGCTTTTTGTTCATTGTGTTTGATCACACACCTGAAAGTTTCCACAAGTCACAGTGCTGGAGCCAGCCCTGAACAGGATTCAGCTCCTCTGCCCCTTTTTTGTGCTGTGCTGTGTATTTCCTGGAGGACTCCTGAAATCGGAGCCTTGCCCAAGCTGTGTGCTCTCCCTCCAAAAGCCCTGCAGCCGATTTCCTGCTGCAGCAGCTGCAGCTCTGGGGGGCTGCCAGGGAGCTGGGGCTTCTCCTGCATGGCAGGAGGCTGCTGGGCTCAGGGAGTGCAAGGGGGATGCTCTTGCTGCTGGCATCCCTGGCACAGCCTGGGCACTGCCCCAGAGCCCTGCAGGGCAGTATTTTATATGTGGCTGATGAATCTGTGCCTTGAGAGCTCAGTGAAGAAGGCTGTGCCATGATTTTCCATAATATAAAGGGATTTCTCTCACCAGCTGAACAGCCTTATTCCAGCCCCCAAAAAATTTTGATCCATCTTGGAAACAATCTTGATTTAAGACAGCAAATGTATGTTTTTATTTTCTGCAATGTCTAAACATTTCATTTTGATAGAAAATGATGAAATCACAACCTGTCATTTCAACTCAGTTTCAGTATTCCTGACATTGGAATCCATCTGACCTTTTCACCTTAGGATGGAGCAACTTTAAAAATGAAAATGCTTTTTGTGCTCTGCTCTAGAAATACAAGACAAACTCAGAAAAATGCACAGTCAAAACTAAGAGTTGTAATAGTAACTGTAGAGTTCAGTTCGTGTGCTGCTGGTGTTAGTTATAAAGGGAGAAGGCACAATTTTAATCTCTGGTATGAAAAACAGACGTGGCAAAGATGAATTCTGAATGTGGAACCAATGCAACAGACTTGCACCTCCCAGGAATTGTCTGGAACTCACCTAAAGCTGTTGAAATTACTGGATTTGTCTCTTTCATATTCTGCCAATTCATCATTCTGATGTGAATCTTGGGAAGTAACGAGGTTTCTCTGGTGTTTTTTGCCTTTTTGTAATCATCCCTACTGAAAACCCCAGTGGGACTGCCACAGTCACTGTTGCCTGCACTTCCTTTATGTTTTTGAAAGGCTATAAGCTTATAAGATAAAAAACTTCTCTGTAATGGAAAAAAAAAATCCAAATAATTTCTGAGTTGAGGCTCCTTCAGAATTCTGCAGAGAAGTTACACCATGCCATGTGGATGACTGGCTGCTCAGCCCAGTTTAGGATTTTCACAGCCACAAAATGACTTTGTTTTGTTGAGCACTTGCAGGACTATCCAGACGTTGTGTTAGGTGTGGAAGGGGCTGGTGTTGCCAAAATAAAAATACATGTGACAAGATCTCCAGCTGATTCAAACGTGCTCCAGTCCAAGGACTGTGTCAGTATTTGCTGAGGCTGAGCTCACGTTCTGGAGCTAACAGAGGAGTTCTCAGAGCTCAGGTGTGGAATAGCTGCAGGGTTCCAGAGCTCTCAGAGGCAGCTGGAGGAGCCAGGCTGATCCTGGACATGCATCTGTGCAGGAAAAGGGGGGCTGGGTGAGTTAGGAGGGCTGGGGTGGAGGCGCTGTAATGAACCTGAGTTTTTAGTGCTGTCCTGCTCTGCCTCGGTTCCAGAGAAGGAAGGAATGGTGCTCTGACGGTTAAACCTGGGATGGGATTTTAGGTGTTGCAGGTTCTAATAAGGGCTCAGCCTGCTCACAGCGTGTGACACTTGATTTTCATTTCTGCCTTAACGGGAGTGCACAACAACTGGATATCCCTGGGATGGTTTCTGGGGTGCTGCACTGAGCTGTGACAGGGTGGGCTCTGCCTTGTGCTTTCAGCTGGGCCGTGGCTGTGCCACTGTGGGCCCTGGTTTATCTGGTCTGTCTCAGCAGACACACAAAAGGTGTGTCATGCTGCTGAATTACCTTGGCAGACAAAGAGCATTAATGCTAAATCCCCAGGAGTGCTTGGAGATGTGAAATGTAATGTGTAAGCATCCATTGTCAGCAGGGCTGTTAATAACATCCATAACCCTAACTAGGACAGAGCACAGGCTCTCCAAAAATCACTCCTGTTAAATTCACTTCATCACAGCACATACAAAATTCTGTCATGATAAAACATTGGTGGCTGAGTGAGGAAGGGTTTAGAAATATTTTCAGATTTCTTATGTAACAGAGTCTCTGCAGGTCAATTGACTGAAGGTTTCTCCTCTTTTTTTCACTGTCTGGACCATTTTGCATTTCCTTTGGGATGGTGACTTTTGGCTACCCGTGTACTTTTTCTCTGTGCAGTTATATAAAAAATTATGCAGTACTTAAGTATTTCAAGAGAAAAGAAGGCAAAGCAGTCAAACACACCTGAAAAGTCTCGGGATGCCAGAATAGCAGGAGTTACCTGGGTGCAGTTTATTACCAGGAGTGATTGTCTGTGACAGTTCTTTACACGTGTGACAGGCTCTGCTCCCTGGGTGCTGCATTTCTCTGCAGGACACACCAGTGCTGTTGGTTTCCCCCATCAGCTGCCCACAGAAATGCTGGACAACTCTCCTGTTTCAGCCTTGGTTTGCAGCATCGTCCTGTTGAATGGTTATTGGATGATAAGCCTGATTTCTGAATCAATTTAGGCATTCAAATCCAATTAATTTAATTGCAAATTAGAAACCTAAGCACCTACAAAAAGTGGCTTTAATGGCCCTTCAATTTTAACTAAAAGTGTAACTGTGTATTTAGAGCAGGTGGGTATTATACAAAGCTGATATTTTCTCCCAACTTAAATAATCTGTTCCTTATAATAACCATTAAAATAATGTGATTATTTGCAAGCAGGTAATTATTTTGCAGCTGTATAGGGGTTTTGTTTGAGTAAATTTAGGGCATCTTCTTTAGACTTGGGATTTGAGTGCTCTCAGCAATTTCTTTGGGCATTTGTGAGCGTGTGAAAAGCTGTTGTAGTGTTTGAGACTTTGTGCAGACCTGGAGCTGATAGCAGGATGAAATCTGTGAATATGACGTTCCATTACATGCTCCATTTCATTCCACTAAAAGGCAGAGAGGGAGAAGTGAAACTTCAGTAATGAAGGGAAGTATCATCTGCCCTGGTGAGGAGGCTTCTAAAGGCACAATGGATGGTACTAAAGTGCATTTTCTGCATTGTCTGTGAGCATTACATTAATTGCACTTGGCTGTCAGTAAAAGTCGGTCTCACGTGCACCCACACATACAACTTCTGTTAATGACTGGATCCCATTTCTGCCACTGAAACCCCAAATTCAGCCCGGTGTATTAATGGGATTGCCGTGCTCTTTGTGGGGTGAGGGGAAGGGGCAGCGTTCCAGGCTGGAATTGCTTGTGTGTGAGCACAGCCCTGGCTGTCACAGGCTGCGTTTGTCTGCGCTTGTCACACAGCCAGAGCCAATCCACCGGTCCCACCGCCACAGCCACACGTCTGCCCCTGTTTCCTTGGAAGTTCTTCACACTTTTTGATGATGCTGAGCTGAGTTTCAAGCTTGTAACAAATCTTGAAAGGCAGTGTTTCCCCAGGGCTCACAATCCCATGGCCAGGATTTCACAGGGCCTGCAGACGGAGGAGCACAGCCCCTCTGGCAGTGCACTGCCTGTACTCTGCTAATTTTTGCGGACACCTTGACAAGCAGTTCTCCAAATAGTGCCCTTTGTTCCCAGGTTAAACAATGTGTGTGTCTAATCTCATGTGTGGCTCCCTGCTCCCTGAGCAGATGCGGCTGGGCAGCGTTCCCTGAGACTCATCGCTCTGAGGCTGGGTGAGGTGTGATTAACCTCATCCTGCACTCTGCAGTGCTGAGCTGACAGTTATCATCTGATCTCCAGCAAGGCTCATTACTGACAAGACTTCCTTCGCAGGCTGGGTGCTTGTTTTGTTGCTGTGGAGTGGATAAAATGAGAGCCTGAATATCATAAAGTGTGCTCAACACAGGAAAACTGCAAGAAAGAAATTTCTGGGGAAGAAGAACGAATGGGATGGCCCCAGAATCTCATTGTCTGAGGGAGGACTGCCTTCCCTGAGCAGCACAGGCAGCAGGGAGGGAAGAACCTGCTCCAGTGTGTTCTGGAGGCAGTCCCAGTCTGGCCAGGGTGTGCTGGCAGATCCTGAGGGCACTGCAGCTGCCCTGACTCTGATGATTTTAACCACAGAACCAGAATGAGGCCATCACTGAGCCAGGCTTTCCTGGAGCTGGTGTTTTCCTGAGCCCAGCCTGCCCTTCAGGCAGGAGCAGTGAGCAGTTTGCTCAGTTTGCAGTCCCCTGAACAGCCTCCTGTGGCTCCTCTGCCCTTCACAGCAGGACAGGAGTGGGCCAGAGCAGGACGAGACTGAGCAGTGTCTCTGAGATGGAACTCTGACATTCCATGCTCCCTGAAGAAAGAAAACAAGGGAAAACCTTGCTGAAAACAACCTGATTGTGTCTGCGTGGGTGTCATGGCAAAGCAGGCAAACGGCTGAGGGGGATTTTCTTGCACAGACATCAGATGAATGGCAGAATCCCATGGAACGGAGCCAGCACCAGGATCTCCCACTTAGGAATTCCCTGCTCCACTGAAACTTACCTAGCCTGGGGCTCCTGGGGGCTTTCATCAAGCCTTTCCTTTGTTAGAGGCATATTTTACCCTTTCACGAGAAATGTAGCCTGAAATACAGAAAAGAGCAATTCCTAATTAAACTCCTGCCTAAATCCATTATAGCTTCTGAAGCCATTGAGACAGGGAGATGAAAAGAACCTTAATGATCCCAATATGTAAATAGAGATGTAAAAGTTTGTTTGGAGGAATGAAGGTTGGAGGCCAGATAGGAAACCAAACATAAAGCCTCTTGGTAGAAATTGAATCACTGCATTAGTTATCATGGATTTTCATAAAAATAAAGTAATAATGCACATTCAAGTTTCAGTTCGTAAATACGAAGTGACAGCCTCTGAGTAAGCCACTGAAATTATATTATAGAGCTAAAAAAGAATAATAGAGGAAATTGAGAAAGCATAAGAGAGAGTTGTAATAGAATTGGGCATTGGTATAAATACAGATCATGAAAGGGAGATTGATTTAGTGAATGATATGAAACTCAGGAACTCGAGGTGTTAAAAAGATCATCTGCTCCTGTGATAAAGAATGCCTAAGGCTGCACAACTTTTAGCTGAAACAGCCAGATTTGCTTAAGGTAGGTGAACTTTAAAATTGTGTGAGGAATAATGTATTGCCAGGGAGCTTGCTTCTGCAGGACACAGTTGCTGTATTAAGAAAATTACCTTTTCTCATCAGTTTAGTCAGAAGTTTTACCAGGGGTTCTGGGAGCAGGGATTGCTGTACTCCACAGGGACATTCCGTGGCAGCCAGCAGTGGATCTGCAGGAAAGCCCTCTGTGTGAAATGGATGTCCATTCTCTGGGTGGTTCTGTGTCCCTGGCAGGACGTGGGGCAGCCTCAGATTCCCCTGAGTGTCTGCTCATGTGCAGGGACGTGTCCAGCTGTGAAAGCATTGCAGGACTCAAACCCACCCACCTGTGACTGCAGAGGAGTGGAAATCCCTGTCTGCACGTGTCTGAGGGAAGGAGGATCAGAGATCCAGATGGATCCTCCTCTGGAAGCTCCCCTCGATATCTGGGGGTGATAGAACAACTCTTTTGGAGTTTGGAAACCAGCAAGTTGGGATTGCAGCTTTGTTCCCAACAGTTCCAAGGGTATGAATAACTCCACACTGAGATCTGCAGCAGTCGTAGTTCTCTTGCAAATATCACATCTCCATTTCCTTCTCCCTGCTTTGTGTGGAGTCCTGCTTTCCAAACAAAGGGCAGGCACAGGATGCAGGACCCTGTTCTTGCTCTGTATCTCAGTCCACTGGATTATGCACATCCATGCACAGAGGTTTTGAGACAGCTGAGAAGAGTCCAGGGAGGAACTCTGCACGTCCTATAATCAGCTTTTCTCTTCTTTCCATGCTGGGGATCACCTCTGCTTCTGAGAAAAAATGTGAATGATCGTAGCGAGTCCAGAGCATCGCCCTGAGGCAGGCAGCCCTCATTCCCTGTGGGGATTGACCAGCCACGAGGCTTTGTTATTGCCATCATCAGTTAAACACAGAGCATGCAGGCTGTGTTCAGATGGAGCCTCTCATAGAGGCTGGCCCTTCTTCCTCTTGGTTGTTTGAAGATAGTTCAGATATCAAGCTTCAGGACTCAGCTCAATTTCCCAGTAAATAGATCTGTGGTATGAGTGCTTGTCAGGATGGAGGGAGTGTGAAAGCATTTGAAAGATCAAAGCAGCACGACTCCCATCAGAGTCAATGGGAACAAGCAGCTAAAATCTTACAAAATGCTTTCAAATTATCCTCCACCTTCGATTCCCTAGCCTTGCTGAAACCAGCTCCTGGAATGTTTTATTGGATGTGTTCCTCTGTCATCCCTCTGAAAGCAAAAGGAGGCTTGGAGGAGCTGTGGGCTCAGGTTGGCAGCGAGGTGCTCTCTTCCCCTGGCTGCCCTGGGAGCTGGGCACAGCTGGGCTTCGTGATCTGGTTTGGGAGCAAAGCTGCTGTTCTTCTCCTCTGCAGTGACCTTGGGCGTGTTCTGAGCCTCTCTTTGCTCTGGGGCTGTCAGAGCCAAGCTCCCCAGCCCCAGGGCTGTGTCTGGGCTCTTCTGCACGGGCAGGGCTTTGCTCTGCTGGGCCTGGCACTGCCCCTTGGAGCACATTTTTATTGGGAAAGCTCCTGCAGCATCTCCAGTGCCCAGGAACTGCAGCGCCCGTCAGAGCCCGCCCTGTGACATGAGCAGCCATGAATAAAACATTGATGAATAAACAGAGCACAAAACCACCTTTTATGAGGTGAAATGGCAGAGATGAAATAGAAACTGCATCTCTTCAGTCCTCACCTGGACTTCCACCCATTCCACAAGTGTGGGCTTGTTTAATCAGTTTTTCTGGACTACATGAGAGGAAATGTTTCTGGCCTGCCTTTCCTATTTATGCTAAATGTAGCTGTTTTCATTGTTTGGTTGATTATTCTCCAATGTCACCGTAATGAGACTTCATTTCTCATCCCAGATAGCACCTGCAGATAACATTGCCCAGCACTTTGTGGCCAGGGAAAGCTTTGTAAACAGTTAATTCCTTCACTCCCACAATGAGGATCATGCTAGCTGTGCTATATAAATAGGTGTTTATATGAAAAAATGCACACAGAGACACACATTTGTGTCATGAGCACTGAGCCCTCACTCTGATGTGCTTCACAAAGTGTTTTCAGGTTGTTTTTTTTTTTTTTTGCAAAATGCTGAAATGCTGTTAGATAATGGGGGTAGTTCAAATATAAAATGTTCATCAGCAGCACCATTGTTGTTATTATTTTACTTGGCTGTGCAAAGAAAGAGACACAGGAATGAAACAGTATTGATCCATGGTGATTTCACTGTCCTAAACCAGGCTTTTGTTTAGCTGGCTGAGGAAAACAGGATGCCTTTTCTTCCATCTTTTTAATACGTTTTTTCCTCGAATCTTCTTGATTTAATGCAGTGTGATCAATTTTCAGGCAGTGGTTTGTCCTGCACGTCAGCATGCCTCACAACTAATGCTATAAATACAGGTGGGAGCAATATCTTCAGCATTTTCTCACATCTAAGAAGGAAAAAAGGAAGTTTGGAGTAGTATTTACTTTGTGCACTGCAAACTCATTTACCTGCATAGCAGCAGCATAAATTGATAAACTTTAGTGCACGGGTGTGGCCAGGAGGGGTGCTGGGCACAGGCTGCTCTGTCCTCTCTGGAAGGGCAGCTGGGAGGGAAGGATGTCCCAGGGCTGGGTCTGCCTCTGGTCCTGGGCAAAACACATTTCCCACTACCACAGGGCCTTTTGCTTTTGTCATCAATATTGAATCTGAGGAGCAAAGATGAAATACTTGTGGTTTTTTTTACCCAGAACACCTGCATTTCTTGGAGATGGCATGCATGGACTACAGACAGGAAAAGTTGTGCATCCCTTATCTCACTATAAGGCACAAAAATCACTGGCATTTTCCAGCTGAGATGAAAGGAGCAACACTTCCAACTAAGGGAGACATTCTCGAAAGTCGTTTATCTGAGCAGATCTGAAATGTTGCTGCAGTTGTTAATTATCATCTCAGTCCTCAGCGGTCCCTAGAGCTGGAGAGTTTCTAGTCAGATCCTGTCTAGTTCAAATCCTTTTCTGCACTGATGTCACCAGGCCAATCTTCCCCATCCTGCACTTAATTGTTTTCTATCCAGCTTTGTGCTTTGCCTTTACCTTTCTTCAATCTCATCTATTTATTTCAGATAGTTTTCTACACTACAAAGATCATTTTGAATTCTAAGCTTGTTCTCCAGAGAACTTCTAACCCCTCCCAGCTTGGCATCATCTGCAAATTTAATGAAATTAATTAAATGAAAATTAAATGAAAGGCTCACATTGACTTCAAGGGGCATTGGAGTGAACCCAAACTGTCTTACATCTTTCACAAGTGGTTCAAGTGAAATACACTTATTGCTTCACAGCCCTTTTTGTAAGGGAGAAAGACGGATGCATGTTGAATAATTCAGGGTCCTCGTTGCTGACTGAGAGAGATTTAACTAATTTGTCAAAATAATGACCCCTGTTCACGGCAGGGAGCAAGTGGGTCTGGATGATTGCTGTCCCCAGAGGGGGGCTGGAGCAGCCTGGGCTCAGCTCAGCCCCTCAGCAGGGCTTGCCTGGGGCTGTGCAGTGCAGGGTGGGCACAGGGCTCGGAGAGGGTGCCAGGTGTGCTGTGCCAGGATGAGAGCTCCCTCCCAGCCTGGTGGGAAGAGCTGCTGCCCTCAGCCAGGCTGCACAGAGTGCTGGCACTGAGCCCCAGCAGGGCCACTGGGACCCCTGGCACAGCCCAGAGCCCTCCCTGCGCTGTGAACCCACACTGGGACCCCTGGCACAGCTCAGTGCCAGAGCCCTCCCTGCTCTGTGAGCCCACCCTGGGACCCCTGGCACAGCTCAGTGCCACAGCCCTCCCTGCTCTGTGAACCCACACTGGAACCCCTGGCACAGCACACAGCCCTCCCTGCTCTGTGAGCCCACCCTGGGACCCCTGGCACAGCTCAGTGCCAGAGCCCTCCCTGCTCTGTGAGCCAACCCTGGGACCCCTGGCACAGCCCAGAGCCCTCCCTGCTCTGTGAGCCCACCCTGGGACCCCTGACACAGCCCAGAGCCCTCCCTGCTCTGTGAACCCACTCACGGGCAGTGAGGGAGGGGAGCTGGTGTTGGTGGCTCAGGGGAGCACAGAAATCCCCTCCCTGCTGGGTGTCCCCCCCCTGCTCGGTGTCCCCTCCCTGCTGGGTGTCCCCTCCCTGATCAGTGTCCCCTCCCTGCTCGGTGTCCCCTCCCTGTCATTGTGGGGAAGGGTCCTCTCTCCCACTCCAGTGCAAGCTCTGGGGTCACTGTCACAGCAGGAGGGTTGGAGAACATTCTCTGGCTCTCCAGCCTGTCCGTGCGGGCTGCTGGCAGCTTTCATCTGGACCTGTGTGTTGTGGCTGCTGTTGGAGCACAGTCCTGCTTATTTATGCTTCTCTGCAAGTGATTCTTGGCTTAAAAAGGCGTAGGACTCTTTCAGAAATTTTTCATGTTTTGCTGTTGCATTATTTTCCCCCTGTCACTTCAAAGTGTTGGCCAACTTTCCAGAGCCTGCCGTGTGTGCATGAGTAAATGTATATTGCAACAGATTTTTCCTTTTTTTCCCTAAGTTGTGATGTTGGATATCTGAACACTTGCCAGAGCAGTAGAACCAGACTTTTCCTGGGCAAACTGTGGCAGAAAGAGGACTGCATCCTTAACTCTTTGAAGTCTCCTGTTACCAAGATGGAAATCTCTTTGTCCTTGCAGCTCTAAAGTCTGCCATTGCTGAGCATATTTCATCTCCTTCTGGCTGTGTTGAAGTGACTGAAAGGCAGTGCCCTTGCTGGGGCGGTGTCTGAGTTCCACAAGTGATTTCAGCAGCCTTTGGGCATTGTTCTGTTCCGTGCCAGCTGAGAATGCCTCAGCTCAGGCTGGTGCCTGCAGATCTGGGCTTGTGGGACACTGCAGGCTGAGTGCACCGAGGAGTTCAAACTCCTCCTCTGCTTTCATCCTGGCATTCTCTTCTCTCTGCAGGGGATTTTCAGTCACTTCTTCTGTGCAGCTCTCATCCCCTTGAAGTCTGTGAAGCTCCGGTCACATCAGTCCTCAGTGCTGTCCCTAATTAAAACTGATGAATGACCCATTAGTGTTCGGACAGATGTTCAGATCTCAGGGCTGTTCCTGTTGGAGGCTGTTTGGGGTTGGATCAAAGCTTTCCAGAGTCAAAGGGACATCACCCTGCTGGGTGGAACTGGCTCTCCTAGAGGCTGGACCCTGGAGCCCCCAGCCCGGTTCGGTGCAGGGCTGGGGCCGTGCCTGCCCGTGCTGTGTGTCGTGCCATGGCCCGTGGCACAGAGGTGCCCAGGCTGGCCAGGCTGCCCCGCTCAGCAGTGATCAGCTGGCAAATCCCACAGATCTCTCATCCCTGTGCCACAGCCAGCCCGGGTGCCCCTGCAGGTGTGTTGGCAAGGCTTGGCACGGGGCCACCATCACCAGCCCTTCGTGTCCCCGTGCCCGGCCTCGTGTGCAGCCCCGCCAGGAGCTCTGCCATCCCTCTGCAGAAGGTGAAACGTTCTTCCTCAGCCCGTGGTAACCACCTGTTGCTGCAGCACGAGCTGCATAATCAGAACTGACAGTCCCTGTCTAGAGATTTCTTGGAAGCTGGAAAAATGAGAATGTTGTCAAAAAAATAGCGACGCTTCTAGTCTGCAATGCAGTGATGGAGATGAAAGATGAGTGAATCCAAGGAGGCAGAGAATATATCAGCCCAGTGCTTTTTTCTAACTAATTTAGGAGTCCAGAATGGTCTGGAAGAATTTACATTTCCCTTACAGCCTTCGAGAAAAAGCATTTTAAGCCAGTTTCTCTATTTCTTTTTCTTTACAAAGAAATCCAACAGCTGTTGGTTTGTCGGACCAAAGTTTAATAGCAGTCATGCATAAAACTACAACAAGGGTGGTAAATTTCTTTATTCTTCAGTTGATGAAAAAGAATTTTTATATTTTATTTGGTTTGAAGCAATTTTCCGTAAAGTTATGAAAACCCTTTAAAGGAGGATCTTATTTTTTTCTAAGAGAAAAAATAAACCAATTGTGGCTCCTAGAATCTAAAGCACGAGGTGGGCTGGGGCCAGCAGGTTCCTGGCAGCTCCTGAGGCAGTGCCAGGCTGGCTCAGGCTCTGCTGCAGGAGCAGACATTGAGTTCTCTGTGTGTGCCCTGGACAGAGCTGCACCCCCAGAGCTGCCCCTGCCCCAGGAGCTGCTGCTGCAGGTGGGAGCTGAAGGGCTGGCCCGAAAAACTGCCCAGAAATGTTATCAGCAGAAAGATGCAGATGGGGATCTCCAGCACCTGAGCTCTTCCTTGTTTCTGACAGATCAGGCTTTGAGAATCCCTGTAGAACAAGGGGATAGGAGCCTGGTTTTACAGATCCATCAAAGGAGATTAAAGGCTGGATTCTCAGGGAGGTTTAAGCACCAAACTCCCCTGGAGTTCAGAGGGAGTTTAACACTTCAGGATCCTTCTGAGTATTGATCTCAATGAATTACAGCCGGCTAGTAAGTGTGTGAGGGAGCAGGAATTAATGCCAGGCTTGTGCAAAGGGGTTCTGTGCCTTTGTGTCCCTTCCTGCCCGTGGGAATAGCACATTCACTGTGCCAAAGGTACCGCGGATTCCATGAGATTGGGTTTTAATTGAGCAGGTTTCATCGTGATGATTTTGTTTTGATTTGTGGCCCCAGTTCATTAAGGCTTATTGGGGGAAATTTGGCAGGGTTTATTCAGTCAGAATTAGTACTCCTGTAAAGCAGCTTCATGAAATGATGCTAATTTCCTTGGAATTTCATCTCTGACAGAAGAAAAAAAGAAGAGGAGTTCAGAGGGAGTTTAACACTTGAGGATCCTTCAGAGTATTGATCTCAATAAATTACAGCTGGCTAGTAAGTGTGTGAGGGAGCAGGAATTAATGCCAGGCTTGTGCAAAGGGGTTCTGTGCCTTTGTGTCCCTTCCTGCCCGTGGGAATAGCACATTCACTGTGCCAAAGGTACCGCGGATTCCATGAGATTGGGTTTTAATTGAGCAGGTTTCATCGTGATGATTTTGTTTTGATTTGTGGCCCCAGTTCATTAAGGCTTATTGGGGGAAATTTGGCAGGGTTTATTCAGTCAGAATTAGTACTCCTGTAAAGCAGCTTCATGAAATGATGCTAATTTCCTTGGAATTTCATCTCTGACAGAAGAAAAAAAGAAGAAAATGATGCTACCAGGTTCTTGTTGTGTCAAGGAAACAACTTGTTTTGACATTTCCAAAATGAAATGTTTTGATTTTTTCATTTTAAAATAACTTTTTCCTTGATGTTGTGGTATTTTTACATAATTTTAATCATTTGAAATTGAAATGAAACTGAATTTCGTGACCCAAAAATGAAAGCAAATGTAGGTGTCTTGCAAGCCCTGCTGAAGTGCAGCATTCATCCTCGAGGCAGCTCGACTGCCAGTGCCAGGGGAGAGGGGACACAGCACCAGGGACACCTCAGGTGGCCCTGGCTGCTCTGAGCCCAGTGCTTTAGGGGGGACAAGCTCTTAAAGGCAGCCCCTGGACAGAAACAAACCACAGCTGAGGACACAGTGTGCAGAGACTTAAAAATGGGCTGGGCAGAAGCTGCTCTGCTCTCACTGCCACCCCGGAAAATGCAGAAAATCTGCAAATCCACTGCACAGAGGAACTGACTGTTCCTAGTAGTGGAAACAGGGGCAAAAGGAGCATGGAAGGGAAAAACTCACTGAAGTTTTATCTGCCAAGTCTGGATTTTAAAAAGCAAAAGGTGATTCCTGAGGGGAGGCTGTTAATGAGGGGATTTTTCAGTTGGTAACACCAACACAGCAGACGTTGTGTCAGACCACAAAGGAGCTATTGCACTTGCAGCTCCAGCTGGATGCTTGCCCAGAATTGTAAGTCCTTTCAAATGTCCCACTGCGTGTTTCACTCGGGTATATTGGGCTGAGGATAACGTACTGATGTTTGCCACAATGCTGCAGAACAAACCAAAATATTTCTTAGAAATTAATTGGCATCAGACTTCTCTTAATCAATATGCTCTACGAGATGCTTCAGGTGGATTAGTGCAGTAAAAATCATTTTTCCTGCACACAGGGCTCTGCTAACACCCATTTATAGCAGTGCTAGGTGGGCTTGCATCATGTCACTGTGGAAAGGCTGGCAGCAAACAAGACCCTTAGAAACTGAGGGAGCTGTTTGGCTCTGGGTACAAAAGGCAGCTGCAGCTGTGGATGCAGGATTTTGTGGTGCCGTGCTGCAATAGGAAAACCTCAGCAGAATGTGCTGATGTTAAAGGTGTGGACGTCCCAAATTCAGAGCACCTCTGGTTTGTCCCAGTGTGCAGAGCTGGGATGTGTCACCTGACAGCTCCTCTGAGACAGGCCAGGCCACAGAGCCAGCTGGGGAGGGTGAGGAGCTGGGAAGCCTTGAGGACACAGCTCTCATTTCACAGGACCATGGGATGGTTTGGGCTGGGAGGGACATCACCAAGGTCCCACCCCTGCTGCTGCTGCATCCTCTGGGATGGACATCTCCTCCCATCCTTGGGGTTTGACCCTGCTGCTGCTGCATCCTCTGGGATGGAGATCTCCTCCTTATCCTTGGGGTTTGACCCTGCTGCTGCTGCATCCTCTGGGATGGAGATCTCCTCCCATCCTTGGGGTTTGCACCTGCTGCTGCTGCATCCTTTTGCTGCATCCTTGCTCAGGAAGGCAGGTGGGACAGGCTCCTTCTGGGGAGGTGTGGGGGCTCAGGGCTGAGCCCTGCAGCCTCCCTGGAGTTCCTGCCCTGCAGCTTTAGGCCGGGCTCAGCCATCCCTGGAGCTCTTGATCCCTGCCCTGCAGCTTTAGGCTGGGCTCAGCCATCCCCGGGTCCCTGATCCCTGCCCAGCCGCCTTAGGCCGTGCTCAGCCATCCTGGGTTCCTGATCCCTGCCCTGCTGCCTTAGGCCGGGCTCAGCCATCCCCGGGTTCCTGATCCCTGCCCTGCTGCCTTAGGCCGGGCTCAGCCATCCCCAGAGCTCCTGATCCTGCCCAGCCGCCTTAGGCCAGGCTCAGCCATCCCCAGAGCTCCTGATCCTGCCCAGCCGCCTTAGGCCGGGCTCAGCCGTCCGCGCGCGGTCCCGCTCAGCGCCAGGTTAAGCGCGGCTCAGTAAAGGTGACTCCGCCTCCCCCGAGTCATTTAGAAGTGACTTATGGAGCTAATAATGGCCTCATCCCTTTGTACCTTGGTACACAGCTTGTGTTCTGAAGGCTTTTATAGCTCAAATGAGCTGCTCTTGCTTATTTATTTCCCTCCTCATTCATTTTTAATGGTTAGCAGAGACTCCCCCATTCTTCTCCTGACAGCAGTGATTTAGGCAGGGCTCATTATCATAACTTACGTTACTAAATATCCCCATTTGTGCTGGTAGACCAAGGAAAATGTGTGCAGTGCTAAATCAGAAGAGATCCCATGAGCCTGGCACGGTGGCAGGGCTGTGTTTGAAGTGTGTGTTGTATACAGAGAGCCCTCGAGGGGAAAGGATCATTTACAGGAACATGGATGGGGACAGAGTCATCCCCAAATACAGATTTTTATGGGGAAATACCAGAGGTTTACCTTCCCAACCGGCCACCCTTGAGATGCACAGACCTAAACTGCTCAAGATACATTTTATTTTCAAAGACTTATTAGCTGTGACTTCATAAGAGTTCCAACAGAATTACTGTAGCAGGAAAGAAGTCTCCTGTGAGGGCTTTACTGTTACCCCATGGGAATTTAATAATGCTAATGAGGTGGGGAAAGACTGTTCCAGTTATTTGTGAGAGCTAGCAGTGAGGTTCTGGGTTCCTCTTCTGGGACTCACGATGTACATTCCCCTTTCCCTCCCTCCCATTAGAGCTTTGGATTCTGTTCAGCCAAAAGCTACCCCAGAGTTTATAGGACCAAAGGAATATCAGCCACAAATTCAGATCTCCCACAGCCAGCCTGCACACAGTGGGAATGGGAAAAGCAGTAAAATGCTTTTAGGAAAGGGATGGGAGCAATGCTCACTGGAGAATGGGATGCAGGAGGTCGGTGTGATAGGGACTGTGGGATTTGTGGGGGGCCTTATTGCTGCTTCCCACGTTTTCCCCAGGCTGGTGAAGTCCTGCTGCAGGGCTTCCAAGAGTTTAGTGTTTTATTCCACAGATAATGTGAAAGAGGAGAAATTAATAGAAACCAATTTCTGTGTTTGGGATGACACCCCAAGAGCGTACAGAGGTGGGCAGTTGAGGGCAGAGATGCCCCCTTTGCAAACTGCACAAAGGCTTTTCAGGTAAATGTAAAGCAGTGCCTTGGGGCAGCAGTGCCCTCGTGGTGTCTGTGCAAGTGTCACTGCTGCTCTGTGCTGGGCTGGCAGTGTGGGACAGAGCACATGCAAGTGTCACTGCAGCTCTGTGCTGGGCTGGCAGTGTGGGACAGAGCACATGCAAGTGTCACTGCAGCTCTGTGCTGGGCTGGCAGTGTGGGACAGAGCACATGCAAGTGTCACTGCAGCTCTGTGCTGGGCTGGCAGTGTGGGACAGAGCACATGCAAGTGTCACTGCAGCTCTGTGCTGGGCTGGCAGTGCGGGACAGAGCACATGCAAGCGTCACTGCAGCTCTGTGCTGGGCTGGCAGTGTGGGACAGAGCACATGCAAGTGTCACTGCTGCTCCGTGCTGGGCTGGCAGTGTGGGACAGAGCACATGCAAGTGTCACTGCTCCTCCGTGCTGGGCTGGCAGTGTGGGACAGACACACCTCTGCCCCGGAGATCAGATCTGTGTCACTCACAGGAAGCTGCCCTAGCTGTTCACTGGTGGAAGAAAAAGAGAGGGACCTGCAGGAGCCAAAAGAAGGCCAAAGCACTTTTATAACCTGCCCACTTCGTGCCCACAAAAGCCATTCAAAGCTCAGTCCCTCGAGAGATAAAAGCCCCCTGTACTGAGAGAATTTCTGGAGCATCTTGTGAACGCTAAGTACAGTCTCCCTTAATTAATGGAAGTCAGCTCGGTGCAGGTGTGTGAGAAGCTCCAGTGACACAAAGCCTAGAAAAGCTTCAGCGAGGGAGCACAGCACCAGAAGGGTTTAATGGCATTATAATGTCCTTGAATCACAGTGGCCACAACACAGAGATGTATTCCAGCAGTACATTAGCAGGAAAAGAAAATCTGCTCTTTTTCTCTTGAGCCCTTGTCACCTTTCCTGAAAGCTGGAGCTGGCATCTCTGGGATATCAGAACTCAAAGGCAGGAGGAGGGGAAATGACAGATGGGGGAGTCCCTGGATTTTGGGAAGGAAACAGATGGGCTGTCCCCACAAATCACCCACCTTTCCCCCGTCCCTTTGTAGCTCTGCTGCGTTTCCAAAGTGCTCAGTGCCTTTCTGGAATGGCTGTGTGTGCCCAGGCTGCTGCAGCCCTGCTGTGCCCCCGGAGCTGAGCTGGGCCAGGGCAGAGCTGCCGGGCACTCCTGGCACTGCAGGGCTGCCCTGGTGTGTTCTGGCCTGGTTTGGTGCTCAGCCCTGTGCTGAGGCCAGGGGCAGGGCAGGCCTGGGGGCACTCCATGCCCACTTGGGTGAGTTTATGAAAGGAAAGGAGCTGGGATCCAGGCTGAGGGTCTGGGATCTGTGCCAGGCTGGAAAGGGAAAGGTGGGCTCAGGAGGGGCCATGGCAGCCAGAGCTACTCTGGGCTCTTCCCATCAGCACCAGCTGGGGAAGCCATGGGAGAGACCCTGGGGCACAGCCAGGGCACAGCCCCCAGTGCCAGCTGTGGGACAGCCCCCAGGGCCAGGGCACACCCAGGGGACACGAAGGGTGCCCAGGGGACACAAAGGGCACCCAGGGGACGTGCAGGGCACCCAGGGGACATGCAGGACCCAGCAGCTCCCACGGCAGTTCAGAAGCTCAGCTCTGATCTCTGGGCTGCCCTCAGGCTCTGGGAAGTGTTCCAGTCCTTAAGTGCCTCAGGGCTGCAGTCCCAGGGCTATCACGCTTAATTGCCTTGTGTTAATTAGCTAAGACTGGCCTGTGTGAGGAAGCAGAGGTGGCAGGGAGGTCACAGAGCTGTTAGCCAGCCAGGAAAGCATTCCCCTGTGCCCCTGGTGCAGCCTGCAGAGCTCAGGAGCCCAGGGCCAGCGGCTCCTCGGTGCCCCTGGGGCCACCCTGCCTTCGTCCTGGGCTCTTCCCACCACATGGAGCCTCTGCTGCTCCCGTCTCGCTGGTGTCTCCGGGGAGGGACGGGAGGCAGGAAGCAGCAGCCAGAGCTCGTTAGCACATGGGAGCCTTGGCTGGTGTGAGAACAGCGCTTAGAACACAAAAACACAACGGGGACAAGCACAGTGCCAGCAGGCAGCAGTTGGGAGAGGGAGCAGATGTGCAGCTCTGCCTGCAGCTCTTCTCACCTGCTGCCTGTTGCACAGGCCAGCAGACACTGCAGCTGGGCTGCTTCTGGCCCTGAACAGCCCTGTGACAGCATGTCTGCCCTGCTGCTGCTCCCAGGGCTTTGCCAAGGCTCAGGGCAGCTGGGATCAGCACTGGAGGGAGGGGATGTGACACCAGTGCCACCAGTGCCCTGGGACCTGTCTGTGCCCAGCTGCCTGCTCTGAGCTCTGAGCAGCACGCTGGGGCTGCATCCTGACAGAAGCTGTTAGGAGCTGGTGTAAAACAGGCTCACCTGAGACACAAACCCCATCAATCTGCCTGTAAACAAACAGCAGCTCAGGAGTTTGACCTTAAAACAGACGTGGCTTGGAAGGGAGACATTGCAAGAGCCATGATAACATTTTTTGGTGTGTCACCTGGGCTCAGGCAAGGCAGGATGGAATGCATTTGCCATGCTGGGCTCTTCCCTCCACATGGAGCCTCTGCTGCTCCCTTCTCACTGGTGTCTCCGGGGAGGGACGGGAGGCAGGAAGCAGCAGCCAGAGCTCGTTAGCACATGGGAGCCTTGGCTGGTGTGAGAACAGCGCTTAGAACACAAAAACACAACGGGGACAAGCACAGTGCCAGCAGGCAGCAGTTGGGAGAGGGAGCAGATGTGCAGCGCTGCCTGCAGCTCTTCTCACCTGCTGCCTGTTGCACAGGCCAGCAGACACTGCAGCTGGGCTGCTTCTGGCCCTGAACAGCCCTGTGACAGCATGTCTGCCCTGCTGCTGCTCCCAGGGCTTTGCCAAGGCTCAGGGCAGCTGGGATCAGCACTGGAGGGAGGGGATGTGACACCAGTGCCACCAGTGCCCTGGGACCTGTCTGTGCCCAGCTGCCTGCTCTGAGCTCTGAGCAGCACGCTGGGGCTGCATCCTGACAGAAGCTGTTAGGAGCTGGTGTAAAACAGGCTCACCTGAGACACAAACCCCATCAATCTGCCTGTAAACAAACAGCAGCTCAGGAGTTTGACCTTAAAACAGACGTGGCTTGGAAGGGAGACATTGCAAGAGCCATGATAACATTTTTTGGTGTGTCACCTGGGCTCAGGCAAGGCAGGATGGAATGCATTTGCCATGGATCTGTCTGTGAGGGGCTGTTGTTGTCTAAAGATAATAATGTTAGGAATGCCAATTATCCTACAAAAGCTGGTGATATTTAAATATGATTTAAACTCATTCAGCATTTAAATAGAAAAGTAGAAAATGGCATTAAATTCAGAGACAAGGACGAGACTATACATTGCAGAGTGAGAAGTATTAAATGCATTGATGGAATGGAATAGAAGGTCTGGCTGGTAATGGATTGTGAAAAGAGCTCAGGGTTCTAATAGATCATTCCTTCAGATCATCAGCACGGTAAAGTGGTAGTTAATAAATTATTTGACGTGTACATTTACTCATATATTTTAACTAACTGTAATGAACAGGTCCTGTCAGCTCACCTAGATCCTTGCAGTAGCTGCTAAATTGCTTGAGTGAGATTTACTAACTCTCTGCAATATTGATGTCCTGAGCTGCAGCTGATAAATGAAAGGACATCAGGGCTGGCTCCTGTTCCAGGGCTCTGCCAGGCTGGCAGCAGGGCTGAAGCTGTGCCCTGCCAGCCCTGAGCCCTTCCCTGGGAGGAGATTTGGTCGTGAGCCCCCCATTCATTCCCTGCTGCCTGTGACAGGACTCTCCAGGAGCTCTGTCCCTCCCAGCTGTGTCTGCAGCACTCACCTGCTCCTCCCCAGCTGAGGGGGCTCTGTGGGCTCTCAGGGGAGAGCAGGAGGACTGGGGGGTCTGAGCTGGGGGCAGAGGAGAGGAGCCTTCTCTCCCTGCCACGATCCAAGGTCTATCCTACTGCTGGAGTGGGAATTAAGGACCAAAAAAAGGCTGTTCCCTTATCTTAGATGATATTAGAACTGTTTAGAGCAGGAAAATCCAGCCTCTTAAAATGGTGCTGAATTACACAGGCTGTTAAGGGCACACCAGGCACCTTTCTTGTTATTCCATGTTGTCCTCTGAACCTGGAGCTAGTTTAAACCTAGATCCCTTCTCTTCCTCCCACTCACTTACCCAGCATGTGGTGAACTTTATAATTAGTAAAGAGACTCATTAATTTTTTTTTCCTTCTCCTTTTTATTTTCAGGTTTCTGACAGATGTGACTATGTCTTTGTCAACGGGAAGGAAATGAAAGGCAAAGTGAACGTCGTAGTTAATTTCACTTACCAGCATCTGAGTGCCCCTTTAGAAATGACAGTGTGGATTCCTCGTCTCCCGCTGCAGATAGAGGTCTCTGACACAGAACTAAATCAGATCAAGGGGTGGAGAGTCCCCATCATCTCTAATAAGAGGTAGGTTTCATTAGAGAATGTTCATTCTGGGCTGTGCACTTGCCAGGGACCTGTCAGGGCCAGTGGATCTGAACATGCTCATTTGGCCTTAATGCAATTCTGCTGTAAATTTGAAGGTCATCAGACATTTATTCAATAGGCTCCTGCACTGGACTTTTAAGGGAAATGGAAGCTGCAGGTAGCACGAACCTGGATTGGAAATCAATTTCCTTTTGTAGCACTAATGACTGAGACAGGAAGAGCCAATTGGTCAGGTTAGGCAGCAAGGAGACACCAGCAAGAGCCAGCTCTGGCAGGGCTGGTCGGTCTCCAGCCTGTTCACAGGTCCTGGCAGCTCCTGGATCCACTGTCAGTGGTCACAATTAGCACACAGCTGTTTCACACCCCTGTGGGGTGCAGTGGCACTGCTGAGTGCCCCACAGTCAGGACACAGAGCTCGCAGGCACTGTCAGTGCTCACAGGACAGAGGATGGATGAAGCAGGTCAGAGCTGTCTGCATCTGTTGTCAATGTTAGTAAGAACAAGAGGAACAAGTTGATAAAGGAGGTCCTTGGTATTCCCAACTGCAAATGAAGCCATAAATGAACCTGTATTTATTCCAAGTTTCTGTTAGCATCAGAGCAAAGACATTTTGGTGGAGATGTGATTTCAAATCGTACTGTACAGAGAGGGATGTGTGTGTAGGTGCAGAGATTTCCATGGCAACACAAAGATGTTTATGGGAAGATCCAGAAAGGAAAGAAGTGTGAAGGTCCTGAAAGCAAGGACTTGACATGAAAAACAATGGAAGAAGCTTGGGAAGGATGGCATGGTGGCAAAGCTGGGAGGGCAGTTGATGGTCTCAGGTGCTGGTTTTGAGTCATGAACACAGGAAACAGGGTAAAAGCAGGAGAAGCTGAAGGAAGCAGCTGGTCCTGGAGCAGGCTGCAGGCTCCCCAGCACAGCTGACCCTGTCCCCACTGCTGTCCACAGGCCGGCCAGGGACAGCGATGACGAGGACGAGGACGAGCGGCGGGGCAGGGGCTGCACCCTGCAGTACCAGCACGCCATGGTCAGGGTGCTGACACAGTTTGTGGCCGAGCCCCCCGAGCCCGGGGCCCAGCTCAGCTTCCTGCTGGGCTCAGACTGGCAGCTGGACATCACCCACCTGGTCAGGGACTTCATGCAGGTGGAGGAGCCCAGGATCGCCCGGCTGCACGATGGGCAGGTGCTGGTTGGGCTGGAGCTGGGCATGACCACAATTCAGGTAGGAGATCACTGACCTGTTCTGCTCCTCCAACTCCCCTGGTGATCCGCTCCCCTCCCTGGCCGTGGGTGATCCAGTATTAATGACAAAAACTGGAGCCATGCACTCCTGAATGGAACAGAATTGGAGCAAGAACTAGAAGGCATGGCAGAGATTGTTTTCTCTCCTTATCTGGTGCCCCAAAGTGTAGCAGATCACAGTTTCATTTAATTTAATCCAACCTGTATATTGGGAGGCTTTTTCTGATTATTTTTGCCTAAGGCTGCTTGTGAACCTGGAGCCAGGATTTGGGTTATCACAAGGCATGCAGCTGCTGGAACAGCTCAGTCTTCTCCCAGCCTGCACTGACAGAGCAAAGGGTAAAGGGAAAATTAACCAGTGGGGGTTAAGGAAGTGAGACTGGAATATTAATCTAAAAATTAATTAAAAGAAAAGGACAAGGAGATGGGGAGAGAGATTATTTCAGTGATAGTGAAGTAGAATACGTGCTAACAAACACTAGGACAGGGAAAAAAATCTCTCTCCAAACATGCTTATCCTCCCAAACTGTCAAAGCAGAAAACAACCAGCACACCTGTCGATAATGAGGTTGTCAAGGCTGGAGAAATGAGATTTGAGATTTTTGACTTTCTGCAAACTCTGCAGAGATTTTCTGAGGGCCTTTCTAAAGCTCTGGAACTTACAGTGCTCCAACCAATGCACGTAAAACTGTGGAAAGAAAAATCCAAGGGTAAAAAGCTGAGAGCAAGTTATATTTAAAGAATACCTCCTATAAGCTGCTTCCAAAATGCTCTGTATCCTGTATGGATCATTAAATTCAACTCGCTTGCTAATGAGCATCGTGGATGTCATGTATCACTGCACTGACCTCTGTGTGTATTTTCTTAACCAAAACAAATTCTCTCTGTCAATTTTGCATTCAGTACCATGAGAGGTTGTTGTAGCAATACATTACCCCTCCTTTCCACAGGACAGAAATAAATACCATTTATTCTGTGGATTTTGTATAAATCTACAGACCTCATTATACTTATGCTACCTCAGAACATGAGGATTAATCAAATACTTCAATTTCACATGAAGATTACATTTACAGCTAGTTACTCCATGTGAGGCAGATGTGGTTCTTGCATTTACAGACAGTTACCACATCTGAGGCAGATGTTGGCACATTGCAGAGGGCAGTGGCACAGCTGATTCCATTTGCACTGGTAAAAGGTGTTATAAGGCCCCTGTTATTGCAGAAGAGTTACAAAATGTGAGTAGCCCTTTCTGATCATATTTGAATAGTGTCTGCTGTGAGAAATTGCTCCCATTGCCATAAACATCCCTTATCTGTGTTACATGAGTTCAGTGCAGATTTTTTACGTGGTGCTGTACAAAATGGCTGTTGGTAACTTTGGTTTTTCTTTGCAGATCCTGTCCCCCCTTTCAGATGCCATCTTGGCTGAGAAGACAGTGACAGTCCTGGACGAGAAGGTGACAATAACTGACCTGGGAGTGCAGCTGGTGACAGGACTGTCCCTCTCTCTGCAGCTCAGCCCGGGGAGCAACAGGGCCATCTTTGCTACTGCAGTAGCACAGGAGCTGCTCCAGTCCCCAAAGCAGGTATGTGCCCAGCTGGGCTGTGTGAAGGAGCTGCTCTCAGGCACGGCCTCTGGCATGTCCAGCTGCTGGAATTGAGCAGGTTTTTACTGACAGTGTGCTAATGAAACGTTCTGTTCATGGGACTTTCCTGAAGGCCACCAAGGGTCCTAAACAGCAAAACAAAGATCTCACAAAAAGGGCACTGTGTTTTAACAGCCCCTGGCAGCAAACACCCCTCCTGTCATGGCTGATCCATAGGTAACAGGCAGTGATGTGTCAGAGCTGAGCACCAGCAGTGCCCTTGCACACACACACACACACACACACACACATGTGCCTTTTCTGTCCCATCCAGCACCCTCTAGATCCCAGGAATCCTGCCATGTTCAACTTCCCACCACAGGTATCCAAATAATCCCTTTAATTCCACCTCTCCATGAGAAAGTGCCTCGTGTTGTGCCAAACTCTTCTTCCTTAGCCACTTCCTGTGAGCACTTTAAGAAGTCAGGGAGCATCCCTTTATTCTGATTCATTACTAGAATATGAATCAGCATCACTGACTCATTTCCTGATTCATGATTTCATAAACCATTTTTTTCCCCTTATTACTCTTAGTTCCTTTATTAGGGAACCAACAGTTACCAAGGGCTTTTGGACTCTGCCATGTCCTCATCGCTCCCTGCTTGGTATTTGTCCTTGTGCTTTGTACACATTTGAAATGTAAACTTTTTTTCCAAACCAAATCCATCAGTCTGGGACTTTCATCAAGGATACACTGGGCTCTTTACACCTAAGCATGTTCTGAGCTTTAAAGGTAACTGGCATGCACATTTGAAGTTTGGCCAATGCTGAGGTGCTTTAATTCATCATGGGGTCTGATCCTTGGGATTCAGGATGAGAAATAATGCAGAGCTGCTGTCTTTATAGGGTGATGAAAATCAGGCTCCTGTGTAGAGTTCCAGGAGTCAAGGAATCGATGCCAGGCATTGAGGGAAGGCCAGTGAGCTCATCCATGGCACGGTGGGGTTGGACAAAGTGCCCTCAGACCAGCCCAGGGCAGGGTTGTGCCAGTCAGCCCCACTGGGTGCCCAGCTCGGGCATTTCAGTGCCCAGAAATGGAGTCTGGACAGGGATCCACATAAACCAGAGAGGAAACTGTGTGCCCCCCAGTCTGGCAGGGCTGCCTCTGCTTTGAAAGGCAGCTGAGTCCCTCCACTGCTCAGGACATGATTTTCAGAGCACAGTCCCTATAGGCAAAGCAATGCAAAATTATTACATGATTATGCAGGTTTAAGCAGCACAGTTGGGAGGATGAGAGTTGATGACATAAATTCTATGCAGCCTTCAAGAAACAGCCAAGGATTAATAAACACAAAGCTGGGATTTATGACAGTGTCAGCAAAGTCTTAGGGCTCTGGCCTGAAATAGAGACAGAAGCAAATCTCCCATTGAAGCAGGGGGAGCTTTGTGGCTCTGAGGATTTCGGAATCAGGCCAGTAGATTGCACACCCTACAATCCCAAAAGACTGGGAGCTTATTCTCCGTGCTCTGAACAGGTGAATGACTTTGTGCTATGAGCAGTTTAAGGGATAATGTGTTTATTCTCTGTACATATGTGGAGTTAGAATGTAAATACTGTCTGTATGAAAAACTGCTTTTTTAAAGAAACAGGACTTTTATATTCACGGTTTTCTCAAGTTGATTTGTTGGTTGGGTGTCTGTCTGTCTGTCTGTCAGACTCTCAGAGCAAGGTGATCCCAACTCTGACGACACAAAAGCTCATTTCAGACAGCAGAGAATGCACTGATGGAGCCAGGTCTGTCTGCTGGGGATTCTCCAGTGCAGATATTCCAACCAGGGCAACTCAGACCATCAGAAGCAGGAATGAGATTCCAGGAGAGCAGCCTGAATTTTATCTGTAAATGACCAATGTATGAATACAAAGATGTTTTTCAGGTGGCACAGCAATTTTCAATAGCCATTTGAGAGTCCTTGTAGGACCTGATTTTCAGAAATGGGTGAGCACATGTTTTCTGAAACTTAAAAATACTTTTAAATGTTTCAAGTTGGAAGCCAAAGTCAAGGATCCCAGGAAAGCTGCAGCATGAGGCATGTTCTCATCACCCAGGTCGGATTCATTGGCATTCAGTGAAAGCCTCCATGCACACTGGAGTACACAATCTGCATTGCTGTGACACGAGATTAAACTTCATTATTGTCTTGCTTTTAATTGCTAACAAGCGTAAAAATTATCCTGGCTGTTTCCTGAAGAAGCAACTGATTGGTTTCCTCTGCTTATACAATCTGCTAATTTAATTTGAGACCCAGGAATCAAGGAGTGAAGGTATGGAGTCATGTGTGGAACTGTTTGCTGTATTAGCTATCTTTAACATGTGCTTTGTGTAATAAGAGGAGACTTTGTATTTTAAGCAGTTTAGAAATAATGTTGGGGATTTTTAATGTAAATATACAACAGTAAATGATCTCAGTCACTGCTAATGCTTCCTGACATGCAATTTATTGTGGTGCTGAAGTAGATTCTGCAGAGCCCAGGGGATACAGCTCCTTTAAGCACCTTTGTGGAAACCAATCTTATTATCAACGAGTGTTTTAGACCAATATTTCTCTTCATGGCTTGGCAAGATATTAATTTCACTGCTCTCCCTATTTATTTCTTTTCTGATCACTACTGGTGTGTGGATCTTGTGAGGAGGAGGCCAGACCAGAACAGAGCACACTTCCCTCAGTGATCACTCTGAGTGGGTCTGTATTTGTTTTATATATTACAGGAAGCAGCCATCAGCTGCTGGATCCAGTTCAGTGATGGATCTGTCATGCCCCTGGATATTTATGACTCCAAAGACTTCTCCTTGTCAGCCACCTCTCTGGATGAGAAGGTGGTCTCCATCCACCATGACCCCAAATTCAAGTGGCCTGTGATTGCTGCTGAGACCGAGGGCCAGGGCACCCTGGTGAAGGTGGAGATGGTGATCAGTGAATCGTGCCAGAAGTCCAAAAGGAAGAGCATCCTGGCTGTTGGCAGCGGCAGCATTAAGGTCAAGTTTGGGCAGAGTGATGCCAACCCCAACGTCAGCGACAGCAAGCACAGGGGTGCTGGTGTCCACCTGGAAAACCACGCCGGCGACCGGCGCCAAAAAAGCACCTGGCCGGAGAGAGGGGGAGGGGATGGGCACTACTACAGCTCCTCCATGGGCCACGAGCAGGGCAGGGCCACCACCACCCACAGGTCTGTCCTGAGCAGGAAGGAGGACAGAGAGAGCCTCCTGGACGATGCCAGCCAGAACCTGCCCGTGGACTTCACCAGCTTCCCCGCGCAGGTGGATGTGCCCAGGGACGGCGGGGACGCGCAGGACAGCGACCTGGTGCAGGCAGCCCGGGGCCTCAGCGACCTGGAGATCGGCATGTACGCCCTGCTGGGCGTCTTCTGCCTGGCCATCCTGGTGTTCCTCATCAACTGCGTCACCTTTGCTTTGAAGTACAGAAACAAGCAGGCTCCCTTTGAAGAGCAGGAGGGCATGAGCCACTCTCACGACTGGGTTGGGCTGAGCAACAGGACTGAGCTCCTGGAGAATCACATCAACTTCTCATCCCAGCAGGATGAACGAATCACAGCCATCGACAGAGGAGTGGACTACGAGGAGAGCAAATACCTCCTCAACACAACTGCCACCAAAAATATCAATGGACAGTCCTTCAGGTCTCCTGAGTCCACATTCAGCGAAGGGAAGGAACAGAAGAGTGAACCAACCACTTCTCCTACCTCCAAGAGGAAACGGGTTAAATTCACCACCTTCACCACCATCTCCTCTGACGATGGCTGTCCAACTGTCAACTCAATCTTGATGAGTAATGAGGATGACATTAAATGGGTCTGCCAGGATATGGACCTGGGCGAGTGCAAAGAGCTTAAGAACTACATGGAGAGGTTACACGAAAATGCGTAACGAGACACAAAAGACTTTTTTGGTTTGGTTTGTTCGTTTGTTTGTTTTTCACTCACCTTCTGCCTTTAATTTTGGGTAGTGGGGCAAAATGTATTCTAACAAGAATCAGCTGGTGGATAATAACTCAATGGAGCCCCAAGAAGCCACCCAAAAGCAGCTGGGAGAGCAGAGATCCTGGACAGCTGTTAAAATTCAAGTCTTCTCTGTGCTCAGAGATGGAAGTGAGAGATGTGTGTGGTTTTTTGATACACGATAACATGAAAAAAATACTTAGAAAAATAATACGGTCTCATTCTCTGTGCTTTCCCAGGAAATCAATAAATATAACAAACTCCAGTGCAGTTTGGATATTACAAAGCTCACACAGCTCTACTGTTCAATATTGCAAGCTTTGGTTAAAAGCAAAAGATTGGTCTCAGAATAAATAGTTCCATGAGAAGAGCATGTCATTCAGGCCACGTGCAGAGAATATCCATCCAGGAACATTAATTTAAAGCTGACAAAAACCAACAGTGTGAACGAAGCAGCTCCCAGAGCTGAGGAGTCATGAGTTTCCAAAGAGTCTGGAGGGGATAAAGGCGTAACTGGGCTGTTTACAAACCAGCATGCTTGCCTCCCAAGCACTGACAATGGATACACAGATACAGTTCAAACTGAAACTCTCTTTTTAAGTAGATGCCAAGGTAATTAACTTCGCCAGCCAATTTTCGGTATTTCTTAATTTGTAAAATAGGAGAAGATATGATCTATACTCAGACTATCACTCATACTAAGGAAGGTCTTTTGGAAGTTTGAGAGAATGAGCTATTTTTAAAAGCCCGCTTTGTTTGATTGTCCTGTTTTGGATTTGTATTCCCAGCCCTTTCCCTGGAGCTCCCCGTCTGCTATCCTGAGGGCACTTCCCAGATCAGTCAGCCTTGGAAGCTGCGCTCCCTTCCCTCCCTTCCCTCCCGTGCACACTCACTCCTCCAGGGCTGCTCCTGCCGAGCACAGCCCTGCTGGTGCCACGCTGTCCTGGCCTTCCACGCTGGCCCTTCCCAGAGCTGGCCCTGTCCCTGGCTCAGTGCCACGTGTGCTGAAGTGGCCACCACAGCAGCTGCCTCTTGGTCCATCCCCTCCCCTGGGAGAGGTGGGGCTGGCCAGTTCCTTGTGCCCCCTCCTCAGCCCAGCACCTTTAGAGGGCACTGGGAGGTCACAGGGGAGAGCTGCACGTTCAGCACTGAACCCTGCACAGCTAAACTCAGCAGATAACATTTGTTTCTCCCAGGGGTGATGATTATCTTCTGTTTTCTTCTGATAAGGATGTACATACAGTAGGATTACCCTTCCAACCCAACATGCCCCCAGACTCAAACCAGGACATGTCTTGTGAGGCCCAACAGCAGCCTCCAATGGCCGGTGGCAAAGTGCCAAAGCACTAAATAAAATCCAGCTAATGGATTTTATATATAAAAGTATTTCAAGTTCCCCTTTTTTTTCTGGAGTAAGTCCTTGCCCCCTTTTTGTTAAGTCTTCCATCATTGAATCTAGGTTGCTCAGTTTAATACACACCCGCCCTCCCACAAACACTTAGATTGAATCCCTCTATATTTAGAATGTACTGTAGATTGTAAGAATGTAATATATATATTTATAAACATGCCAACTGTGAATAAAATTTGCATTTTAGTGGCTTCATCTTTTTTTCCTACTCCACACGCCTCTTTCCTGTTGCTGTCAGAACGTTTACCCTGAGAGAGCCTGGCAGCAATACAGCCTTGAGTGCTTTGATGGATGCAGGAGGCACAATCTCCTCACAGAATGTACACTGGCAGTGCTGGGGGAGAACATGCAGCCCCAACAACATGTCATGCTGCAGATGTATGTGCACCAAGTCACCCTTCCAAGATTTGAAACTATTTGCCAATAAATCCACATGCTTCATTTCTAACCTGAAAGGCCAACATGTGAATTTCTGGGTTTGGGGTCTGGTTTTCTCCTCCGGGAAGATCCACACTTGGCTATTCACCTTTGAAGGGAGTAGGTGAGGAAACAGAGCAAATGTGCCCAACACTTTGGAGATCAGATTGTCTTTGCTTTCTTTCAGCACCTCTGCTCAAGGCTTGGATGACCCAGTGCAGGATGGAGTGCAGCAGTGCAGGACAGGGTGCAGCAGTGCAGGACCAGGTGCAGCTGAGGACAGGACAGTGCAGGGTCCAGACCAGCTCTGGCAGAGCTCTCAGGTGAGGGAAGCAGCCTTGGTGCTGCAGCACAGCCTGGCAGCCTCCCCACAGGTCCAGCCCAGCCTTGCCTCCAGCTCTGGGGCTATTTTGGGTGCTTTTTGCACATCACAGCGTGGTGTCTGAGTGAGGCAGGCAGGCTGGCAGTGCCCAGGTGTCTCTGGAGGCCGAGGTGTGAGTGCAAGTTTGCCCTGCCAGTGTGGCAGTGCGTGGCCAGTGGCCCTGGTTGGGAGGAGCAGGAGCAGCCTGTGACACTGCTGTGCCCAGAGCTGCCCTGCTGGACCAGCTGCCTCTGGGCAACAGCAGCAGCTAACAGCGAGTTCCTCTGGCAGCACAAAGCACAGAAATGTTCTCTGAGGACAAACAGCCTCCAGCTGCAGCCCCTGAGGATGCTGACAGGCAGATCTGTGCCTGTGTGCTTGCTCAGAGCTGCCTGTGCATGCAGCAGCTGGAACTGGCCACTGTCCAGAGGGCAGTGCTATAAATAATAAATATAAATATAAATAATGCAGTGTTTGGAGTGCTCCTTGCATGGACCTCCCAGTGCTCTGAGCAAGGTGTGCTCCTTACTGACCTGGGGAGCCCAGGGTGAGGTGATGTGCCCAGAATCACTGCAAATCTGTGACAAACCCCACTGTGCAGGATGCTGAGAGTGACCTGTGCCACCTGTATGCAGGCAAACACCCTAATTAATCTGCTAATAGCAGAATACATTGACTTCCTGTAGAGATTTTTGCATCTATGTATCTGTTGGGAGGGGGTGTTGTGTACATTCCCTTTTGCTGCTGCAAAACCCTCTGCACCTTGAGCATCTCAGGGAGGAATTCCATGTTTCAGCAGTCAGCTGAGATCCCAGCTGGCAAACGTGGGACCTAAATCCTGTTCCTCATCATTAAAGCAGTGATGGGGCTGATGTGCTGCACACACATAATGTTTTGCAGCTGTGGCTCCCACTGGCAATCTCTTGAACCTGATAAAGAGCCCTGCTGACAGCAAGCACTCTCCTGTGAGAGTTATTAATTATCTTATTGTTTTCTTCTGTGCAGTTGCCTCTTATTTTCATGTTTGAGTCTCTCTTCCTGTGAGTAGACTGATTGAGGCATGTTTAAAAAAAAAGAAAATTTATCTGATACAGTTAGGTTCTTTTTAGAGACTTTATGCCTGAATACAATCAGGAGTAGAAACTCAATGGTCCTATAAATCAGGTAAGCTGGTTCTTTACTCTCTTCTTTCATTTTAAAAGCTTCCCCTTCAGCAGTCTTAAATACATGGTGGTTTAGACCCAGCTGCATTAAACACCAGCGAGCTCAAAGTCTGAGCAATGCAGCTAAATAACTGGTTTGAAACAGGACTTCTCTGGAGTTGACTTTAAAAACCAGAACAGGTATTAAATCTATGTGCAGCCTGCACCAAGTAGCTCTAGAAACTACTTCCACACCTCGTTTCTGTAATGAATGGGATGTAAGTGAAGTGAGCACCTGGAGACGCTTTAGTTGAGCTCCGTGTGCGCTCGGTTTCTCCAGGACTGCCAGCTCTCAGTCTGCTGTGGCCCCAGGGGCTGTTCTCTGTGGCAGCTCCTCGGTGAGGGCTGAAGGACTCGTGTAGTACAGCCTGGAAGAGCCTTTCACACTGTCACTGGGGAGAGCTGGCTGGGCTCGGGTTGGTATTGATCAAAGTCCAGCAAGCATCACTGAGGAATTAGCTCGGGGAAGGAGCTATTGCTGCCAAACGGTGCGGTTAGAAAATGCCTCAAGCATTTGAAAAACCTCACAGAGATGAATTTATTTAGTCCTGAAAGCCCAGGAACTCTGTCACATATTTCTACATGTTCATTGTGGTGCCAGAGCCCTGGAGCCCCACATCTGAGTGCCAGCAGAAATCAGAGCTGTCCTGCTGGCAGCCCTCCCCAGCTAGGGGCTCAGCTGGGGGAGCTGCCAGGGTGGCACAGGTGTGTCCTGCAGGGCAGGTGTGTCCTGCAGGACAGGACAGGGTGCCAGCTGAGCTCCCCACACAGCCCCAGCCAGCCCTCAGTGCCCTGCCTGCCTGCAGCTCCAGCTGTCCCCTGAGGACAGCAGAGCTCTGAAGCAAGGCAGGGTATCCCTGCAAAGTGCTGAGGAGACAGGATTTGTGTTCTGCTTGCAGTTCATTTCTGCGTGAAAGCTCCCAGGTGGGCCCTGCCTGTGCCCTTACCCAGCCATCTGCTTAAGCACCTTTGTGGGCAGTGTTTGGCTGCCAGCACCCATCACCTTCCTCATGCAGAAATAATGCTCCTTCCAGTGAAATCAGTGATGTGCTGTTTGGAAGCTTAAGCAGGTGAAGTTCCAAACTGGCAGCACTAATGGCCTGAGAAAAGCAGAGCACCTGGGCCCTGCTCCTCCTCAGGAGCATCAGAAGGGCCAAGGTTACTCGAGTCAAGCAAGTATGCCTGAAACAGGATCATTTTCTACCTTCTTGCTGATGTGATATGAAGACCTCTGTCAACAAATGCTTCATTATGCAGGCTCCCTGCTCCAGCTCCGTGAGGAACAGCAAATTAAGCAGCCCACGAATGTAATATTAATGGCTGGAGCAGCAGCAGTGCTCCTGTGCCTGTGTGTGCTGCCAGTGCTCATTAGGAAATCCCCAGCACACGGCCAAGGGGGCTGCTGGATTGCACACGACAAGTTCTGCCACACGTCCCCCCAGCAGCAGGGAGCCTGCAGGGACACCAGTGCCCCGAGTCACGTTGGACTGCACAGCCCCAGCTCGTGGCTCCTGCTGAACTGCTCTGGGTGCACACGAGGGCTCCTGCCAGGCTGCCTTCTGCAGCCACAGCCCCTGCTGCAGCTCTGGTACCAGCTCTGTGTGCCTGAGTCCATTCAGCTCTGTGTGCCTGAGTCCATCCAGCTCTGTCCATGCTGGGTACCAGCTCTGTGTGCCTGAACCCATCAGCTCTGTCCATGCTGGGTACCAGCTCTCTGTGCCTGAACCCATCCAGCTCTGTGTGCCTGAACCCATCCAGCTCTGTCCATGCTGGATACCAGCTCTCTGTGCCTGAATCCATCCAGCTCTGTGTGCCTGAACCCATCCAGCTCTGTCCATGCTGGGTACCAGCTCTGTGTGCCTGAACCCATCCAGCTCTGTCCATGCTGGGTACCAGCTCTGTGTGCCTGAACCCATCCAGCTCTGTCCATGCTGGGTACCAGCAGTCTGTGCCTGAATTCATCCAGCCCATTCTCTCTGTGTCCAGCTCTCTGTGCCTGAATTCCCAATCCCTCTCCATGCTGGCTGGCCCTGGTTGGGTGCCAGCTCTCTGTGCCTGAATTCCCCCAGTTCTGTTCCATCCTGGCTGGGTCCAGCTCTCTGTGCCTGAATTCCCCAGCTCTGTCCATGCTGGATACCAGTTCTCTGTGCCTGAATTCCCCAGCTCTGTCCATGCTGGGTACCAGTTCTCTGTGCCTGCCTTCCCCAGTCCTCTCCATGCTGGCTGGCCCTGGTTGGGTGCCAGCTCTCTGTGCCTGCCTTCCCCAGCCCTCTCCATGCTGGCTGGCCCTGCCAGGGTGCCTCCAGCTCTCTGTGGCACCTGGCAGAGCCCAGCTCAGTGTCCCCAGCAGCAGAAGGCTGCAGCTTTGAAGTGTAACAGGGCTGTGCTGATTCATGTTCAGGCCTGTGTTCCTAGTAATTAAATTAGAGCTTCCTACAGTCAGTTAATGCACTAATGACATAAAAAGCAATCCAAGGAGCTTCACTACTCAGCCCTGATAATATGAGACTGCAGAGATGACTGAGTCCCATTTGCAGCGTTTTCCTGAGCTCAGTGAGTGCAGATGGGCAGAGTGGAGCAGAAATAAGGACAGAAGGAAGGGGACTGTCCTTGCACTCTCCCTGAGCACTGCCTAGGTCAGCACACTCTGCCTGGGTCCAGCCCAGCCTCATGTGTGTCCATGAAGAGCTCACCCACCTGTACAGCTGTACCTCATGCCTCCCTGTTTCTTCAGCAGATCCTTTGTCTGATGTCTGTGGACACACATTTTCCATCCTGTTATCATCAAGCCAAGCCCCTAAATCACTGTGCTCCTCTTGGCCATGAAGAACTCTTTACAGTTTTCCTGCATCAGCCCCCTCTCAGGGCTAATCAATAGCTTTGCTCTTAGCATTTGGCATTCCCTCCTGTGCTGCCCGACAGGACACCAAGGTCAAATCAGTCCCTCTTGTGCTCCTCCCTTAAATAAGTGCTACAGCCTGCAAAGAATTCTGCAATAGTGGAAAATCCTGTCTATTGATCAGGTCTTGCTCTGTACCAAGCTCTCCACACAGCCTTGACTTTAATACAGCACTCAGTAATTGTCTTTGCCAGACCAGTTCGTGCAGCTGGAGAGGCATTTTTGGCAGGCTGCAAGTGCAAGCTCAGAAGGGTTTTTTTCATTGCACTGCACAGTCCTTGCACAATCACCCCAGCCCCTGAAGAACCTTAGGATTTTAATCATCTCCTCTAATTGTTTTGTCCCTTCATCATCTGCAGGGCTGGTGTCCCCCACTCCCATTGCCCCATGAGGAGGGGCTGTAATTGCAGGGGGTGCTCTTTAACCCCGCTGTAATGTGATTTGTGAATTGTGATTTCCCCTGCTGGGGAAGATTGCTGCAGAGAAGAGGGAGGACAGACAGACAGGCTGAGCATGATCACACAAATCAGGCCTCAAACCAGGGGAAATTTCCAGGTTTTAGAGCAAGAGTGAGGCCACACTGCCGAGAAATTTGCAAACAGCTAAATTTTGCCACTCTGATGCTCCTAAAGAAAATAACATCATCTCCTCCTTCGGAGTCACACCCTTCCATCTTGAAAGGCTGGTTCAGCTTCTCACCCTCCCCTGCAGTGACCTGGGCTATAAACAGCCTCTCCTCCCCGTGGCTGTAGGCTCTGAAGGGGAGGCACAAGGGGAACGCAGCAGAGAGGGGCAGAAAGGAGCAGGAGGGGACAGGGATGGCCAAGCTGGGGCACTTTGTAGCCTCCCTGTAGGGGAGGGAGCAGCAGGACACACACAGATCCCTGGGATATGGGAGGTGCACCCAGCCAGCCCTGGGGCCAGCCCGAGCTGGGGCACTGTGCCACCTCCTGCAGGTCTGGTGAGCCCAGTGTCCCCAGGCCAGCCTGGGGAGCTCTGGAGTGTGCCCTCCCTGTCCCCCATCCCCAGAGCCCCTGTCCTGGTGGGCAGTTGCTGGATTAGCCAGGAGCTCCCAGCCTGCTGCCCAGGGGAGCTCCGGATGGGATGCAAAGCCCAGGTCCCCAAGGGATGCCTCTCACACTCAGTGTTCCCAGCTGCTGTGGATTTGGGTGCAGGCAAGGGCTGGGAGATGGTGATTTTCTATTGCAAGGCAGCAAGAGGCCTGAAACAACTCACACTCAGGTATTTCTGTGGCTGTGAATACACAGATGGGTGCTTAGGAATATCCAGCACTGCCTGCCCTCCTTTCTGCCTTAACTCATCCTTTGCTTACTACAGCTTCCCATCCCCCACTGGAATATTTTCACTTGCCGTCCTTTAAAGACCAGAAATAGCTTGTCAGATTGAGACAGCTCTTGAGAAGTTTAATTTTCCTAATGCTTGTTGGAAATCCCCTTTCTGAATCTGCAGGAATATTAAGGTTCTTACCATGAGCTGGGCAGAGAGGGAATTTGCAAGTAAAGCTGGCAGGGAATTGCAGTTGGGTGAGGAGAGCCTTGATGGACAGCAGGATGGGTGCAGGACGTGTCCCCAGGGAGGGGAGGATGCCTTGGAGCCGTGGCTGGCAGAGCTGGAGGGGGTGGGTAAGTGCCAACCATTTGTTTTCTCCCTGCCAGACCCGGGGAACACAGAATTAGACAAGAGTAGAGCAGAGGCACACGGAGTGTTTGCGAGCGAGGTGAGAGCTCGAATGGTTTCTGCTGCTGGCTCCCCAGCTGGGTTTGTGTTGTCACTGCTCCTGGCTGGCACAGCCAGTGGCCCCTGCAGGTGTCCTGCACCCACACGAGGGCAGCTGGGAGCCCTGCCACATTCTGGGGTGAGGGCCAGGGCCAAAGCAGGCTGGAACGAGAGCTGGGACAGCCGTGTGCCTGAGCTGAGCGCTCAGCGCTGTCCCCAAAGGCAGTGCCACTCCTGGTGTGTGTTCCTCGTGCAGAGAGAGGAGTCCAGAGGTGTTTGTGAGTGTTCCTCATGCAGAGAGAGGAGTCCAGAGGTGTTTTACACCTTTGTGAGTGTTCCTCATGCAGAGAGAGGAGTCCAGAGGTGTTTTACACCTTTGTGAGTGTTCCTCGTGCAGAGGAAGGAGCCCAGAGGTGTTTTACACCTTTGTGAGTGTTCCTCGTGCAGAGGAAGGAGCCCAGAGGTGTTTTACACCTTTGTGAGTGTTCCTCCTGCAGAGAGAGGAGTCCAGAGGTGTTTTATACCTTTGTGAGTGTTCCTCGTGCAGAGAGAGGAGTCCAGAGGTGTTTTACACCTTTGTCAATGTTCTTCATGCAAAGGGAGGAGCCCAGAGGTGTTTACACCTTTGTGAGTGTTCCTCGTGCAGAGGAAGGAGCCCAGAGGTGTTTTACACCTTTGTGAGTGTTCCTCCTGCAGAGAGAGGAGTCCAGAGGTGTTTTATACCTTTGAGAGTGTTCCTCGTGCAGAGAGAGGAGTCCAGAGGGGTTTTACACCTTTGTGAGTGTTCCTCATGCAAAGGGAGGAGCCCAGAGGTGTTTACACCTTTGTGAGTGTTCCTCGTGCAGAGGAAGGAGCCCAGAGGTGTTTTACACCTTTGTGAGTGTTCCTCCTGCAGAGAGAGGAGTCCAGAGGTGTTTCACAGAGCCAGGGAACAGTGAGTGCCCCCAGCTGCTGGCAGGGTCACAGGCACAGCCGTGTGAGAGCCTGGCAGTGCTCTGTGTCCTGTGGCACAGGGGATGGATCTGAGGGGACATTTCCCAGGACAGGCAGGGCTGAGTGGCAGTGCCAGCCCCGTGTCCCTCCCGTGGCAGCCCCAGGGTCTCAGCAGGGCTGCAGGAGCTCAGCAGGGCTGCGATCAGCCTAAGCAGAAGCAAATAGTAGAGCTCAGAAAGGCTGATAATTCTCCTCCTCGCCTTTGACCAGCTGCTCTTCCCTTCCCGAGTGCCTGGCCCCAGCAAATTGCTGCAGTAAATGGAGCAGTTGAGGTGCCCATTGTTCCTGCCCTGCCAGGTGCCACAGTGGCACCTTTGTGTTCCCCCAGCTCCTCGGATGTGCTGCTCACACAATGGTCTCTGGCGTGGAAGGGACCTGGAACGAGCTCTGCATTATTCACTTCATTTATTTTGATACAATATTTGGAGCCACTTCATTAAATTCTCTTACAATGTCCTGTCATTTTTCCCCTGTCTCCTTGCCAATGCCTGGCTCGTACAGATAATGCAGCAGCAACAATGTGGGGTGTGGGGAGGTGGGGAAATGGATTTGTTTTCTATAAAAGAGGATAGCTGTGAATTATTTCACTTACTGATCTGAGGATTCTCTCTCTCTCTTCCCCTTTTCTCCTCAAAAAAGAAAAAAAAAAAAAAAAAAAAAAAAAAAAAAAAAAAAAAAAAAAAAAAAGGAACTTGGAACAGATTTTTGGGTAACAGATACAGGCAGTGAATACTCAGGGCAATTCAGTCCTGAGCAGAGAGAAAAGCCTCCAGCTTTCCAGCCCGGGCGGGGCGTGCAGAAGACAGGATACAAAAATACTTATTTCCTACGCTGAGAAATGAGCCCTGCCCCCCTCACCTTTCAGTGTGTTCCTAATGCAACACAACAGTCTCATGAATTGGTTTGTTTTTTTCTTTTTAACGTTCCAAACGCTGTGCTCTGAGGAGGGACTGGTGGAACAGACTCAGGGGCTCAGGGGCTGCTGTTTGCCTGGCACTGCAGGGTTTGTCAGAGCTGCCAGGCATGTCAGGAGCTTTCCTCCAGGTGTGCTTGCAAATTGCTGGAAGGGGAGACTTTGGCTCAGCAATCCACTCTCTCCAGTGAGCAGGAGGGATGTTGAAGAATAAATGGAGTTTTATGCAGCGCAGTTGAGAAAATCAACACGCTGCAATTCCTCCTGGGTTAGAGGGATTTGGGATTTCTGTCCTGCCTCCTCACAACAGTGCACGGTGTTTGAGGGGAAGGGGTTGCATTTGAACCCCTTGGCTGCATTTGGAGCAGCTTCACAAGATCTGCTCTCCTCCAGGCTCTCCCCATCCCTTCTGTGCCTGCCACAGTCGGGGGTTTGTGTCTCCAGGTGAGGCTCCTGCTCTGCAGCCACACCTGATTTGCATGAGCACATAATTAATGGCATTGCAGTGACAGAGCCAGCCCTCAGGAGCTGTGTGCAAACCAGCTTTCACCTGTTTGCCTGCACATTTGTCTCTCCCTTCATCATCCAAAGCCCAAACACCTGAGGAAAGGTCAGTCCTGACTCGGAGAGGAAAGCAAACAGCGAGCAGGAGCTGGCTCTGGGGCTGCACAGCTCGGGAGCAGTCACTGTCATTTCTGTGCTGTGGGGCCATCCCTGGCTGCAGAGCTGCTCTGGAGGAAGAGGCTCTGCCCTCTCCCAGCACCTGGGCCAGGGGGTCCCAGGCAGGAGCCACAGAGGGGAACCTTGGCCCAGAGCAAAAGGAGCTGCTCCACACAGCACGCTGCCAGGCTGCTGGGCAGCCACGGGCAGTGTGGGACACACAGAACCAGTTGTGGGAATTGTAGATACCTGATTGTTTGTTCTTTTCTGTGGTACTAGCATTGACAGAAGCTTGCCATTGCCATGTGAATGTTGCTGGGGCTGCAGAGAAGCTCCTGCCACTGCAGCCCCAGGAGCTGGGGGTGCTTGGACTCCTGCAGCCTTGAGTGGAGCTCCATCTCCTCCTGGGACACCCAGGAGCTGCTGAGCCAAGGCAGCCAAAACTCCTCTTTATCCAGAGAGCCCCATGGCCTGCTCCCTCCAGTGCCTCTGCTGGGCCAAGGCAGCCGCTGGGCCAAGGCAGCCAAAACTCTCCTTTATCCAGAGTGCCCCATGCCCCGTTCCCCTTCAGTGCCTCTGCTGGGCCAAGGCAGCCAAAACTCCTCTTTATCCAGAGTGTCCCATGGCCTGCTCCCCTTCGGTGCCTCTGCTGGGCCAAGGCAGCCAAAACTCTCCTTTATGCTGAGTGCCCCATGGCCTGCTCCCTTCAGTGCCTGTGCTGGGCCAAGGCAGCCAGAACTCCTCTTTATCCAGAGTGCTCCATGGCCCATTCCCTTTCAGTGCCTCTCCTGAGTCAAGGCAGCCAAAACTCTCCTTTATCCCAAGTGCCCCATGGCCTGCTCCCCTTCAGTGCCTGTGCTGGGCCAAAGCAGCCAAAACTCCTCTTTATCCCAAGTGCCCCATGGCCTGCTCCCTTCAGTGCCTCTGCTGGGCCAAGGCAGCCAAAACTCTCCTTTATCCACAGTGCCCCATGCCCCATTCCCCTTCGGTGCCTCTGCTGGGACGTGGCAGTGCCCATAAATGATGTGGGGGCTGTGGCTGCCTGTGCAGCCTGGGCTTGCCCCTCGTGCAGAGCAGGGCTCATCCCAAGCCCTGTCAGGATCCAGGCTCAGTGCCAGCTCCTGGGAAATGAGTTCACAGCAGCCTTGGAAGGGTTCCCTGGCTGGGCACTCCCTGGCAGGGAGGGCTTGGGGCTGTTTTTTTGCACTCCTGAGGCCTTGATTTGCTGTGTGGTTGGTTTTTTCCAAGCTTTTCTTTACAGAAATGAATATTCAGTATAAAAGGAAATGCTTTGTTATGTGGAATGTATTATGATAAGTATTCTGGTTAAACTCATTTGGGAGGGTTTTGGTTTTCTTCCTTTTAAATAGCTTTAAGTAAAGCTGGACTCAAAAGGCTTCATTTGCAGCTGTTCAAATTAACTTCTTCTGGTGGAAATAATAGAGGTGGACAGTTAAAACTAATATTTTATGGATTTTTTGTAAGGGAATTTATAATCCACATATTAGTTGACTGCAATTTAGGTTACCTAGGAAAGGGCTAATAAGGAACACAGCCTGTGCTGTGCCTCCAGAGGCAGTTTGTTATGTTAAGAGATTGACATTTAAATATTTGGTGTGGCAGAGAAAAAAGATCTTCACTGGCTGCAGCACAAAGTGGGTTCAGTCACTCCTGGTCTTTATGTAGAAGTCAGTGAAACACTTCCTGGAAAGCAGAGGATTGTGTGACAAAATCTGCTCCTGTTGAAACACAGCTTCCCCTCAATGTCAGCACAGAGTAATATTGCACAGAGCTTTTCCCTGTGTGACAATTATTTTAATTATGGAAGCGGCAGATGAACTTTTGTCACGTTTTCAGCACGAGCACTGTCCCTCCCCAGCAGGTACCTCTAGAGCCTGGGTGGCACCACAGGTGAGCAGCACCTGCAGAGGCTCCCAGGGCAGGGCAGAGCCTGGGGACAGCGAGGGGACACAGCCAGAGCCTGCCCAGGGCTGCTGCTTTCCCTTTTAATTGCATCTCCTGCTTCCACCTCGGGCCACTGGGATTTGGGGAATATTCTGTTTCACTTATTACCCAAAAGGGCAACACGTGGCACTGGACTCCTGCCCAGCAAGCACTGGTTAATTATTAAGGCTGTCTTTTTCTCTAATTACTCTTAATTAAAAATTTCAATGACTGCCACAATGGTTGCTTGTTTAGTCCTGTTCTCCCTGTTGAAGCCATGGCTCTCCTCACTGTTATTAGTACTGTAGCTCCAGGCTGCCATCCACAATGGAAATCAGCTTTTCTTGTCACATCTTCCTGATCACTTTGGATTTAGTCTGGCTGGCATCACGTGCTTTTCAGCAGAGTTCAGGTTTTGGGCAGACAGAGGGGCTGTGCCAGGCCCCTGGCTCTGCTCAGAGCCCCAGGGGCCCAGAACACACAGGTAATTCCTCTCCTGGTTTCAGAGCTGGGGACCATTGTTGCTCTGGGTCTCAGAGAGTCTGGGCACACCAGGCAGGCCCTGCTGCAGCTGGGAGCTGGGCCCAGAGCTCAGACAGAGCCTTCAGTGTGGCTGTATTCCTCATTTTGGAGTAAATTAAACTAACAGCCCTCCCCAGTCTTTATTTAGGACTCAGCCACGCCAGTCTGGAGTTCCTTTTCTCTAGAGTTGCATTATCTTGCTGGGTGGCTGCTCTTTGAGACTGCTCCTTTAACTTTGGTGGTTTTTGGTGCCTTCAGTTTGCTTTAGGGCTGGGAGCTCTGCTTTGCATCCTCTGCTTTTAATCCCAGTCAAGCAGTGGTGATGGAGCCGTGTTTGGAATAATTCTGTGTTTTCTCAGTAGAATACTGAGCCACAGCCTTAACCTTCCCAGCAGTTCATGGCAGTTGCAGCTGAGTTATTTGATTAAGATATTATTTTTACCAGCTCCTTGAACGTGCTGCAGCAATGTGCTTTATCCTCATTGTCTGTGTTTGTTCAGGCTCTCAGAATGAACTCTCCACTCATTTGGCACTGATGCCAGGGGAACTGTTGTACTCCAAAACAGTGGGGCACAATGTGCAGCAAAACCTGCTGCTCCTGCAGTTGCATCCAACACACAATGGGAATTATTTGGTGCTTTAGGGTGTTCATCTGCTTGCCGTGGCACTGGGATTGCAGGTTGTGTGGCAGCCCACAGGTGTGCCCAGTCCCTGGAGGAGCTCAGTGTGCATTTCTGTTAATATCTATTAATATTATTTATGTTAAGGGCCTCTCTGTTTTGCTCCCTCCCAACAGATGGAGGTCTCTGGTGTAGCTGCAGCACAGAAGCTGAGCAGGGATTGAGGATGCAGCAGGTAACACAAAATGCTCCAGGGACTCTGGGAGCAGCTCCCACGGTGGGGGATGCAGTCAGGAGGAGACTGAACACAAAGCAGCCTGAGCTGCAGGCTCTGGGAAAGGCTTCAAAGTGCTCAGAACACTGCTGGGGTCACACTGAGAGGAAAAGAGAGTGAAGTGGAGTTAAAAGGTGATGAATATTCAGAAAGGGAACACTGATGTTCTCCTGCTCCAGAAAATGGTTATGGAATTTGTCCATTGCCCCTTGCTTTGCTGTGCTGTCAAACACAAAGAGAAACACAAAAAGGTGCAGCTCTCTGCCTGTGGATAATCCTGGCCCAGGCAGGCTGAGCTCAAAGGCAGTCCCAGAGCCTGGTGGGCACTGCAAGCTGGCAAGGCTGGGACAGGCAGGATTGATGGAATTTTTAAAGTGATTTCAGGTGAATTCTTATTTACCTAAACCTATTTTTAAAAGCAAAAGAAAACCCAAACTGGTAAGAAGCTGGGAGCCATAAGGGCTGGCAAAGGCCACACTCAGGCTGGGAGCTTTTGCTGTGCTGCTCAAGCTAAATGAGAGCTTTGGTAACTCAGTTCACTTTGTTAAAGCCACTGAAATAACAGTGGGACTTTGCCGTGTGTAAAGGCCACACTCAGGCTGGGAGCTTTTGCTGTGCTGCTCAAGCTAAATGAGAGCTTTGGTAACTCAGTTCACTTTGTTAAAGCCACTGAAATAACAGTGGGACTTTGCCGTGGCAGGGATTAATTTTTGAAGCAGTAGAGGAGCATTTAGTTTCAATGAGTGATGAAACTTGACTGAATCACACAAATGAAATGAGTGACCTCTATCTGGCAAGGCTGTACTTGTGGCTGGACTTCTTTCTGAAGCACATTTGGAGTGCACAGAAATAGGAGCACATGAAAATCTCATCCAAGGGGTGCCAGCCCTTGCTCTGGAGCAGGAAGGGTTAAAGGCTGCTCAGGGGGGTGAATGCTCTCCCAGTTCAGGTGCCCACAACTTTGATTTCTCAGGGACCAGATGTTCTCTGCTGGTCTAATTAAAACGTATTGTTTAATTTCAAACACATGTTTTAAATTAGCTTAATGGCAATGCTCTAGGGGAAATGGATTTCTAGAGTAGTTTTTTCAGGCACTGGACAAAACAAGTGCTGGCCTGCATTTTTGGAAGGGATGTGAGATTTCAAGTGCCCTCCATATTTGCTACCTAAAAGAGATGTCGTAGGAATGACATGGAATAATTACTTGATGAAAATATGCTTAATTTAGAGAGAATTAAATTGCAGATGATTTTTGAAAATGTAAACTGTTTCTTAAAAAATTAGGAGTGCTGGTTTTTACTACAGTTTGCTCCTGTTTGATGACTGTGGGACTTTTCATTGTAACAAGTAGCTCCTTTCTCTAAAATTCTCGGGGCAGTGAAGGCCCTGGAAGGTGAGGGTTGTGTCTGAGTCAGGCAGAACTGAAGGCATGAGGAGCTCTGGCACAGGGCAGGGCTGTAGGACCTGCTCTTGCATGAGGTTTCAGCAGCAAACATTAAAGGAACTGGGCTGGGACCCACCAGGCAGAGGAGGGTGGAAGTGAAATAAATTCTGGAGTGATGAAATTACTTTGGACAACTTAATGAAAAAAAATGCTCAGATCCCAGTGAGCCATTAAATGGCTGAATTCCACATGGAAGCACCCATCTCCTCTGACAAGCCTTTGACAAAACTGTTTCTTTATTTTCATGGGGAGTGATTCCTGACCTGAAGATTAAAAAGACTGAGGGGAGAAAGGGGCAGAATGAGTTATAAGCCCAAGAGACAGGAGAAAATACATTGAAAATGAACACTGAAGTGCCTGTGCATTTATTAATCCTAAAGGTAGCACTTGCAGATGTTTGGGTTGGGGCTAAATGGATGGTAAATGATTTGCAGAAGAGGCACAAATAGTTTTAAATCTTCCAATATACATTTTAAGGTTTTTCTTTCACAATTAAGTCCTGATATGGTCATAGCAAAGCTTCCAAGCAACTGCCTGTAGGCAGGCTGGAGCTCTGGGGTTCTGCAAGTGGAAACCCCAGTGGTCAGCACCCCAAAAAATGGGCACACAGCCCAGCATGAGTGTTCCTAGGGCAGGAAGGTACAGAAGCTAACCCTGGGGACTGGGATGTGCATGCTTTAATTAAATGCAGTGCTAATTGCCATGGCTGGGTTTGTCAGCCCAGCTCTGGGGCATTGTGCCAAGGCAGGGAGCAGCATCCTGGTACCCATGGTAAGGTCCACTTCCCGTGGATTCAGTGGCAGACTTAACAGCAAAGTAAAAGGCATGCAATTAGGTTAATTAACAGTACATTTCAAGGCCCTGGAATACAGAAGGAGCCGTGGGGCAGATGCACAATGGAGGTTTTTCCCTGCAAACAGAACCAGGGCTATTTTTGGAGCTGGAGCTGCATCTCATCGAGGTGTGCTTTGCTTAAAAAGCTGCTGGGGTAGGAGCGGGCTTTGAAGGGGAAGATAAATACTGTAATTAGGGCTGCAGGACAACAAAAGGATTATTCTTACCTATAAAATCATTTGAGTGAAGTTGCTGCAAAGATAATTACACCCAAAACTGCTTGCATGGGTCTCATATTTTCCTTACAAGGACTTACAAGACTCATTGAATATTTATAGGCCTGGAACATAAGACTGGGTGAAATGCAAACCATAAATCCAGTGGCAGTTTATGGTGATGAAACTCCTGCAGTTGCTGGCCAGGCTTGCAGGGAGAGCAGCCTGTGATGGATGTCCCAAAATCAGCCCCTGCCTGAGGGGTGCAGCCTCCTCTGAGCCCCACACAGTCCTGGGGCCCCCAAACCACACCTGGGCTGCCTCCCCTTTTCCTTCCCTTGCTGTTTGTGCTTCTGCCACTGCTATCACATGCAAATGAGCATGCTGCTTCCCAGATGCAGATTTCATATTTATAGATTAAATACAGCCTGAAAAATCGTATGTTAATTACATTCTGAGGGTGTAGCAGAATTTCTCACTTGAACATATTTTGTTTTGCTGGGAATAGCACAAATTCCAGATCAATATATTTATAGTTGAAGCTTAGTAATAAATGTATCAGGCTGCAGAAAAAGCTTTCTAATCATTACTATTACTAATCACTTGCCATCAGCTCGGTGCTTAGGCTTCTGTTCCACGTTGTGGATTTGTTTATTTGCTTTTAAGAACCTGTTTTTCTCAGAAGGCAACCAATACTGTTGGAAGGGGAGGGGGAATGGCTGAGGATCAAAGCCAGTCAGGCAGGGCATCAGCAATGAGCTGGCAGAGGAGATCTCTGAGAGGTTCTGAGGAACAGGACACCCTGAAGTTGGCTCAGTTAGTTGGAAAAGTCCTTTTTTATTCCTTGTAAAGGTCCCCTGCCATATGTGATGCTGCAAATGCATCCCTGCAGTGGATGCAGTGGCCAGGAGAGGCAGCAGGGCCTTCCAGCTGCACTTCCATCCCATGGCAAAGGACTCTCCAGGAATGGTTAGGGAAAACCTGCTCAGAAGGGAGTGCAGCAGTGCTGGGAGTTGAAATCAGGCTGGTTTTGCCCTTGGGGATTGTTATTGAAGGCTGAGCAGCCCCAACACAAAACAAGGAGGGGAATTTGGGAGAAATCAATATACAACATTCAAACTGCTTTCTTGTTTACTGTACCAGAACCTTGCAAAACATCAAAAACAGAGAGGAAAGCTTAAAATACACTGTGAACTTCATTATTACAAAGAAAACTCTGACACAACAGCCACTGGAGTCAACAGAAAACATTTCACAGGCTCTCCTTGAGGCAAGAGAGACCATACAAAGCAAACAGATTCCTAAGAACAAGTAGTTACAAATATACCCTTAATTTTTTATTTTTCCTCTAGATGCAAGTCCTTTGATGACCAGTTACAGACTCAAAGATGTGTCCATGATCCCTGGGCTGACAGGGATGATCAGTGTGGGCTTTAAGCAGGGATCAGTCTCACTTTCAGACCAGCCTGCTGCTTTGTATTGAAATACATCCTGAAAAGCCACGAAAAAGAACAAACAGTACCAAAACACACAGTAAATTGAAAATACCTCCACCCCCCATCCCTTTTTACAGGTCTCATAAATCTTTCAATAAATAAGTAAATCACAGAGGTACCAAAGGAACTGGCAAAGCAAGAGGTAGTTTATGTAACCAAGCAGCTCTGGCACAGCTCTGGCACCTAGGCCAAGCTCCTGCCCTGCTCCCAGGGGCAGAATGCAGGCTCAGGAGAGGGGCTGCAGGGCTCAGGGCAGCACAGAGCACCCTGTGCTCTCCCTCTGCCCAGCACCAGCCCTGTCCTGGCTGTCTGTGATCCCTGTGCTGCCTCAGGGATGGGCTGAAGGGGGCTCTGGGGTCAGTGACTGATCCCTGTGCTGCTGCAAGCTCTGGGGTCAGTGCTTGATCCCTGTGCTTGGGCAGGCTCTGGGGTCAGTCACTGATCCCTGTGCTGCTGCAAGCTCTGGGGTCAGTGCTTGATCCCTGTGCTTGGGCAGGCTCTGGGGTCAGTCACTGATCCCTGTGCTGCTGCAAGCTCTGGGGTCAGTGCTTGATCCCTGTGCTTGGGCAGGCTCTGGGGTCAGTCACTGATCCCTGTGCTGCTGCAAGCTCTGGGGTCAGTGCTTGATCCCTGTGCTTGGGCAGGCTCTGGGGTCAGTCACTGATCCCTGTGCTGCTGCAAGCTCTGGGGTCAGTGCTTGATCCCTGTGCTTGGGCAGGCTCTGGGGTCAGTCACTGATCCCTGTGCTGCTGCAAGCTCTGGGGTCAGTGCTTGATCCCTGTGCTTGGGCAGGCTCTGGGGTCAGTCACTGATCCCTGTGCTGCTGCAAGCTCTGGGGTCAGTGCTTGATCCCTGTGCTTGGGCAGGCTCTGGGGTCAGTCACTGATCCCTGTGCTGCTGCAAGCTCTGGGGTCAGTGCTTGATCCCTGTGCTTGGGCAGGCTCTGGGGTCAGTCACTGATCCCTGTGCTGCTGCAAGCTCTGGGGTCAGTGCTTGATCCCTGTGCTTGGGCAGGCTCTGGGGTCAGTCACTGATCCCTGTGCTGCTGCAAGCTCTGGGGTCAGTGCTTGATCCCTGTGCTTGGGCAGGCTCTGGGGTCAGTCACTGATCCCTGTGCTGCTGCAAGCTCTGGGGTCAGTGCTTGATCCCTGTGCTTGGGCAGGCTCTGGGGTCAGTCACTGATCCCTGTGCTGCTGCAAGCTCTGGGGTCAGTGCTTGATCCCTGTGCTTGGGCAGGCTCTGGGGTCAGTCACTGATCCCTGTGCTGCTGCAAGCTCTGGGGTCAGTGCTTGATCCCTGTGCTTGGGCAGGCTCTGGGGTCAGTCACTGATCCCTGTGCTGCTGCAAGCTCTGGGGTCAGTGCTTGATCCCTGTGCTTGGGCAGGCTCTGGGGTCAGTCACTGATCCCTGTGCTGCTGCAAGCTCTGGGGTCAGTGCTTGATCCCTGTGCTTGGGCAGGCTCTGGGGTCAGTCACTGATCCCTGTGCTGCTGCAAGCTCTGGGGTCAGTGCTTGATCCCTGTGCTTGGGCAGGCTCTGGGGTCAGTCACTGATCCCTGTGCTGCTGCAAGCTCTGGGGTCAGTGCTTGATCCCTGTGCTTGGGCAGGCTCTGGGGTCAGTCACTGATCCCTGTGCTGCTGCAAGCTCTGGGGTCAGTGCTTGATCCCTGTGCTTGGGCAGGCTCTGGGGTCAGTCACTGATCCCTGTGCTGCTGCAAGCTCTGGGGTCAGTGCTTGATCCCTGTGCTTGGGCAGGCTCTGGGGTCAGTCACTGATCCCTGTGCTGCTGCAAGCTCTGGGGTCAGTGCTTGATCCCTGTGCTTGGGCAGGCTCTGGGGTCAGTCACTGATCCCTGTGCTGCTGCAAGCTCTGGGGTCAGTGCTTGATCCCTGTGCTTGTGCAGGCTCTGGGCTCAGTGATTCCCCCTCTGCCTGGCTGTAGCAGCAGGTGTGGGTGTGCACTGCAGGTGCCCAGGGGCTGGCAGTGGGGAGGGAGCTGTGCTGCAGGGGTTGGGGTCCAGAACAGGACTGGCCTGCCCTGGGAGCCTCAGAGCAGCTGGCACCTGCTCCAGGGCTGCCTCCCTCCTGCTGCCCCAAACTGAGCCTGCTCTGGGCCCTGTGCTCGGGGCTGTTCAAACACAATAACAGTGTCTGACTATTTTTCTAGGAAGAACCCAAGAGAAACCCAAAGCTAATCACATTTCCATCATTAAAGTGCTCTGCTGGCTCTCAGCTGGAGCCTGCCAAGTCACTGGAGTCTCTGCACAAGATTCTGGTAGGTTTTCCTTTCCCCTTCCCAGGAATGATGCTTCTTCACGTAGTCTTTGGCCCTGGTTACAATTTCCTTTTCCATAATGGGGTCGTTCATTAAACTCTTGGACAGCGCAACAAACTCCTAAAAAAGATGAAAAAAAGAATCAGTTCCAATTTCTTTGAAAAGGTCCTGATGATAGTGCAATAGCTGGTACCTGTCCAACTGTGAGCCACTGGATGAAGCTGTCCTAAGGAATTTCTCAAGGTCAAATACCATACTTTATTTATAAAAATGACCAATAAATAATAAAATTATTATTTTACACAGTCCACCAACTAAGACAATAAAAATCAAAGACAATTCACATTTAATGACACAAAAATGGCCTGCCTGCCCAGTGGTTGGAAAGCCAGGCTGGTTATAAATGAATTGTCTGTTCTGCACGGAGGACAACTGGCATCAGATGCTTGATCTCAGCTCAGCTAAACTTTCACCTCATTGCTGCTGCACCTTCAGAATTTTATGGTAAAACTAAAAAACACAAACCCAGTGTGAGATAGGAGCAGGCATGCAGCACCTGGGCAGGTACAGATAGAGCAGGGTTAGCTCAACAAGCACCAAAAACCCCCCACATATTCCCTTTAACTTCACTGGGCAAAATACCAGAGCTCCAAGATCACAACTGTCCTCTGCCTGCTCCTCTGCCTCTCATTTGCTTCTGGGCAAGAGAAATTGTGAGCTTCAAACACGTGAAAGGAGATCTGATGTCTGAGCTAATCTGTTCTGAGCAGCTGCTCTCATTTTCCATCCAGAGACAGCTTCCAGTGCTTCAGCTGGATTACAGATGTGCTCAGATGTGTGCAGAGCAGGGCCTTGGTTCAGCTCAGGAAAGCACACAGCTCTGGTGTCAGTGGGAAATTCAGATAATGTATTACCACACAACTGGTAGTGCAGCTCAGTGCAGGGGGACAGGGCACAGAGGGGATGGGAGGAGGAGATCCATTATTTACATTATTTACAGTCTGTCAGCTGAGAACAGAGTTCATATCAACGTCAGGATAAGGAGACAACTGTCCTTGAAAATCTAAGCACACAGAGTGTCTGAACTCCTCCACAGCTGTAAGATCTTTGGTTGAACTTTGGGGTTTTTGGATGAGCTTTGCTGCTCAGTGCACAATGCACAAGGCAGTGTGAGACCTGGGCCACAGTGATGGGGAAATCACTGAACAGGGCACCAGCACTGCTTGGGCTGTTCCTGCAGGACAATCAGCAGGAAAATCCAACAGCCAGAGCCACAGAGCACTGCTGTGCAAAGGTTTGTGGCCAGGTGAGAGAATAAGGAGATTTTCATGCACACAAGTGAGCAGTGACCTCTCACTGTACACCAGAGCAGGGCTGAGCCCTGGAGGAGCCAGGGGCTGTGTCCAGCCTCTCCCACCCACAGCTCCTGGGGCTTCAGCTGGGATTTCAGCCCTTCCCTGGCACTTCCCAGGCTCTGTCAGAGCTGACCCAGCTCCACAGGGAAGGTGGGAAAGGCTCACCTGAGTCCTGCTGCTGCCTTCATCCAATTGCCTGGAAAATCACAGTAATAAATACTGTTCACACTGAACCACATCCCCAACTTTAATTTTATGCTCCTGTGGAGGATTTTATTTAAAGTAATGTTTAAAAGTAATTTATGTAAATTACCTACGAGCAGAAGCAGCAATGTAACATTTCTTGACAGGTAGTCCTATTAGCATTCTTTTAAATTGTGGATACGGAGGACAAAAACTTGGAAACATGTAAATGATAGAAGAAATGAGATCCTTACTCACAGTTACAATACTCAGGGCTGAGGATAATTTCAGGAAAAAATGCCAAACTGAGTCCAAAGCATAAAATTTGAGAAAATGGAGGAGAGAGAAGAAGCAAATGGAAAAATACCAGGAGGTGGTGAGCAAGGACTGCTCAGCTGCATCCTCCTCCTCCTCCTCCTCCTCCTCCTCCAGTGTGACCCCCCAAGCACCTGCAATCCCCAGAGCCAATGGGAAAATTCATCTGGGTTTGCCTCGTACCTCGAGCAGCTGCCTGGCTCTGGGTGCTCAGCTCCAGACAGCACAGTTCATCTCTCAGGTGTCTCCCCTGACCACAGGTGAGTGGATTTCAGCTGTGGTTTGTGCCAAGGCTGCCCTTGCAGCATGCAGACATCCAGAACTGAGCTCCTGCAGGAAATGCAGCATTCCACTTTGCTCTTCCAGAAGCCTGTGGTGTGTAAAGTAACTGCAGGGAAGTACCACATCTGCAGCAGCTGTATCTGTGACATTTGCACAAATATTTATGCTCTCCCTTATTTTGTTGTAGCTGCAGTTTTGGTGAGAGGGGTCAAATTCCCAAATTGCCTTTCAGTTATAGAAGCTAAGGGCATGACTTCAGCAGCCCAGGTGAAGGAGGTGATCTCTGTGCCAGCTGACTACTTGGGGCAAATCCTTCCAACAAACCTTTATTCCCACCCAGGAGGGGATATGATATAGATATATTTAAATATATATATATATGAAATATATATATTAATATATAATAATATATAATATATTTTTTATATATATATAAAAATATATCTGTGCAGGTGGCAGCAGAACACAGTGCAAGGCTCAGCTGTGAGTCACAACCCAGAGAAATGGGGCCAAACCATCTCCTGTACACCCAGAAGCACTCTCACACCTGCCCTTTCCATGGAAGTGCTCCACCACAAAGCCACCTGCCTTTTTCAACAGCAACATCCATAATACACTTTTCTCCTGCTAAATTGACCAGTCATCCCTAAAGAAAATGTCAACTCCTCTGTGTAGTACCTAAAATAAATCCTGTGTAATATTTTGCAGAGACACAGGAACACAGGTATCCAGGAGATAAAGCTGGAAAATGAGGGCACTGAGGAAAAAAGGATGAAGGATTCCTCAATTACCACGAGAGCTGCACCGGTGCCACAGCTCACACATAATGAAAATAAGATGCATGGTTAATGCATCATTTATATAACGAAAATAAGACTGCAGTTAAAGCAGTTCAGAGCAGCTTCAGCAGACAGAAGGAGGGGATTCTCAAGCAGCAGCCCTGGCCCCAGCTGTGCAGGCAGTGCTGCCCTGGGTTTGCTCTGGGCTAGGGGCACAGCTCTGGAGCCCTGGGCTGCTGCCAGCCCTCCAAACCCTCACAGGGGCTGCCCAGCTCAGCTCCATCCACCTCTGTCCCTTCCTAGTGCCTTTATTGGCCTCCTTCTCTTTGTTTAGGTCCTTCTGTGAGCTCTTACAGACATGGAAGATATAGAATTCTGAAGCCCAGCCTGCTGAATAACTTTTTGTGCCTTCCCTTTTAACACAGCTTTGCATTATTTATTGCCCCGTTTTATCTCTTACTTTTTTTTTACTTCAGGTCCCATTAACTCGGTGTCAAATATTCCATAAACTTGCAAATTCAAGCAGCAGCAGGATCAGCCCATGATTTAAGAGTGATGTGCACAGAAATGTGCACAAATGATGGAGTGTCAGGGACAAAACGTTCCGGGGCTTTCCCTCCAGATTAACTCTTTCCATCTGGGTGCTGGCTCCATGACTGGCAGGGCTTTTGCTATTTCCAGCCAAATGCAAATGGTTAAGGATGCCTACAACGAGACACAACATTTCCTGCTTTCCTGGAAGCCACAAAAGCTCACTTCCAGCAAGAAGAAAGCAAGCAGCACTCCCCATTTAAAACAATTCTCACTGCGTAATGCTCAATTAATATCCCTCTAATTTGCTTTCAAAAGAGAGCAGGCACAACTGCTCCTACCCAAGGTACTGCAAAGCTTTCCCTGCTCAGATCAGAAACAACTGAAAATAAGCAATACTTTCTGTCCTGGGCTGTGACCCAGCCTGTGTCCTCACAACCAGACAGGATCCACCAAACTCAGCAAGGAAAATTCCTTTTCTAATCCACCAGACTTTCCTCAGCTTTGGTGGTCCAGATTCTTCCAGCCAGACAGACTTGACAGATTCTCCCAAGCACCTAGACAAAATTCTGATCTTTTTTGTAGATTAAAGACATTTTCCTCACTAACTTGATGCATTTGAGGGCACACCAAAAAAGATACTTAAGGTGTCAAAGTAGTCAAAGTAAAAAAATCCCAAAAAATTACTTAGCAGAACATTTTCCAGTCCCAGCTCACTCAGACCAATCTTCTGAGGTCACAATCTAAGTGCCATGGGCACTGTCCCTTGTCCCAACAATTAAAATGTCTTCAAACTTAATTGCATTTATTTGATCTAATGTGACTCTCAACCTCTGGCAGACTGTGTGCAGTGGCTTAAAACTGTATTTGACATGGTTTGGGGAGCTAAGGAACACGAGTAAAGGGTCACTTTATCTCCAAACCCCTGAGTGCTGAGGTTGGCATCCTGAGCTCCTCTGCATGAAGAAAGTTCAGCAGCCCTGCAGTGGGATTAGGGCATTCCCCTGCAAACAAGGCTTTTCCTGACCATTCCCAGCCTCTGACAGTTCACACCTCGTGTGACAGCAATAAATCATGAAGGGGCTTTCACTGCCTGAGCTGCAGGTGCTGCTTTGCAGAAACGGGGATGTCACCTTCCCTCCTCTGGGTGCTGCACAAACTTGGCTGATTCCACTACAAAACGTCTCACCTGCAAGCTCACAGGTAAATGGTGCTGCAGTCCTCACCCCAAAGAGATTCTGAGCTAGAAAAACAGCAAAAAGGAGCAGCAGCAGGATGGGGTTCAGATCTCTGCATGGCACAGCGCAGGGAAGGCAGCTCAGGCTAGAAGGGGTTCACAGAAAGTGAAATGACAGTGGTCTGGACATCCTGGCAGCCTGGGACTCCTGCCCTGCTCTCAGAGGCTCCTGCAGTCCTCAGCCCTTTGCCCAGTAAGACGCTGCAGCCAGGGGCTCCTGGCAGCCTGGGACTCCTGCCCTGCTCTCAGAGGGTCCTGCAGTCCTCAGCCCTTTGCCCAGAGTCCTGAGGGCACTGGGGGAAATGTGAGCCCCTGGCTGCAGCGTCTTACTGGATCTCAGGTCCCAAATAAAATCCCACCCCTGGAAGGAAGGGGTGCCTGGAGACCACAGGAGAGGCTCCTGCAGGGATGTGTGATGAGACTGGGCCTGGTTTAATCATGCATTGGAATGCCAAGGCTGAGGAAACAGCAGAATGCACCAGCACTGACACCAGAGAGCTCTCCCTGTTCAATAGGCTTGTGTGTCCTGCAAGTTTTGGAGGAGCTGGAAGGCAGTGAGATTTTTATTCAGGGAATACATGTACAAAAGTTATCAAAGAAATATTTGGGGTTTTTTAGATACCACTGGAAAAACTGAATATTCCAGGAACAAACAGAACCATACTTGAATTGGAAGGGTTTTTCTATTAAAATCTTCTTCAAAACCAAGCAAGAGGATTCACCTTCCAGAAACACAACTTGATAGGATTAATCACACAGTCACACAGTCCACAAAGTAAATAATCACATAATGCATTAATCACACAGTCCACAAAGTAAATAAATAAGATACGTTCTCTACTTTGCAAAATTATCAAATGGTGCATCCCAGGATGCTTTTTTGAGTTGGATAAAACTCTGAGGGAATCTTTTTCTGAGACCATTTTCCATGGCTATCCCAGTACGCTTTTTTAATCTTGAGTTGGATAAAACTCTGAGGGAATCTTTTTCTGAGACCATTTTCCATGGCATACAGGGATATGTAACAGCAAAGCCCTAATGCAGGAAAATATGCTGAAATGAACATTTCCAGCATTTAAATATGGGTAGTGTTCCCTCTCTTCCCACTCTTATTTAACTTCCCTGAGACTTCGTCCTAACACTTCGCTTAATTTTATCATTAATTTCTCTGAGTGAGCAATATCTTGCCTCTAAAAATACTTTACATTAGCACTGACTGCAGAAATGACAGCAAACGTGTCACCTGAGACTCCAGGCTCGTTCTCCTGCCGAGCTCCAGCTTGTCTGACACAAATTCCTGTTGCAGGAATTTGTGAACAAGGGAAATGTGAGCACCCCGAGCATCTCTGCAGGGTTTGGGTATGGAACCTCCAAAGCAACAAGTGGGAGCTCATGGAAAGCTTCACAAGGCTGACACCTAGTACGAGCTGCCTGAACTGCAGAGGGGAGCAGAGCCGGCTGCAGGAGGGGACCCCGGGACCCCAGGGACCCCAGGGACCCCGCAGAGCCAGGCCTGGGGCACAAAGGGCACCCGGGGGTGGCTGGGTTTCTTACCTGGGGGGTTGAAAAGAGCAGCCCTGTTTCCTTGTGCTTTATTATTGCTGCGTTCCCAGGAATGTTCCTTGCCAGCACTGGAATTTCTAAGTCCATTGCCTAGAGGAATACAGAAAAAGGAAAGAGTTTCTAAGGATTTGTGGATTTTGAGGTGCTAACAATGACGATTTTAATAAGAAAAGCAGAAACGACCCCAACTTCTTTCCCACCTCTCCAGATTTTTAAGTGAAAAATTAAAAATTTTCAGTTTCAGAGCTCTGCCAAGCCCCTTGACAGAACACACTGCAGCCCTGAGGGGTGCAGACCCGGGACCCCCAGCTCTGCTCTCTGCATCTGAGGATTAACCCCTGCTGGTGAACCGGGGAGCCTGGAGATGCACTGACTGTGCCAGCAGAAATACTCACACGTGCAATTATCACCCTGTCGAATAATGAGGAGATTCCCTCCCCCAAATCTGTTTCATGCTGATTCCCTGTCACTCCAGAGTCAGTGCAGTTTTAATTGCTGTCATTACAGTCCTGCATGAGGAGCAATTCTGCTTCAGTCCACACAGCGAGGAAACAAAACTCCAAGGAGAAAACCGTGATTTTTTATATTTTGTACAAAACTGAAGAGACAAATAGCCAGGCTGATGAGGTACAGGAAGGGACTGCTTGGACTTAGCAACATATTTTAATAATTTAAAATAGCCAAGAAAAGCACTGTTTAAATCAGCACTGCAGGTGTATTGGTCTGACCATGGCATTTCCATAGCCCTGGCACAAACATCTGCTTTGCAGCAGTTAGTGCTAAAAATAACAACCCTTAATGACAAAACCTGTTCTGCACTTTGTATCAGAAACCTCCAGATTATCTGGGGTCACTCACACACAGAATGAAGCTCCAGAGCTGGTGATTGATTGAAGCTGAGCACCAAGTTTATATTTAATTTTCTGTCATTTCCAGACTCTAAAGGGAAAGACATTTGTTCTGTGTGACTTGGAGGGCAGGAACTGCTACACAAGAAAATCTTCAGGTCCCAGGTACCAATGAATTATAGCTGCTGAGAGGCAGAACAGATGGCCAAGTGCTTCAGATGCAGGGCTGCCTTGATGCCACTGGCCTCAGCCAAATGGATTGGGCTGTAAATAATTACTGCAAGAAGTGGCTTCAAATTTAATTTAGATACTTAGACAATTTTCAAGCAGTAAAAAGAACCATTTGCATTGTTGAAAATATGTATAATTTACTGACCTAGCTTCCAGGAATAATAGCATCAAGCAACATTTTAGTCCCCTGGCCATCTGTTTTGTTCCATTATTTTGGCTGCAGATGTGTCTTGCTGCTGCTGCAGGAGGATGCAGGCTGCAAACTGAAGCTGTGGATGTTCCCCAACAAGCAATGCAGGGCTGCTAGAGCAAGTGCAGGCTTTATTTACCACTCTGGCTTCTGGACTGTCCCTCATTTCCTTCCTTCTAGCCTATGCATCTTCTTGTTGGCTCTTCAGTTTTATTGCTTTACAACATCCCTTCATCTCTAGTTTTTTTTACTTTTATCATTTGCTCTGGCTGTTATTCCAGGCTGCTGGTGCTGCACATGTTGAGCAAGACTGGATTGTGCCTCACAGCACAGCAGAGTCTGTCCAGCTTCTTTTTCTACAATTTTAAATTGGCTTCTTTCTGGTAAAAGCATAAGAATGTGACAGTTTTTACAGCAGCTGGAATATTCCTGAGAGCACAGAAAAGGGCTGCAGTGGAAGGGTGCTGGAGTCCAAAGCCTGCTGGTAGCAGGAACAGAGGGAACACAGAAACCTTTCAGCAGTGGAGCCTCTCCCACCACTGCACAGCTCCTGAGCTCTCAGAGCAGAGATGCATTTTTAATGTCTGCTCTAATGATTTGTTTTCTCTTCTTCAAATGCCAAACACAAACAGATCAGTTACAGTCAAATCTCAGAGATCTCAGAACCAGCTGACAGAGCAATTAGTGACGGCTCCTGGCTCTTCCAGACCTCCAGGCAGGTGGAACTAGATGGGATTACATATTTATCTCATTTATCTATGATATATTTATCTCACTCTGAAATACTGTTTACAGATTCGTGTCCTTGTTAAACGTTGAACTTTGAGGACAATCAGAGCTGCATTTCCAAACTCCAGCCTGTTTTCTCCAGCCTAGGACTGGAAGATTTTCATGCAGAGTTTTCTGCCTTATTATCTAACAATATAGATAATTATATGGATAACTCAGCAGATGGCCCTTCCTGCTGCTGGCCATCCCAGGAAAGAACTTCTCTGTCCTGGACTGCCACTTCCAGGGAGAGAGGTGTTCCCAGCAGGGTGCTTTGTTAGCATGTCTCAAATGCACTGTGCAGACAAATCCCAAACCCTCTGGAATGTGCACCAAGGCTGCTGTGGCACTTTGGGGTGGACATGCACTGCTGTGCTATTTTGGGGTGGACATGCACTGCTGTGCTATTTTGGGGTGGACATGCACAGCTGCTGTCTCAGCAGCACTGCCCCTCCTCATTCTTGCCACGCTCCCTTGGTCCTTTCTCCCAGATGAGTGGGAGTGCAGCTCATCAGAAACAGAAGGGAGGCTCATTTCTGTTACACAACTGTGTACAAATGGTGTGATGATTTCTGTGGTCACGGTGCACCAACACTCAGCACCCACCAAGCAAGTGAAACAATGAAAGGCATTTACCCAAAGAACTTCCCCTTCAGGTACACTTATTTTTTTTTCTGAGAAAGCACTTGACACTAAGCAGTGCCCTGCTTTGACAGGTATGAAATAAAACTGGTTATTAATTTTCAATACTGATGGCAAAAGGATTAACTGAGCGTGTCATTCATTCATTAATCATTTCAGAATTAAATAACCAAGTACAGCTCTTAGATTGCTTTTTGAAGGGATGTAAAAATAAATGAAAGTCCATTCTAGCAACATTATAAGGAGGTGGGTGTTGAATCAAGCCTAGTGACAACCCCGGGAAATCAGACTGATTTCTGCATCTCAGGTCTGCGCCGTTAATTTAGCAGGGTTGATAAAATTACTTTCTATCCTTTAAAAATAAATAGAGAAAGCATAACAAACTGTCAGTTCAAGGGAAGAAAACCTTAATTGCTGACACTTGAAAAAAGGAATACTTTAAAAGTTTTGCCTTCACTAGCTTTGAAATATGGCCATGAAAGGCTGACAGCCATTTCCAGGGACAGGAGGTGCTCTCGGGTGGAGGGAACCCCCCTGAGCACCCCCAGGGGGTGGCATTACCTCCAGGATGGCAGCAGACATGCCCTCGGAGATGGAGCTGTTCACCAGGGCCAGGCAGCTCCTGAGGGCAGCGTGCAGCTCCTGCTGGGGCAGCTCCTGCAGCACGTGCACCCCGGGGGCCCTGCAGGACACACCAGATGAGCAGCAGGGACAGGGCAGGCAGAGACCCAGAGAGGGCTGGATCCTCCCTGGGACGGGGCTGGAACGGGCACTGGGTGTGCCAGCCCTGGGGGCCGTGGGGTGTCCCACCCTGGCTGTGCCCAGGGCTCAGGGCTGTCCCACCCTGGCTGTGCCCAGGGCATTGGCTGTCCCACCCTGGCTGTGCCCAGTGCTCAGGGCTGTCCCACCCTGGCTGTGCCCAGGGCCATCCATGGGGCTGTCCCACCCTGGCTGTGCCCAGGGCTTGGGGCTGTCCCTGCCCATGGCTGGGAGGGTGGAACTGGGGCATCCTGCAGCCAACCCAAACCCTCCCACGGTTCTGTCACTAATAAATCAGAGTCAATCAGGTGTGATTTAACCCAAACCATCAATGTACTGTCATTCTAGTGTCTGGAATGGCAGGTCTGAGACGTTCCTGCCAAATGATCCCAGCAGCCCTGTCAGCCTCACACAGCTGTGCAGGGACATTCCTTTGGAAATACACAATTCAAAAGGGGCAGAGAGCAGGCTCAACATGAACTTCTTACCTTTTAACTCTGTCCTCAACTTCACTGCTGAAAAGTGGATCCACCTGGGCAGGAGCACACACAGAGCTCAGGGCACTGCAGCTCGTGCTTGAAACCCCCACAGAAATCAACACATTTAGCACATTTTCATCTCAAATATTTTAAATGCTGAGCTTTAAAATCATCCCACAGGTCTGCTACTCAGTTCTGGTGTGACAACCCCATGTGAGTGAGGGCAGGGCAGGGCTGTGCCCAGGGACTGTCCCTGTATTCCCTGGGTAAAAATGGGCCTTGGGGAGCTCAGGAAGCAGCCTGGAGTAAACTGAGGCACTCACATGGATGCTGGGCTCTGGCAGAAAGACCTCTTGGAAATCTAATAACACAAAATTCTAACCCCAGTAAAAAACAAAAACAAAATTCCCAGCCCCAGAAAAAAAACCCACAAAATTCCCAGCCCCAGTAAATAACAAAAACAAAATTCCCAACCCCAGTAAAAAACAAAACCAAAATTCCCAGCTCCAGTAAACAACAAACACAATTCCTAGCCCCAGTAAACAATAAACACAAAATTCCCAATCACAGTAAAAAATAAGCACAAAATTCCCAATCCCAGTAAACAACAAACATAAAATTCCCAATCCCAGTAAAAAACAAGCACAAAATTCCTAATCCCAGTAAATAACAATCACGATTCCCAGCCCCAGGAAAAGATGAAGGCATGCCTCTGTTGCTGAAGTTGTCTAAGCTGGGTGATTAACTCAGTAGGTTTATTTACCAGGCTTTGCTCTGTCTGCTGTTTCCATTTAGCATGATTAAAAGGAATAAACAGAACTTGAAAATCCTTAGCTAGACACAAAGAACAGAGCTCCAAGTGGAGAGGGACAATTTCCTCATTTCCCAGGTTTCTGAGTTTTGGCAGCACCCCTGGGAAAGGAGCCCCCTTCCCTCCCAGCCCAGGTGACCCCAGACCCCAGGGGCTGTGATGGAGCTCTGAGTGCCTACAGCCATGCCAAAAACCCAGAAGGAGCTCTGAGAGGAAGCTGAATGCTTTAAACAAAACTTTAAAATAAAATAAAATAACTTTTTTTTTTAAGTTTCATAAGCTCCTATTCTTGGAATGTGGAGCTGCTGAAAATTAGCTGCTGTTCCAAATTTCATTCTAGACATGAACAAAAGGAAAGCTGCAATGGTGAAAGTTTTACATAACACAGGCCTCAATCCTGCAGCGTTACCTCGAGTGCACCATCTGAGACAAGCATGCACAGAAAACACAGGGAACAGGATATAATCTCAAGGCAGCAAATATATCACCTCATGGGAGTAAAGCAGAAAATAGAGTGGGGGCCTTTGTTCTTTCTCTTCTTAATTAATACACTCGTACTGTACGGGCTTTTAATATTCACAGTAAAAATTACACGCTTCATGGACGGTGGCACTGATTTTCTTAAGATTTTTGTGGTTTGAGAAGCAATGTGAATAAGAGGAGTACAGCTAAATACCAACAGAGCTGAGATGTATTTTTTTCCTTTAGAAATATTTTAGTTCCACGAGAGAAATATGCTCTAAAATGTTTTAAGGAGGTTCAGCCCTTGATCCAGCCTGCACTGCCACTGGGTTATTTCTGGTCTGTAAAGACATTAGCTTGTGAAAAGTGAAGTAAATTTAAAAAGACGACTGAAATGTTTATAAAATCCTCACTGGAGGCAGCAAGTGCATCTTTTGACTCTGAAGTACAGCTTCATTACACCTGCTCCAGATTTGCCTTCCACACCAGTTCACTTCCAAATCATTTTGTGTATTAGCGTGGAAAAAAGCCCAGCTAAAATAAAAATGTAAAACCAGCTTTTAACAATAAAATCCTATGTCCCCAAATTTGCAAGGAATAAAACTGAATGGGAAAAGAGAGAAATTGTTCTTATTTGCCCATTGAGAGTCTATTTGGTTTTTTTTGTAAAGCAAATTGCCTGCAAGTTTTGAGGCTCATGTGGAGATGAATCAGAGATGAGACTGATACAGAGGGAACACATTACCCAGATGAGCCAGGGAAGCTTTTAGCCCCCTTCAAGCAGCAGTGAGAGTTTGTTTCACATGGCACAGCTGCCTCCTCAGGCCTTTGCCCTGCTTGATCCAAGGCTTCAGGCTGCCTCTCCAAGCCCTGTGCTGCAGGATCCACCTGGAGAACATGGATTTCCTCCTCAAAAGCCCTGCCATTACTTTTGTAACTTTAGCACAAAGTTACACGGGCAGCACACAGAAGAATCAGGACAGAGGCAGAACTTTGAGATTATTCTGAGATGGGGATGCATAAGAAACATCAGTTTATCCCAGGTTTTAGTGCTGAGATTCTAAATGGAAAAGGAGCTGGGCTGGGGGTGTGAGCTCAGCTCTGTCCTTGCTTGGTGTCAGAGCTGAACCTCATTTTGCAGCTGCTGGCAGCTGTGAAAGGTGTCTGAGCCCAGCAGTGGCACCCAAGCCCAGATGGGATGGAACAAGGACCCCGTGCTCCAGGGGAACAGGAGGTGACAACAGGGACAACAGCATTAAAATCCTCCTTAGCAATGCCTGTGGAAAAGAGCTCCCCTAGATGGCAACTGCTGCCTTCAACATTGGATAGGCTCCTTTCTTGGTTATTCCTATTGAAATGGGCATTGCTAATGTTTGATTTGCAAGAGGACACATTTAGCAGTGTGTGAGTGTCCAAAACCCCACAGCTGGAACAACAGTGGCCAAGAGTGGGATCCAGGTACTTCGATGATGTTCTGCTCAGATCTCCTCCCTGTGTGGAGTGAGGCAGTGAGGAACAGGGCTGGGCTGCTCAGGGTCTGCTCCTGGCAAAGCCTGGGAGGGGCTGGGAGTGCAGGAGCCCCTCCACTGACAGCCCTGACCTTTGGAACTCTGCCCTCTGAACCCTGGCACAGCTCAGCCCTGGTGGGAGCAGCCTTTGCAGGGGCTGGGGCTTCTCATCTCCAACATGCTGGAACCCAGGACATCCCTCTGGATGCCCTGGATGGCTCAAAGCCCTGGCAGGGGCTCAGAGGCCCTGGTAGGAAGCCAAAGACACCTGGGAATTTGATCTCAACCCATGGAGCAAATTAGCAACTTTGTATGAAGAATTACAGGTCACAAAAGTTTAAGTAGCACAGCAGTAGCAATCACAGGGTGAAGGGAAAAATTTTGGAGCACTGTCCAGGGTGGTTTGGATTCTGCAGATGGGGGTCAGGGGGTCTGAGATGGAGGGATTTGGGCATGCCCTGTCCTCCTTCTTCCTTCTCCCTGGCATCCACGTTCAGGATGGTGTTGGCACTCACAGACTGGTTTGGAGTAAAAAGTCACTGTCTAACACAGGTGACAGGTATTGGAAAGTGACTGCAAACATGGTATAGGTAGTTTTTAGTATAAAAGATACTTCCAGCCCAAGATACAACAGAAATCCTCTGAGCCAGGCTCAGTTTGGAGAGAGCTGAGCCATCTCACACCAGGTAAATGCAAATGTTTAGAAATGAAAATTACAGTAGCAACTTACTGCAGGTCCGATAATGCCCAGATGGACACTGGGATCCTTTCTGTGCCAGTCTGAAACAGAAGAGGAACAACTGTTTTATTAATAAAAATTATCACTTTTTAAATCAGTGTAAATAGCTCCGTGATTAAAGAAGAACTAGACAAATAATCTGTTGCTACTTAAAAGACTGACTGTGCACCAGATTCCATGCTCAGCCTTCACACTGCTCCTCAGAATTCAAATATTAGCATATCTGAAAGTTAGTATTTAGCCTTTCTGCTTCATGCAATCTCTTCTGACTCAAGGGTTATTTAACTAAGCTCAGATATTAATTTTGAATCACTCAAGAGAACAATGCTCTGTATAATGCAGTGATTCTGGCCACTGAGCCAAAATTACTTGAATATTTTCCTGTGTAAAGGAACATGTGGAAGTAACTGCAGCCATTACAATCATTACTCAGTAATAGGCACAAGAGACATCTGCTGCTTTTTGACCCCAGAATATAGCACTGCACTCACTACACACTGCATTTGTTCCTCAGCATCACAAGGCTTCTAGGGTTTTAAAAATCACTTGAACAGTGCAGGCTGAATTTCCAGCTCAAAATGCTTGAACCTTTTACAGACACAAACAGAGCCTGACAAAATATTCCCTTCTGTGACTGAGGAAACTTCAGCCTCGTCTGAGCGCTCAGCCAGAACAATGGGTGGTAAAATTTGTTTGCAGCTTCAATGGCATTAATTAGCACACATGCAAATCAATGTAACAGCCACGGGACAGCAAGATAAAAAAGTTATTTTGAAGTAGATGATCTTTTCTTTTGTCTTCCATCAATATTGCATGTAACAGCAAAACAGTTTTCTCGGCAAGCAAAACCATCAAATATTGCTTTGATTTGAATGCTCTGTCATTCCCAGCAGGATGGAAAAGGCATGGCACAGAAATAATGTGTTGAACAGATCAGTGGTTACATAAGAATTCCTTTTTTCAGATGTAAATATATGATGATGTTTCCTGCAATGAATAAAACAGCTCATGCCCAACTTATCAACATTAGAAGAATGCATTGAGTGACAAACAAGAACATTCAAACAGCCAGAGCTTACCTGAGAAAGCTTCCACTAAATACAGAGGGTCCTTGACTCTCCGGAGCCCACACACCAAGAGGAACAGCTGCACCCTGCCTGTGGCTGCAGGAATGCCTGGGAAATGTTTGCAAAGGTCAGCGAGGCAGCTGCAAACCTGAACACTCCAAACTGCTCCATGAGCGAGCACACACAAAGGTAAAAGCAGCAAAGAGTGGATCATGAGAAATTACCATTATTCCCTGTTTCCTGCTCTGCATCAATCCTAATCCCAATCCTAATCCCAATCCTGGGGATGTACATCATGTCTAGAGCACAGGGTTTGTGCAGAGGCAATGGGCAGGACCTGGAGAAGCTCTGGAGCTGCTCCTGGAGCCCAGAACAGCTTTGGGCCCTGGCAGCTGAGCAGCTCCAGGTGGCTCTCAATGGTTTTATCCTAAAAAGAACTTTGCATCCATCTAATAACTCAGCACCTATTTCCAGATATGAGATTTGGTTAATCAGTGCAGGTCTCAGCTCCTGATCTGACACTTTTTCTAGTTAAAGACCAGGGAATGTCCCAGGGTTCTCAACCCTGCACGCCAGCACTGCTACAGAGCAGATAACTAGAAATGAAATTCTTGCCCAGCATTTATTTTGCACTTACTGCTAAAACACAGATGAAAAATAACTTGGGGGGGGACAAAACCTCAACACGGGAGCTTTTCCCGTGGAAAGCCTCTTGGACAGACAGAGCAGCAGCTCAGGAGGGTGCAGCTTTGGCAGGACAGGGAGGTGTGCTGTGGGACATTGCACTTGGAGCAGGACCAGGACACTCTGGACAGGCTCAGCACGGGATGAGCTCTGCTAAAACATCTGATAACACAGCACAAGTCAAAAGCTGCTGATGAACACCAGTGACAACCTGCAGCAACAAACACTAGAGGGCTCGAAGGGTCCACACTGAACAAAGGAGCCTGGTGTCCCCCAGCTCAGCCCCTGGGGAGCTCCTGGGGACAGCGAGTGGCAGCCCCAGGCAGCTCTGCCAGCTCTCTGGGGACACCAGGGACACCGCGGGGGCCACAGCAGGGCTCTGGCTGCAGGGCACAAATCTGCTTTGAAAATTCAGTCCCGTTCAGGAGCATTGAAATTCCCTGTCACAGGGTTCCTACTGAGTGTTCCATCCAACCTAAACAGCCCTGAGGTGCCAGAAGTGGCTGCAGGGACTTGGTAAATAACACTTTACTGGTCATTGGACCAATAAATCATTTGCAGTTGATAACACCCAAACATTTGGGTTGGAGAAGCCATTCCTCTGGGGCAGTGGCCCTTGGGACTGGGTGGGCACAGACCTGCAGCAGTGCTTTCATTTGTGACAAACTCACACAAACAAACTGCCAAAAAGTGTCACCACAACTCAGACTGCACTGCAGCTACCCCCCAAGGCACAAACACCCATTTTAAATTATGGGCTCAACACTTATTGATGCTGAGCTCTGGCTGTTTAGAAACAAAACTTGGAGTTAGTTTTGTTGGAGCTCTGCAGCTCTGATTTCCCACCTGGTGCTTTCTCCACCCACCAAAAGCCATCTGTCCCTGAAAGCAGCAATTCCAGCACCTCTGTCCTCCCAGGACACTGAGGTGCAAGGGCTGCATCCCACCACAGCCACAGCTGGCTGAAAACTGCCCTTTGAAAAAGACCTTTTTGCTTTTTCCTTCAGCTGAAACAAGACTGCAGCATGTGAATTTTTGCTATCCCCGTGCCTTTTGCAGAGGTAATATTATTAGATATTATCACCTGGTGTGATTGTGAAATGGAAACACATCAGTGTGGCACCCTCAAGTGATTTTCTCTTTTAGTACATTCCATGTACCACTGTCCTGTTTGAATGGCAGGCAAATACCCAAATAACAAAAAATGCTAGAGTCTCTTCCTCCCCATTTCTGCTAGTGCTACAAAAGCAGATTTCCAATAGCACACTGTGCTTCATTAGCTCTTCCCTCATGTATCTTCCTGTTTGCTTGACAAAGAAACACAAAATGGAAGGATTTGTACATCAACCCTGGCAATTAAAAAATAAAATTAAAAAAAGACTGCATGCTTTGTGTTTTCCACCATCCTTGAAGATTCACTCTGCACTGAATGCAAGTCAAGCCCTGGCACTGTAATTAGCATCTCTGTCAGTGCAATAATAATTGTTTGGAGCCAGTCAGAGATGCTGCTGCACACAAACCTGCCAGGCTCTGTCAGGCTGGGCTCTGGTGCCTTTATCTCTGACAAACAGCTGCACTCTGGCCACAGCAGGGCAGGGGAGCAGTGAAATGTCACTGCTGTCCTCTGCAGGTGTCCCCAGGAGCAGGGGCAGTGACACAGGAGCTGCAGGGAGCCTGGGGCTCCCACAGTGCTGCTGGTGGAGGGGCAGAGGGCTGTGTGCTGCTGAATCCTGACAGCTCAGGGGAGCTGCAGGTCAGGGGGCACCCAGCTGCTGGGCACCGAGCCTGGCACCACGGCTGCTGGCGAGGGCATGGCATGGCACTGATCCTCAGGAGTGCTGCTCTCCTGCTGGCTGAGGCAGGGCATGGCCAGGGAAAGCTGTCAGACCTTGCCTTGTCCAGCCAGCCTTCCCCAGCCAGGTGGGCTGCCATGAACAGTGGCACTGCCTTTGGCTTCTGCTGCCCTGCTCTCAGGCCTTCAGTGCAAGGCAGAGGAGGGAATGGGGACATTCCAAGTGGAAAACCTTCAGTGCAAGGCAGAGAGAATGGAGACCATTAAAGTGGAAAACCTTCAATGCAAGGCAGAGAGAATGGGGACATTCCAAGTGGAAAACCTTCAGTGCAAGGCAGAATGAGAGAATGGAGACCATTAAAGGTGGAAAACCTTCAGTGCAAGGCAGAGGAGGGAATGGGGACATTCCAAGTGGAAAACCTTCAGGTGCCAGGCAGAGGAGGGAATGAAGACCATTGTTAAAGGTGGAAAACCTTCAGTGCAAGGCAGAGGAGGGAATGGAGACCATTAAAGGTGGAAAACCTTCAGTGCAAGGCAGAGGAGGGAATGGGGATATTCAAAGTGGAAAACCTTCAGTGCAAGGCAGAGGAGGGAATGGGGACATTCCAAGTGGAAATCAGGAGGGCATTGCCCAGTGCAGCTGCTCACCACAGCAAGTATTTCAGTGTGAGCACAGCAGCAGGGAACCATCCAGGCAGGAAAAAGCCCTCTACCTCCACCAGCCCAGCCAAGGCCACCACTCACCTCCAGACCCCTCCAGGCACCCCAAGCCACCCCTGCCCTGGGCAGCTGTGCCACTCCTGACACCCCTGAGGGAGAAGAAGTTTTCCTGATCCCCAGTCTGATGCCCCCCAGCACAACCTGAGGCCATCCCCTCCCCTTGAGGCCATCCCCTGCTGCCCTGCAGAGAACAGGCTCTGACACTGACACTCCACCTTGGGCCATTATAAAAACCTGCCCAGCAAAACACCAGCACAGGCAGCAAACACAAAAGCCTGAATCATTTCTGCAGCTTCAGTAGGGACATTGTTTTTCTAAGAAAGGCAGGAATAAGTACAAGTGTTATCTAAAGAGATTTTGGAAGTGCAGATTCATTTAACTCCATCCCTCCAGGTACTAGCAGGAAAAAAAAAATGCAGCAGTCATAGGTGCACAATAAAAATAAATGTATTACTGCAAATCTTTAATCTTACTGAAGGCTGCGGGCCTGGAAGTGAATGAGTAATACCAAGCATTAGCTTGCTGAGAGGTAAAGAAGATTTAAAAATTAATTTTCCAAGCCCTGATTTCAAGTTCACTGTTGTGCTTTACAGACTTTCAGAGAACAACACCAAGTCCACATTATTTAGGATTATTCGTCCATTTCTGGCTTTGTTCAGAAACAAAACCTAAGCCATGATGAGATGGTGAGGGGAAATAACCTTATTTTCTTTCCTGGTCACTTTGAACCACAGCAGGTCTTTTGAAAAATCGTCCATTTATCCACCTCCTGAGCACCTGACAGCATTGCCTGCTGTCCTTGGAAAGGAAACCCACAGGTTTATGGCTGAGCTTTCAGTCTTTAAGACAATGATTTTATTTTCTTGAGCAGGAAACAGATAAATTTGTCCAGCTGCAGCACCCATCTTTGATACTGCAACCCTTCCAGTTCATGGCCTTTGTGAAGTTCATCTCCCTGCACACTGAGGAAATCCTTCCACGAGCTCCTGCAGCCCCTGGGGTTGGCTTTGGGGTTGGGTTTGGGGTTGGGTTTGTGCTGCAGAGCCCAGGGCTCAGAGCAGCCCTGCAGCAGCAGCTCCTGCCCCAGCTCTGCTGACAGCCCGGACCTGCAGGAGCCCAGCTCCTGTCCCCTCAGACAGATCACTCACACAATTCTGAATTTATTCAAGCATTCACTCCTCCCAGAGCAGTCTGCTCCCTGCAGGGAGGGCAGTGCAGGCAGAGCTCCATCCCAGGGCTCACCCTGCCCTTCAGAGCCTGCAGGGAGTCTCTGCTGGGGAGGACACAGAGTTAATGGACCTGTGAACTTCCAGGGACAGGCTACTAACCCAGAAAAATTAGACTGCAAAATTCTCAATCAGTTCTTCTCTCCTGTTTCTCATTATTTCTAACAGATCAAACAGAAAAGCTCTGCACTTCCAGATCAGGTTGGGGACTCGGTTTACTGCTCTATCATACACCTTTTACTACACTCAGCTGTATAAGTGCACAAACTTTTACTGTTCAGTTTTTCTTCTGTGGGTCTCTCTTTCCAGCATAGCTTCAGGAAAATCTAATGCCTCTGTAAACCCTGCCTGTGCCATGGCAGGTGAAGTCAACTTCTCAAGCTCAGAGAACAGCCCTGCCACGAAGCAGAAATGACAGGAGAGCTGAAAAATCAAACTACAAAAGCATATAAATAAAACATGTTGCATGTTTTATTTGCTGGTGCAATAAGCATGTGATGACCCTGTGGCTCCACACCACCACGGGAGCAGCTTTGAGTCCTGGCTGTTGGCTGAACAAAGATTTCTCATTCTGTTAGAGCAGGCTTTGTGAGTTATCTGCATCTTCTCATCACATGGTGTTTGTTGGGGTCTGGTCTCAGCCCCACTGCAATCAAAAGCAGCTTTTCATCCTGCTCTGATGACTTCAGGCCTGGCTGATCAGAAGCTGCTGTGCCCCAGCCCTGAGCTGCTGGAGAAGATCAGCCTCAGGTTTCTCATTTTCCTAAACTGCCTTGTCATTTTCTGTCAGTGTTTCCAGCACAAGGCTGAACTTCCCCTGACTCTCCCGAGTCTATAGATAGCAATTCTAACATTGCTAACACCAAAGGGATTGTGCTGCACGTAGATCCCTGCAGTGCAAGGTCAGACAAAACCAGTCTGATCATCTGCTCTGACCTGCAGGCTGACACAGGCAGCAAACCTTCCAAAACCAGGCTGAGCCCAAGCAGGCTGAAGGTGTTGTGTTCCTGAAGCTGAAACCTGATTCAGCTTGCTGCTGTGCCACTGCTGCCCAGTCTCTCATCCACAGCACACAAACTGTTAGCTGACTGTAAACCACAATGCAAATTAACTCTAAAAGCCCCTTTTTTTGGTAGATTTAGCCAGTGAATGCTGGCTAGCCAGCCCCTGGAGGTTCTGCAGCTAGGAGACAGCAATAACCCCACACCATCACCTCTGCAGCTCCCAGGTCTGCTGCTGAGACTGTGAAAAAATCTCAATTCCATGATTCTGGTACTGAGATTGTGCTGCACCATAATAATAATAACAGCAAAAACCTTTCACTGCTTCCATTTGTGCCAGGCAATTGCTGTTTGCATTGGCACCCAAACTATCAAAGGCAGTGCACACAGAGCTGGCGTTCCTCAGAGTTTGGTTTAGCACCACTCAGATTTGGGGGCTGGAAGTCTCCCACCATAAAGTGCATTTGGTGCATTCTGCCACTCACTTAAAGCTACCACTAAATTCTTTTTGAAGCCATGACATTGATTTAAAGAGGCTGTTCATGTGTTGGTGTCATCTTTACAGGGAGCAAATCTCTGACTGGAAAAAAACATCAGTACAGAGAATATTCATAGGAAATCTGTTCTGTGGAGGAAAGTCTGGAAGCACTCTGAAGAGCCAATTTCATTAGAGAGAACAGCCTGCACCCTGAACACCAAGGGTGTTTAGCAGAGGTGCCTCAGCTGCACTCAAACCTGCACTGCAGGGTGTGAGCTCTTCCCTGGGAATCCTGAATTTGACAAATGCTCAAGGGTTCTGCTAAAGATACAGGCAAGGAGAAATATTTCTCCTCAAAAAAACCATCAAGTTCCTTTAAATAAGGAACAGAACTTCATGAAAAAAGTCTATTAAGAAACACAAATGCCATGAGCTGGAGCAGCTCCCTGTGCATTAAAGCTCAGCATCTCTCCAGGTGCACACTGTGCAAGCCCACACTGCCAAAACCCCATCCCTCTGAGCCAAACTGCCTCCTGGTGCTCAGGGTTTTCTCCTGATTGCTCCAAGTTTAGTAGAATTTTAAACACTTTGCAACTGCGAATGCCCAGAAGAAAGCAATTCACTGAGAACCCCTAATTAGTCCCTGGAAAGCACAAAGGTACAGCCAAAAGCCTGAGTCCCTGTGCAATATTAAGAGAAGTGGAAATTGTAGGCTGCCACCAGAGATGGACAGAGGCACCAGGCAGAGAAGATAAATGAGATGAAACAGTCATAAAAACAATACTGAATAATCTGATGCCCGTTTTCAAGTTATTAAATAATAAGGCACAGATGTTAGAGTCACATTTTACTTTGCTTTCCATGTGCATTATGAATTATTTTGCACTTTTGCATTAGCACACATTAGGCAAAGAACTGTCTCTAATACATTAGAAATTCACTTCAGGGGGAGCTTCCCCCTCCTCAATCTGCTGACTGCTGATTTAATCACCAAATGGACAAGAGATCAAATCAACACTAAGGCCGTGCTAGCAAGTGACAAACCACCTCACTTCAGAACATTATTAATCCGAGTGGCACAGTGCTCGTGGGCTGTGATTTTCTGAGCACACACCAACCCCAGGATGCTCAGATTCAGCTGGCACTGGCTGTGGCTGAAGGCACACAGCTCCTGATGGGAGGAAGCCCCTGGGAGCTGAGGGTTCCCTGCAGCACGGGAGCAGCACACCGCAGAGCAGGCTGCTCAACGCCACACTGGAGCGTTGTCACCGGGCTGAGGTGCCTGTAAATCACCTTTTTGGGGAGAGATGGGGTGGTTAAAGACTGCCAGGATCAGGATCAGGGCACCTGCCTGCCCTGGCCCTGCTCTGGTGGCAGCAGAGCTGCAGCTGCAGCCCAGAGAGCCAAAGGCAGCTCCTCTCCCCCCTGAGGGCTGCAGGAGCCCCAGCTGGGACAGGATAAGGGTCAGGGGATCTGCTGGGCTGCTCATGGAGCTGCAGGGACACTGCCCCAATCTGGGACAGGATAGAGCCCATGGGATCTGCTGGGCTGCTCATGGAGCTGCAGGGACACTGCCCCAATCTGGGACAGGATAGAGCCCATGGGATCTGCTGGGCTGCTCCAGGGACACTGCCCCAGCTGGGACAGGATAGGGGTCAGGGGCTCTGCTGGGCTCCTACAGGGACACTGTCCCAATCTGGGACAGATAAAGCTCACAGAATTACACAGAATTTCTAGGTTGGAAGGGACCTTTAAGATCATCGAGTCCAACCCATGTTCTAACACCTCAGCTAGGTCATGGCACCAAGTGCCACATCCAGTCTTTTTTTAAACACATCCAGGGATGGTGACTCCACCACTTCCATGGGCAGGTGATTCCAGTATTTGACCATTTGGCCCTGCTGGGGCTGCTCATGGAGCTGCAGGGACATTGTCCCAGTGTGGGACAGGACAGAGCTCAGGGTCAGGGGCTCTGCTGGGCTCCTCCAGGGACACTGTCCCAATGTGGGACAGGATAAGGGTCAGGGGATTTGCTGGGCTCCTCCAGGGACACTGCCCCAGCTGGGACAGGACAGAGCTCAGGGTCAGGGGCCCTGCTGGGCTCCTCCAGGGACACTGTCCCAATCTGGGACAGGATAAGGGTCAGGGGCTCTGCTGGGCTCCTCCAGGGACACTGTCCCAATCTAGGAGCACTCCTGGTGCAGCTCACCCTGCCAGAGCAGAATTCAGAGCCACTCTGGCTGCTGGATGGTCCAGGCTCATCTGATGGATATTCTGCCACTTCCCATGCAATTAAAGCACTTTATTGCATAATTAGTTAAACTCTAAGTTTGTTTCATCCTTGACGCCTGTCAGGAACAAACACAGTAAATAAAGGGGGGAAATGAGTTTTACCTGCATTTTGTAGAAATCTGGACCAGTCAAATGTTTCACTGGGTGTAGTCTTAATTCCTGTGTAAAAAAAAAAGAGAGCCCCATGTTAAATGTGCCCTGGATGGCCGAGCTGTGGCTCCTGAAGGCTTCTGGAAGTCCAAAAAAGCAATATTTCTGCCAGGCACCCCGAGTCCCCTCTGCAGCCCTCCCCACCCAGCAATGCCAGGCTCCCTTCCACAGACAGCAGGCTGGAATTCAGTGGGAAATTCTGTACAACCACCCACTGAACTTCTTCAGCAGCACAACCCTGCTAAACTTAAAAAATCTAAAACTACGCCCAGGATAACATCACCTGAGGGAGCAAAAGAGATCCAGGGCAGCTGGGACACAGAGCCCTCAACATGAAAGGAAGTAAATTAGATTTATACACAAATTAAATATTAATCTGTCCTGAATATTAATGTACTTGTTTTTCCTTATGTTAAAGATTAATTATTTTAATGAAGAAACTATTTTATTAATTTAGTTAATCACTTATTTAACTATTACCCCTCAAGAGCCTTAAATATAAACTAAACATAGGCTGAACAGCCTTCACAATGAGTTATTTCAACAGCACAGGCTGGAAAAGAATGTTGCCTTCTTTGAAAGTGAAATACACACAACGGAATGAGTTCTGGAATCCACAGAGAGGTATTTTTAATTAAATAAATTGGGAAATGAAGTGATCACACCTAAAATAGTGAGCTGTGCTCCCTGACTGTCAGGGATGTACCTCGGGTGAGGTGGGTGGCTCTCATGGATGGGGAGCTCAGCCCAGCCCAGTCCAGTCCAGCTCAGCTCAGCTCAGCCCAGCCCAGCCCGGCCCAGCCCAGCCCAGTTCAGCCCAGCCCAGTTCAGCCCAGCCCAGCAGAGCCCAGCTCAGCTCAGCCCAGCCCAGTTCAGCCCAGCCCAGCCCAGCCCAGCCCAGCCCAGCCCAGTTCAGCCCAGCCCAGCTCAGCCCAGCCCAGCCCAGTTCAGCCCAGCTCAGCAGAGCCCAGCCCAGCCCAGCCCAGCCCAGCCCAGCTCAGGGCACAAGGCTGGAGGCAGCAGCCACAGGAATGTCAGAAACGGGATGGCTTCAGCAGTATCTCAAAGTCTCACCTTGACTTTGCACATAGATTTTCTTCCTGGCATCTGGCTTTAAAGAGAAGGAGAAGAAAAAAAACTTTCTGAGTTCAACATAAAAATATCTGCTCAATCCTCAAAAAAACCCCAAAAACACAATAAAGAGCAACAAAACACATGTCAGTGTGTTTCTTTTGACTATTAAAAATCAAAACTTACTATTAGATACATTAAGTAACTCCAAAGGGCAACAATGTCATTTATATTTACAGTGTCCATTTACAGTATCAATGAATCAATTTTTCAATAAACACAATTGCCAAGTTAATATTAATTTTTTAGTTCGTCTCTCTATCCTTTCTTATGATCATGACCCTGTTTTTCTGGAATAAAACAAATCTCAGCTGTCTAGCTGAAAATCAGCTCTAGTTCCCAAAAAGCTGCAGGTCTTGGAAGGCTGGTTTTGAAAATCCAGTTTATATTTATCCATAATACAATTTATAAACATATCAGTTTCAGAAACTGCTGTCAAAAATAAAGGCTTGCCTAGACTGGAAAACTGGTGCCTGGTAGCTATTGCAGAACCTTCACAAACAAAAATTGCAAAGTAAATTACCTTAAAATAGCTGTAGTAAAAGAGGTAATTACCACACTCCAAAATCACTCCTGAAGTGCTGTTATTTAATTTAGGTGATGAAAGAGGCAATTTCCTATTTCAATATCTTCCTATAACTCCAACTATGGATTTGTGGAATACATTTTTTTTTTTTTTTAATGAAGAGAAAATCAATTCAGAAACAAACTTCAATTCTTGAACCAGTCAGCTCAGGAAATAGGAAGCCACAGAAGTGATTTTTTTTTAATTGCAGAGATTTTGGTTTTCCCTGCTGTTCCTTTGTGGCTGCCCTCAGTCCCCTGCCCAGGCACTGCAGTTACTAAAAATGAACTGGGGAAAGAAACTGGGAGAAAAGAGGACACTTAAAAAGTCATCTCCAAGCAGCTCACAGATGGAAAGGAGGTGGTTGCTGAGAATCAGGGTGAACAATGTCACCAAAATTGCACAAAAAAGCAGCAAATCCACATGGGAAAGAAGTGGGGGAGAAAGAAACAACTCTGTGCTACAGTGGGAGCCTGGGGATATTCCATGGACTTCATCTTTCTTGAGCTTTTGTGTTCAAAGGATTAAAAAACACTAAAAATAGTTTAACATGTCATTACATCACTTTATCACTGAACAGTGGACCTTCTCTCACTAACATTTTGAATTAGCCAGCACGACAAAAATGCTAAAATGGTAAAAACCCCCTGCAAGCAATGGGACAGCACTGTGAGCTGAGCCAGCTCCAGAGTTAACTCTGCAGAGAAAGTGAGCAAAACAGAGAAAAACTGCAAAAAGGAGGGGGGAAAGCAGGGGGGCAGAGCCCCAGCCCTGCCTCCCCCTGCCGGGGCACACACCCCAAAAACACCACGTTTCACAAGAATTCAGGTTCAGCAGCTTTGCTCCTGCCCTGCAGGACTCCAGAAGGATCAGGGGAGCAAATCCAGCCTGGGGGTTCCAAAAGGAAACCCAGAGCACTGGGACAGGGCCCAGGGATGTGCTCACTGATCCGTTTTCTCTTGTGCTCTTTATTTTAAATGGGATGAGCAGAATGCAAAATGAAATGGAATGCTGATAAAAGTGGCTCAGGCAATTCTTCTGCTCCAGTTTTATGCTCCTGCAGTAAAACACTGACCACAAGCACGAGATCCTTTACAGTGCTTCAAACCCACCCGGAGTACAGACGGTTACAAGGGCTGGATTACTTCACAATTAAGGGTGATTTATCCAATGAAAGAGAAGAGAGTTTGTTGAAGAGACAGCCTTTGGGTGCAGTGCAGTGGGTTGCCTGTTTGCAGTGTAAATTCTCAGGTGCCAACCTGAACTAAGGAAGCCCCAGAGCAGGAGCAGAGCGAGATAATTCATAAAAACCACCAATTTCCCCAGAGCTGCGGTGGAAGGATGTGCTCCTGCTCCTCCCTGCCTGCAAGCAGGGCTGCTCTGAGCATTCCCAAAGAGCAGCAGCTCGAAGCCTCAGCAGCTGGACCCAGCAGCAGCTGGATTGAATTTGGGATGTGGCAGGTCTGCCCCAGCTCCCTGCCTGCCACACACCCCACAGCACTGCATCAGTCCCAGGAGCCCCAAGCAAAAGTGCTCAGGTAACATCAAAGCCTGGCACTTAAAAGCATTTGGGGTGCTGGTTCTGAAAGGATTTCAAAGCTCATTTTTTTTCTTCTCCTTACACTTTTGTCCTTTTCTTGCTCCATATCTCTGACAGAAGCTGTGCCCTTTCCCTTTTACCCATCGTGAGGTTCATTGTAGTAACTATTAAAACCAAATCACATTTGTAAAAGAAAATACCAAATCCCACGTCTGCTCACGTATCCTTTTAATGCAAACAGATTTTAAAAATCAATTAATGCCGAAATCAGGGGTTGTGTGGCCTCCTGCTGGGCTGTGCAAGCTCCACTCTCAGTGATTATTTCTGAGGCAAGAGTGCATTAATGGTTACACCACGATGCAAGCTAGAACTGAAGAGGTGCCAGGCACTTTGTTTCAACTCCTTGCATTAATTGCTCAGCTGTAGCTGGTGCTCCCCAGGGCCAGGTGAGGGGAGCCAACACCTCCCTGCAGGAGGGGGGTCCTGCCTTGCTGGTTTCACCCCAAATGGGTCCTGCTCACCCTCACTGATCTGCAGCTCAGCACACAAAATCTAATTTACCCCTGCAGCTCACCCTAAGAACTTCATTCTGTTTCCAGGTTGACAAAACAAGTATTTTCAAGTCATATTTCTGTATTGTAACTAATGCTGTCTGGAGGAATTTTGTCAATGTAAAGTTTAGTGAATGATGCCAAAAGAAACAATTTGGCATCAGGAGAGACTCGGTAACAACAAATGATTTAAATGTTACAGAGAAACATTTCCTAAAGTGCTCCACACTCTCCACAATAACCCAGCTTTCAATGGCAGAGCTCTGACTGTACACCAACACGAAATGCTGTCTCTGAAAGGACAAGCAGGGCTGGGAACAATGCAGATTATTGCAGTTCTCCACACTATTTAGGGCACATTTCAGAGCACACATGTCTGTAACACAGTAAGCATCCCCATCCCACAAACATACCCACTCTGCTGCTGCCAGCTCCTTCATTTCCACGGTGAAAGCCACTGCAAACCTGGTTAAAGGCACAAAAATAGTTGGGATCATCTGCTTAAAGTGTTTAAACAGGAAGAGTACTTCAGAAAAAAAAAAAAAAAAACCTTGATAAGAACTAAGATCAGAGGCTTACAAAGCTGATCCAGCTGAAGGGCAGAAAGCTGGCTTTCCCCTTGCTCCAGCAGAAACCCTGCTTAAACCATCAGCAGCTCCTGAGGCTTTGCACCCAGAGCTCTGGGGAAGGTGAAGTGAGGATTCCCCAGAGAGGAACCCCAAACACCAGGCACAGCTGTCAGGGAATGCCACAGCTGCAGCAGGAGCCTGGCTCTGCTGCCCCTGCCCACTGCAGGAGCCTTTGAGCTGCCCCTGCTGCCAGGCTGGGCTGGGGCACCCCCAGTGCCCCTGTCTGCACCCCAGTGCCGCCCACATGCACGCTTCAGACCTCGCCCTGTAGCCGTGGTATTTTACAAAAAATCCTTTGCTAGGTGTTTTCTCCTATTCTGCCTGAGAAGCCTCAGAAAAGGAATGTAAACAATGAACAGTCTGATGGCTGTGGGATGTGCTCTGGGCATTGTTCACCAACAGGTGCATCTTCCATTGCTCCATGTCAATTATTTCTACTTAATAACCAACCAAAGATGCAGCTGCATCGGACTCTGGGAGTCAGGAGCTTCTGTTATTCCTCCTCTCCTGTCCTTTCCAGCCTTCTGATAAATCCTTTTCTCTCTATTCTTTTAGTATAGTTTTCATATAGCATTTTAACATAATATATATCATAATATAATAAATCAGCCTTCTGAAACATGGAGTCAAGATTCTCATCTTTTCCCACATCCTGGCACCCTGGAACACCACCTTATCCCCCAGGGTTCCACAGCTTCAGGAGTGACAAACCCTAATTCAGATGGGGATTTCAGACCTCTCCTGGGGTTCCCCAGCTTCAGGACTCACAAACCCTAATTCAGATGGAGATTTCAGACCTCTCCTGGGGTTCCCACAGCTTCAGGAGTGACAAACCCTAATTCAGATGGGGATTTCAGACCTCTCCTGGGGTTCCCCAGCTTCAGGAGTCACAAACCCTAATTCAGATGGGGATTTCAGACCTCTCCTGGGGTTCCCCAGCTTCAGGAGTCACAAACCCTAATTCAGATGGGGATTTCAGACCTCTCCCGAGGTTCCCCAGCTTCAGGAGTCACAAAGCCTGGGAAGGAGTGCTGGGCTGTCCCTGTGCAGCCCTGCAGGGACAGCAGAGCCCCGGGCAGTGTGACAGGAGCAGTTCCCATTCCTGGCTGTCCCAGGAAAAGGTGATTTCCAAACACATGGACAGCCAGGTTACCCTGAGTGGAGCTGGGTGAAACAGAAGCTGTGGGAGATGTTTTCCTGCAGAGTTAGTGAAGAGCCCTGCTCAGGGGAGATCCCAAGAACAGGCTGGATTTTAGTGAAGTTGTAAATTGTCCTGGAGCACAAACACAGGTTTGGGTGCTCTGAAATGGAACTTCAGTGGAGCCCCTGAGTCCTGTGCAAAGCAATGTTTGAATGGCTCCTTCACACCAGACACTACTGCTGAGCAAAACTGCTTTACCTCCTTGTGGAGACACTGAATGTAAAAGAGAGGTTATCACACACCCCACCGATGGGTCAGTGCTTCTTTTTCATGTGGTTTCTGAAATGTTTCTGTCCTGGGCCAAGCCTCTGACACCTTAAAGGTCCCAGGTAAAGCATCACAGGACAGAGCTTCTCCACTGGAGATGTGTCACAATTTGATTATGTCACAATCACCACAACCATTAATGAGAATTCCCATAAATGCTGAATTATAGCTCCTACTCTTGCTTGTTGAAGCAAACCTTATTTCCCCTACATTTGTTTTGCAGGATCTGCCCCCCAATGAGTGTCACACACACAGCCTGACAGCTTTAAGGTTATCAAAGCCCCTCAAATGCTTGCTTTGTCAAGCTGCACGTGCTCCCTCCCCACGTTCTGCAATTTTCCTTTCAATGCATCACATTAACAAGCATAAAAAGATGTCACTTCCAAGTCTACAAAATACTGTTCAATAGGAAAAAAAAATACCCTGGAGGGGTACAAGCAGCATTTAGAGGGATTTGATTAAAAATGAAACACTCATAAGGCTCGACAGTGTTCAATAGTTTGTTTTATGGAATGTGGGGGGATATTGTACTGGACAAGTAATCTACAATTCATGATGCTTTCTGCTTAGAGCCCTGCAATCAATAAAGGAAAAAAAAAATCAATGTTTCTTTTAATAACTCTGCAATGAATAATGCCAGTGATGCTACTGGAGAAGAGGTACATCCAGAACAACCCCCAGAAAAATGAGATGCTTTTCCTGTAGCAGAGACAACATTGTAAACTGCACAGGGATGTCGTGATACATTTTGAAATAGCACAGATAATTCAAGCTATTAAGGCATACCTCAGGTTCCCAACTCAACACCATCAGAAAACATTCAGTAAAGCAGTTTTTGCATTAGCTGTATTGGTGACAGAAGATATTTTAAACAGAGATGGCTCAAATGGACACAGAGATTGTTTCTATGTATTTCTCATTTTGCACACTGCAGAAATCCATCTGACACATTAGGTATCTTTTTCCTTTCCTTCAGACCTGTTTAAAGAACAACTTCTGATTATTTGATAACAAAAGTAAACAAGTACATAAATTTTTTTCCTGAGTGGAACCTTAAGTTGCTTTCAGCTCCAAGCCACACTGAGACACAAGAACATGCCCTAATGATTTTTCAATGAGTGTGATTAAGTGCTGCCTTTAAAATCTGTTTACTTACCACATTTTATAGGGGATTACAGACAGAGCAGCACATCTCTGCCAGCGTTAAGTGAGCCAATAACAGCTGGGAAATAGAGTGGTATCAGCAAGGCTGAACCAGGAGACAGATCCTGCCTGCCCCAAACCCATCCTGCTCTGGGTCTGCAACAACAAAAAGGTTTCCTCCCCCACCATGGCCGTGAGCAAACACTGCTGAAGTCAACAAACCTTTGGATCAGTCAGGAGAAAACTTCTTTTCTGGGGATGTTGAAACTATGAAGCATGATCAGAAGTCTTGTTAGTTTTAGTCATTTCCTCTGGTTTATGATCAGTTCTTGGTCTACATTTGATGACTACACTGGCATGTCATGAGAGCTTTCCAGACTTTAAAACACCTGAAAACACTCCCCTGCCATTTCCCCTAAAAACTGAGAAAATTTGCTTAAAGGCTTTTTTTCCCATCTCTGCTTCTTTGCTCATGGGGCCAGGGACAGGATCAAATTAGCAGGGGAAAAAAGAAAAGAAAAAAAACAAAAATCTGCTTGTGCCAGAGGGATCCACTTTTCAAGCAGGCATTCTGTCAACAAGCTGTGTGTGAGGAGCAGGGAAACCCAAAACAAGCAGGCTGCACACAGGCTGCAATTTCTGATCAAACTGCTGCACTTCCACCACTGAAGCACAAATAACATTAAAGACCACAAGGATTTCAGGCAGCCCAGCCTCTGCCTGCTGCCTGCACACCCTCCAGAGCATGGAAAACTTCCCAACAGATCTGCCCCACAAAAATGCAATTTCCTGTCAGACATTTCCAGCCCTGCTCTCACCTGGCTTTCTCCAGCACTGCTCCCATTACCTGGCGTTTCTCTTTACATTTGACATCTTCATTGACATCTGTCCCACCAAAGATGACTCCAAAAGGAATTCTGCTCCCTGCAAAGCAATGAGAACTTGGCCAATGTGTCCATGTAATGAGCAGGAGTGAAAAAGGACATTGATAACAATGAATCACCAATCTGAGCAAAACCCTTTGAAAAGGAAACCTGAATTTTTAATTTTTTAGCACTGTAACCCCCCACACAATAACTATGCACTTTGACAGGACACCAAACCAAATGGGAAACAAAGTTTGTTGATAAAGATAGAAAATGCACCATAGATTTCACATTTGTGTGTGGAAGTTAAGTGAGCTGTGAGATCAGGATTTATTAGCATTGCTCATTTCCTCATTACTAAAATGAGAGAGCAAGCAAAAAGAATGAAAGACTAATTACCATCCTGGCTACTTGGAGAATTTCCTTGGCATTTGTTGATGTTCTGCTCTAATGTTTGCAGGTGGAGGGAATTAATGTGCACTATCACAGCCCCACTGCCTCTGATCTTCCAGAGACAGGCTGTCTGCAACACCACATAAAACATGCACTGCCTCTTCAATAAATTTAAAAGTGAATAATTATTATGTCATCCAGTACGTGTGTTGATCCTGTAAACAGAATTTCCAGGAGGAGGCCAAACAGATCAATAGTGTGGCAGCACTGGTAGTGCAATCTCTAAATTTCTAAATGTTCCAGGACTCTAAACATTCCAGGAATGTTCTCTGAATCCCTTTTTTCCTCCCAGAAGTCTGCAATAACCTTTACACTTTAATCACCTCAGCAATCTTACTATCACTGTCCTGCCCTTCAGAGATTTTTGGTTTCTTTTTCTTTCTGTCACTGCACATACATTTAGAACAGTGTAACTGATTTATTTAAATTCCTGGGGTTTTGTGAAGTGTCAGGCTTTACAGGTCACTTGGGGCTTTGAAAAGACAACAGCATTCAGGCATTGCCATGGAAGTTAAACTCCAGTAAAATCTTACTCCAATAAACAGTTAAAATTCAACTTTATCCTTTGTTCCTCAGCAAAAATCCCCCCCAAAAAAGATGGTGCTCAGACTTGCCATAAGCCTCCTCCAAACCAATTCAAGCTGTTGTCACAAAACCACTCATCTCTATGTTCCAGCAAGCCTTAACCCCTGTGTGAGCACAGCCCATTTCACAGACTTATTTTGTATTTGTGTTTCAGGTCCCTGCTGAAGTCAGAGCCCCTCTGGAACACAAGAACCCCAGGCAGGGCAGACAGCCCAACTCAGGCTGTCTGCAATCCCAGGACAAAGGGGGCACTGCTGAAGGCCTGAGCAGGGAGCAGAAGTGGCCCTGGCAGCAGTGGGAATTGCAGAGCTCCGTTGCAGCCCCCAGTTCCTGTGACACCCCCAGCTCTCAGCTCAGGATGCACACTTGCAGTTCCAGCAGGCGCCTGCCTGTAATTTCTGTAATTCCCAGTGCTTCCAGTGTATCATTAGTGGCAGGCTGGAAACTGGTTCCACGTGGCTAGAGAGAACAGAGGATTTTGTTCTTTGTCTGATAACATCCTGTCTCCGACAGTTTAGCTGACAGGAATGGCGCTTCACGTCGGAAAACCCTGACTCATTTTTGAGCAGAAAAATCAAATTAGCCTCCCTGCTTTCTTCCATTTGAGCCCAGCTCTACTTAGCCAAGCCATTGTCCTCTGAAAGAACACATTTGCTGAAAGGATCCTGATGTTCATGTAATGCTCTCATCCTGATGGAGTTAAAGTACTTAATTATCAGAAGCACTATGTGGTTTAAAAGTACATTTATTTAGCTCTCTCTCTCTATCAGATCTCCCATTGAGAGGGGTTTTTAGCATTCCTGAACGTTTGCTGAAGTGGATAAACAGAGTGAGGATATTCTCTGTGGGTTTACACATTTCCAGCCATTTGTGGCAGTGAGGATTCACTCTCTTCCCTGGCAGGACTTTCCTGGCAGGTATTTTTATTGCAAAGCAGAAGGAGGATTACCTTGCAGCAGTCTGCCTCCTTTATAGAGGTGAATGGCCAGGGCTGCATCAAACTTGTCTGAGCAGGTCAGGTTTGCTACTTCAGCTGGACTTTCATACATGAAAGCATCTTTAAGGACACAGATGTGACCTGCAGCATGTAGATGATTCCTTCATCATGGGAACAAACAGAAAAAGAATAAAGAAGTCACTATTAATGTTATAGGCACACCAGTGTACGAAGCCAACTTAATCAAAACGTTTTTCCTTAAACTTTGCTCTGACTTTCAACTTGATGCCTTCTTTGTTCAAGCAACCAGGAGCTTTTCACAAGGCTGGGTTTTTTTTTCTCCTGGAAGACATTTGTTATCTTCACCACTGTGAAGCCACAGGCACGCTTCCAAGCAAGGTAACACTGCATGGGCCAAGCCTGAGCAACACAGCTTCCAAAAACCAGATAAAGTGAAGTAATCCCAGGACCCTTCCTGACTCAACTTATTATCTGAAACCCTCCTTTTGAAGGGAGGTGTCAGAATTTTTGTGTCAGAATTTTTGTGTCAGACCTCGCTCTCAGAGATTCTCAGCCCCTTGTTCTGCAGACAGGACACAAGTGAAGAAAGCACAAACATGTCCAGCTAGTCAATGCCACTAGAAATGCAGAACATCAAAAAGGAATGCATCAAGAAAGCCAGAGAGCTGAAATGAGTTCCCCTTCTGTTTGATGGTGGGTTTAATTGCTTCTTGTCTCAGCTCACCCATTTATAAACCAGGCAAAGGATAATTGAAGTATAAGCAAATACACAATTACACAAACACCTTCACAGCCTGCTTTAAAAATCTCAATTCCAAAAAGAAAAAAACAACAAATCCAGCAACAAACCCCTGCCAGTCAGCTTAGCCATCACCTTTACATGCAGTGGTTCTCACATGAAAACACTGCTGCAAAGGCAGCCAAGGATTGATTGATTGATTGATTGATTACAGACAGCCTCACTCCTCCCCTGACACCAGAACCAGCTGTCAATGCTCCCAGGAGCATCAGCCAGAGCCACACAGGAGCAAATTGTGTCTGCTGACAAGGAGTTTGCATTGCCAGGATCACAAACTCACCACAAGAACCTTCTCTGCTTATCCCGTATTGTGGCAGCCGATTGATTTCTCATTGTGTGTTAATTGTCCTGGCATTAAAATCCTGCTAGCTCATTGACTGCCTGGATCACGTCAGCTTTCATTTCCTCATTATTGCACAGCCTCCCAAGAAATGTGATTTTCTGTGCTGCAGAAGTTAGTCATCCTGCAGAAACTGGTGCTAAAATGCTGTGAAATGTCTGGAGGCCGTGGAAGGAACGTGCTAGCATGTGTCAGACAGAGCTCCGTGGCACAACATATGGTGCTGGGTTTGTTCCTAAAAAGAAAACCCAAAAAGAAACCCCTTTCATTCCACTGTTCCAAACAAGACCAATCGATTATGACAAATGCTAATAAATAATAAAACACAGCCACATTTTAAGCTCCTTACTGATGCTGCTGAGCAATTCCTCCCAGCAGCTGCCCCATGAGCTGGTTCCAAGCACCTGCCTTGCTCCTGAAAGAGGCTCTCCATTTATTTCACAACACTGATGCCCAAATCTCCCAGCTGTGGAGGGAAAATCTCCTGGGCAAATCCTCGGGATGCTCCTGCGTGCACTCCGTAATTTCACAGGTGCTCATTAAATGGTCTGAAAGGATTTTTTTTCTCCCATCAGTATTCCAATTACCATAAATCACTATCATGTACAAGCAATATGTTTGCATATTACAATTAATTTGAAAATAACTCTCTCAGGACATCAGGAATCAAGAAACTCAGCCAGGAATTCCAATCCAAAGTGGGGTTGTTTTTTTTTTTGAAATAGAGTAGGGATGACTGCCTCTCCTGCACACTTTCCAGAGCTCCAGCCTCCCTGGGGAACGACAGCTGCTTCTGCAGTAAACAGAGAGGGACTTCCTCAAGTGTTCCAAGGCTCAGAGATTGTGCATTACCTCTACAACTTCCATTTTTTGTTTTTTAACAGATTTTTATTCTACTCAGGAGCACGTAAAAATATTTGCATACATCTTTAGAAGGAAAAATAAGCAAATATTCCCAGAATAATTCAAATTCCCAGATTTAAAGACGCCTTGAGCCCCTAAACATTCCACTGGGTTTGAGATCATTAATCACAACCTTCAAATGATGCATCTATGCAAATACACGTGTGTAGAGCTGAGTTATTGGGTAGTATTTAAGTGCTGAAATTTACAGCGTTATTTTCATATTTTCTAAATGGCTTTTCATCCTTACAGCCAAAAAAAGCAGACTGATTTTCACACATATGCTGTTACCAAGGAACACGATCGGGGAGCGCCGCAAAGTTACTGCAGGGGAATTTTTTTGGGAAGACTGATCTGTGTGTGAAGCCCCAGATGTCCCTGAAGGAAGGCAAGGCAGAGGGGACACATCACCCAGATCTGTCCTGCTCCTGGCAAACGTCCGTCCACGTTATTCTGCCATTTCATGAACAAATGCCTCGTGAATGAGAAATAAAAATTAACCCAGCTCCTGCAGTCTGGGGATCCAAGACAACACTGGAAATGCCAAATCTCAAGGCTACATTTTCTCTCTATCACAGCTCTTAATACAGGAGATAATTCCCACATGTCCCAACAAACCCTGAATGTTGCTGGGATCTAGAATTGGCCTTGCCACATTCTTCCCTTCTGCTGAAACTCTTGTGGAAGCCAATGCCATGACTTGGGGAAATAACATTTCTAAAGTAGAGTTGAGCTGTCAGCTCCCAGATTTTGGGTGTTTTCCTCAGCAGAAAGCATCAGGGAGAAGTCCAGCCATTCAGTAAATGTGGAAGAGCATTTTTAGAAGTACATTATACTGCCACTGCTTACTCTGATATTTATACACACCTGAGTATTGGACAAAGTATTTCCCAGTCCCTCTCATTTCAGCATTCAGGAAATTAATTTCTCTCTTTTTTGGTACATTTTTTCTATTCTTTGGAAATCACAAAGCTTGTAAGTGAAACTTTCAAGAGTGTTCTCTGGATCTCCACTGTGTGCAGAGACCTTGCTAAAAGGTACAAACCTTTTCTGACCCATCTTCACTTTGAGATTTCTATACAGAAAACATTTTTCTCTAACTCATCTATGGAACACCAAGCGATATTTTACAATGTTTAGTTTTTTATTCCCTACATAATTGATCACTGCTTCTCACTTCTCCTGGCTAGCAGTCTCCCTTCCTTCAGCATCAATCTGCAGTTCACAGGTTTGCATTTAAGGAAACAGCTTTAGAGTTGCAAACACAGCCTGGCTGATGAGAAGGCACAGGAGTTAAAAGTGTGCTTATTGCTAAGGTATCATGGCTGTGAAACTTGCTCTGTTTTCAGTGATGTCTTCCTTTCAGAAACATTTACATTCTAAATTTCAACTGATACTGATTTAACGGAATTACTTGTAGACAAAGAATGTTTGATTTCCAAAAAGCTCCTGGTAGGTGGATACACTGACACTTCTTGAATGGCACAAAATAGGCTTCATCCAAAAATATTAATTATCTCTTTCCCTCAGCTGTCTGTTCTGCACAGCAGCTGTGCACCAACTACTGTTAAATGTATATGGCACAATTCAGAGCTTGTTAAGGGAGCAGAGTCATCCCACTGCCTCTCAGAAACTTGGCCAGACCTGAATACTCACAATTCCCACTGAAGCTCACCAAATTACACGAGTTGAAACCCTGCCTGATCTCCTGTTTTCTTTGTAAATGATCTTATTTTTTCAGAATTGTTAAAACAACATGTCCTTCGCTTCATTTCCCTCCCAAGCTTCTCCTTGAAGCAACACAGAGAAATTGCATTGGCATGAGTGAACGATGAATAAAGTTCACTGTGACCCACAGAAATTAAAAATGTGAGCGAGGATGGGGACCAGCTCCTCCTGTCTCTGTGTTCTGAAGTCAGTAACTGAGCTTTGGAAGGAGCAAAGAGCTCTGCAAAGCTTAAACCCGTGTCACAAACAGTTCTTGCAGTGCAAGCCTGGTGCTACCGAGGGCAGCCCGTGTCAGCGATGGATCTCATGCCAAGGTGCACATCAACAGCTGGCCTGAAGGTCCCTGCTCTGGGAATGGCCACACAGCCAGCAGGGATGTCCCAGCAGGATGTCCCAGCCAGCAGGGATGCCCCAGCAGGGATGTCCCAACGTGGGCATGGATGTCCCCAGCAGGAATGTCCCAGCAGAAATGCCCCAGCCTGAGCAGGAATGCCCCAGCAGGGATGCCCCAGCAGGGATGCCCCAGCAGGGATGCCCCAGCAGGGATGCCCCAGCAGGGATGCCCCAGCAGGGATGCCCCAGCAGGGATGCCCCAGCAGGGATGCCCCAGCAGGGATGCCCCAGCAGGGATGCCCCAGCAGGGATGCCCCAGCAGGGATGCCCCAGCAGGGATGCCCCAGCAGGGATGCCCCAGCAGGGATGCCCCAGCAGGGATGCCCCAGCAGGGATGTCCCAGCAGGATGTCCCAGTCTGGGCAGGGATGTCCCAGCAGGAATGCCCCAGCAGGGGTGTCCCAGCAGGGATGTTCCAGCAGGGATGCCCCAGCAGGGATGCCCCAGCAGGGATGCCCCAGCAGGGATGTCCCAGCAGGGATGTCCCAACCTGGGCATGGATGTCCCAGCAGGATGTCCCAGCCTGGGCAGGGATGTCCCAGCAGGGATGTCCCAGCCTGAGCAGAGCCAGCAGGAATGTCCCAGCAGGATGTCCCAGCCTGAGCAGGAATGTCCCAGCAGGAATGTGCCAGCAGGGATGCCCCAGCAGGGATGCCCCAACCTGAGCAGGAATGTCCCAGCAGGGATGTCTCAGCAGGGATGTCCCAACCTGGGCATGGATGTCCCAGCAGGAATGTCCCAGCAGGAATGTCCCAGCAGGAATGTCCCAGCAGGAATGTCCCAGCAGGGATGCCCCAGCCTGAGCAGGGATGCCCCAGCAGGGATGTCCCAGCAGGGATGTCCCAGCAGGGATGTCCCAGCAGGGATGCCCCAGCAGGGAGGTGCAGGAGCTCCCACAGCTGCCCTGAGGACAGGAGGATCCCCTGCCCTGGGAGTGTTCCCCTGTGGGATTCCAACCCTGGCACACAGGGCAAAACAAAATAGCAGAAACGTTTGGATTACTGAATTACTCCAGTAAATGTCTAAGCTCAAAACCAATTGTCCAGAGGAATGATAAGCACCGTTGGATTTGTGGTTTTAATTCTCTTGCAGCTGATTACCTGGAGATTTACAGAATGGCTGTCTCAACTGGCCAGTTAATGAGAGCCAAAACAATTTCTCCCTCTCCAAAAACATTTACATATTGGCAAAACAGTTAATCTAAATCTTTCTAATTAACCTATTAATTCCAGATTTCTATTCCTCCTTACTCCCAAGTAATAAAAGATGAACAAAACATTTCAAGGGGCAGGGAAGAGTAATTTCTTTTCTTCCTTGACAGCCTCTTTGATCTCATTTCTAAGGGTGAACAATGGCAGCCTAAGCACAGACTTTTGCTTAGTGCTGTATTTATTCATTGCTCATGTTTTTTAAGGTGATTAAAGATGATGCACACCAATAGGAAGAAAGCCCACAGCACATTCATTATACCACTTGTTTTAGCAAGTTGATTTTTAGCCAAATTAGATTCTGGTACCTTTGTCACCGCTTACTTTAAACTCAGGAAATGAGGATCTTATTTATGACAAGATGAAGCAGTTATTGGAAGAGCTGTAATACCATAAACAGAGCACACACTGTGATATTAAGCCATAAAATTAATCTGTGCTGGCAAGTGTTCAACCCGGAGCCAACGTCATTGTTTCATTTATATTTAACCAAAAGTTCAACATTTTTAAAAAAATGAACAAAACTCCCTAAGCACGCACACAGCCACAGCTGAGGGCAATATTAATTAGAATATGTAGTTATATACATGACACAGAGTTTACCACGTGCACACAAACTCAGGTGTGGCAGATTAGTGTTAGAAGTGACACAGCCAAGCCTTTGGCCACACACAGAGGTTTTGTGGGGTTTTTTTCATGGCATAAAGTCTTAAGAAAACCAGTTCTGCATAGAAATATCTGCACAGGATGGTTTTGGTGATGACCTGCCTACCCTTTTAGTCCGGAAGATGGAATTCATTGCTAGCTAATACTCTTTACTTTTTCCCTGATCAGAATTTTCTTTCCCCGAAGGCTCATTTATATTATTTCAATAAATATCATTTACAGCAGGTGATAAGAGAGGAACTGAACACGACACAAGTTATCCTCAAAAGCTGCTTCTGCTGGAATCCTTTGCCCAGCTTTATGGTGAACATTAATTAAGTTTATCTTTCATTATTTTCTTTCTGTTTGAAGGTCTGTGGGCCTGAGAAAGCAGCGTCCACTTTGTGTAAGGAATTCCCACATTTTGGATAAGGAATTCCCACACTTTGGGCTAATACTCTTTACTTTTTCCCTGATCAGAATTTTCTTTCCCCGAAGGCTCATTTATATTATTTCAATAAATATCATTTACAGCAGGTGATAAGAGAGGAACTGAACACGACACAAGTTATCCTCAAAAGCTGCTTCTGCTGGAATCCTTTGCCCAGCTTTATGGTGAACATTAATTAAGTTTATCTTTCATTATTTTCTTTCTGTTTGAAGGTCTGTGGGCCTGAGAAAGCAGCGTCCACTTTGTGTAAGGAATTCCCACATTTTGGATAAGGAATTCCCACACTTTGGGTAAGGAATTCCCACACTTTGGGTAAGGAATTCCCACACTTTGGGTAAGCCACACTTTGGGCAAGAAATTCCCACACTTTGGGTAAGGAATTCCCAGGGAGCAGCAGGATGCTGCAGTGGGTGGCTGTGCTGGGCACAGGGCACTGGAGATGTGCTCAGCCACTGTACCTCACATATTCACTATCAATATCTGCAATTAAAAGAGTTTGATATAACATATCAGCATTTGTTTTTTTGGCTTATTCAGACTTATTTTAACTAGGAACAATGCAAAACTGCTTTCCACTAGATTAACTCCGAACAGCTCCAGTCTAAATGTACGTCTGACTTCCCTCAAAGTGGAATTGAAGAAAAAGGTAAGTAAATATTTAATTTGTAAAGGTAAATAACCTTATAGAGGAAAGATGAGCAGTGATGTGCCCAACAATAACTAGCCTTGTACTATCCAGTGAGAGCAAAGGGTAAGACATGAAAGGAAATGCAGAATGCCACAGGAACTTGGCTGGAACATGCAGGCATAAAAAGAAATATATATGTGTATATATAATATATATATAAATATATATATTATATATTAAAATACATGTATATATAAAATATATATATATAAATATACATATATATATAATATATATACATTATATACACACATAAATAATTTACTTGTTTTGTCTCAAAATTTTGGTAACATTTATTGTTTTATAATGGCAAAACCTTCAGCCTTGTCTGGAGTTTCTACCCCCAGTGCCTGGGTGACTGGCAGGACCAGCAGAGAGGTCCTACCAGCACCTTAGACACCAGAGCAGCCCTGCAGAAGTCTAAGGCTGCACTTGGTGTGACACAAGCAGTGTGAAACCTTAACGTCTGAGGATGCTTCTGTGCATAACATCACAGCTGAGATAATGCACAGATCAAGGTCAGGGAAATCTTGTAATAGCAGAATATCCCAAGAGATTCATCCGAAGATGAACAACTAAACTGTAGGCAACTTTTAGATAAGCTGATCCCAAATCATTATTTTGGGCCTCCAGAGGACAAAACCATTGGGGAAATTGCTGCATTTTTATAGTGATTATTTTTTTTTTCTAATAGCTGACACGCAGAGTGAAGCCCCAGCAGCAATGCTCTCAGCCACGTCCCTTTCCCGCGTCACAGAGAAAGCTGAACGGGGACATCAGGAGCATCTCTGCTGTTCTGTTCACCCGAGTGATTTCCCAGCACCGCATCCCCAGAGAGGGCACGGCGCAGCCCGTGGCCAGGGCAGCCCCGGAGCGGCTCTGGCACTGCCCTGCTGCCCCTGGCACTGCCCTGCTGCCCTGGCACTGCCCTGCTGCCCCTGGCACTGCCCTGCTGCCCTGGCACTGCCCTGCTGCCCCTGGCACTGCCCTGCTGCCCTGGCACTGCCCTGGTGCCCTGGCACTGCCCTGCTGCCCTGGCACTGCCCTGCTGCCCCTGGCACTGCCCTGCTGCCCCCCCGCACACCGCGGCTATGGAGCCGCCGCCCCCCGCACATCTCGGCAATGGAGCCGCCGCCCCCCGCACATCTCGGCTATGGAGCCGCCGCCCCCCGCACATCCCGGCCGTGGAGCCGCCGCCCCCCGCACATCCCGGCCGTGGAGCCGCCGCCGTGCGCCAGCGCCGGGCGCGCATGGCGGGCTCGGAGCGCAGCGCATCCTTCCCATCGCCGCACTCACCGGATCCTGGCGGCCGTGGTGGCGTTGCCGGTCTGTGCCCGCAGACACGCCAGCAGCAGCAGCCTCATAGCGGCCGCTCCGCTCCGCTCCGCCCGCCGCCTCACCTGCCCGCGGTCCCGGAAACGGCGCTGCGGAGCGGGGCCGGAGCGGCCGCGGCCCCGAGCCACCCACCCGGGCGGGGATGGGCCGGCCTTGCCAGGCGCTCCCGGGCACAGGGCACCTGGCTCCCGGGGTGCCTCCCCAGCCCTCTGGACAGCGCCGTGTGCCCTCGTCACGCAGGCACTGAGATGACATGCTCGGATCGCGGCCGGGGAACGCTAATCCAAAGGCCTCCCCAGGGCAGCATCACAGCCCCTGCCTCCTGATGCCACCCTGGGGGTGCCTCGTGCTCGGTGCAGGAACACCGTTAGGAAAAAATCTAAATGTGGGTAGGATGCCAAGCACCAGAACAGCCAGAGGAATGTGCTAGTCCGAAGAGTAAGGCAATGGGATGGCCAAAGAGCACTCCCAGCATCAGGAAGGTCACAAAATGAAGCGGAACCACAGGTGTGTGAGACCAGGGAAAAGGCAGGAAACCACAGCAACAGGCAGAATGCAAAGATACAACAAAACGGGGAAGAAAAAAGAACAAGCGTGAACTCCAGATGAAGAAAACAACATCCCAAAGCAGCAAGTCAGTCTTCGGGATAAATTATGGCCAGAACAGCTGAGTGGGGCAGCAGGCAGGAAGGTGAGAGGCCAGTTTGGGGAGTCCCTTGGGAGATGAACAGGGAACAGGTGACTGATGGTAGAGACACACCTGAACGTGTTCCAACATCTTGTAAAGGTATTGAGAACAGGTGCAGGACGTTGGTGGTGATGAGAAGGAGGCTGATCGGACAGAAAACTCACTTTTTTGCTCATAACCAGGTCTGATTGCCTGATGTAATTCACCGTGGGGTCACATAGATGCCAGCTTCCCCAAAGGCTGGAGAAGACAGAGAAAAGTGGTCTTCAAAAACCTGTAGTGCCTCATTGTTCAAATTTCACTGTCAGGTAGACAGAGAAAAAATACACCACATGCAGAGAAACATTGAATTAATTGTTTTTGAAACAGTACTTCTCCCAATAATTTGTGTGGATTTCTGAGGCTAACAGGTGTTTTGAAATGGAGGGTTCAGAAGTGATAAAAACACACACTGGAGTGGGTTCTAGCAAACTGTAAACATTTTGGTAGGCAGGCTCATGTTCTGCTAACAAATCTCAATGCTCAGAGCTGTGTTAACTGCATCTCACTGAGTAATTCCTTAGATTCACTACAGCATTCTTGAGACCGCTTCAAACTCCAGTGGAACTAAAAATTTTGGCTGCAAGCTTGAAGAGCAACACATTTTTCAGAAATGCTAAAAACGGAGTAAATGCCAATCTAAGGGTAGGCAGAACCAAACCATTGGTTCTGGAATGGTTTTGTCACCATTCTAGAAGTGTTTCTGGCATGAAATCCCACTCCTGCTGAGATGTGGAGGGCTTTTGTCAGCCTGGCCAGGACTCCAGCCTTGACGTGGCCCATGGGGAGCACGTTTGGGCTCCTCAGCTGTCACAGAGCTGGAGGTGTCACACGGGTGTCCAGAGCTGGTGCCAGGGTGTCCAGGTGATGCCGCCCTGATTTTGTAAGACTTTGTTAAGCCTTCTGATGTTTACTCTCTTTCAACAAACTTTCTCACACACAGTTCTGTAAATACCCTATGTTTTGCATTCTTTCATGGAGGGGGAGAGAATTGATGGACCCTTGGTCTGTCCAGTGGCATTGGAGAGGTGGCACTGTCACCCTCCAATCCACTGTCACCTTTGGAAAACTATAAATGTTGGAGTCAGAAAATAAAGTTCTTCTTTTTTGTTCCCCTCGAGAGCAGCAGTGTCTGTGTCATCATTTCGTGCCTTAGCACAACAAGGTGACACATCCAGGTGACACATCCAGGTGAACATCCAGGTGTGCCACACCAGCAGCTCTGGCAGTGCGTGCCCAGAGCAGCCTGTGCACCCAAAACTGGAGGCTCTGCAGGGGCACCCTGCAGCAGGGTATCTTATCTGCCTGAGGCTCAGAAAGCCACGTTTTGGGTTAGCAAAGCTGTCCAACACGTTTAGTGTGCAACACAAAGAAGAAAAAAACGCAAACATTAAAGTAAGACAAAGCCAGCTCCGTGAGAAATGAGCAAACTCAACCAGTCTGAGAGATAAAGAGGAAATAAAGGAAACATTCAAAGAGACCTTAACATGTTATCACAATTTATGGTAACTCTGCCTTTATGCTATAGAGGCTTTGACTGAAACAATAAGCTGGAGATGTTCAGCACTGTTTGAGAACATGGACATGCATGCATGCATTCCTGCAGAGACACAGCTGCGCTCACTGTGGGCTCAGAAAGGGTGGTGGATGTACCACAATGAAGTTTTAAACACACTGCAGCTAAGTGTTGTTTGGAGGGAAATGAAAACCTCCTTCCTGCTGTACTTCCAGAGAGAATGTGTGTGTTCTAACAGCAACCTGTGAATTTGAATGAGTACCCACATCTCTGCACCTGAGGAGTTTAGTAACATTTTAATGTATGTTTCAAATGCTGCTCACATTGTTGGTGTTTGTACCAGTCGTGGGATAGGTCAACACACAAATCTCACCTCACTCACCAAGGTAAATTATGGAGGGTCTAAAACAGGAAAATAAGACAAAGTGCCTTATTACTTTGAAAATATTACTAAACTCCTCAGAAAGTACAATCACAGTTAATAAGACAATACTGTGTTAAGCTAGGGAAAGATGGAGTGCAATTTTGTTACAGTTGGTCATGTTACAGTAGTTCACAAAGAAATGCCTGTACAGCTGGTTGCTTTTTCCTCATTGTCCTTTGTCATGAAATTTCTTAACTACTTAAGAAAGCAAATATACGTAATGAGTCATTTTTATGGCATATGTTATTTACAAAGGCCCATTACTGAATGATTGTATTTACTTTTACAAGCATCTCTTGCTCCACTACCAACACTGCTCCAAAATAAGTCATGCCTGAACGTTTGGTATGTAACTACATGATGTCAATGAACTTAACTTTTTCACTGAAAACACACAACCAGCAGTGTCCTACCCTCTTTGCTCTGGCCAAAAGCAAGACTTTAAGATCTGCTGCTGGAGACAGTTCCATGCATTCACAACCTGTACCTCAACACGTGTGATGGTGGAACTGCAGCACGTCTCAGGGCTGTGATCTGGCAGCCACTGATGGATGTTTTCCCACGTTAACCGTGCTTTGTCCCACGGAAATCAGTGGTCACTCTCCACGTGTGCCTGGATAATTCCTGTGTGCCCTCACCCCTGAGTCACCAGGCACGTCCTGGGTGCTGAGCCGGGCTCAAACACGCATAAAAACACAGATAAAAACACGCAAAAACCCCACATATAAAACCAGCCTTTTCCAGCACACATTTACCACCTTCTCCTGCTGAAAGGCCTTGCTGTGAGACAATCTTTAACTATAGCATTAAATAACCCACCCCAAAAAAAACACAAACCAAAAACCAACCAACCAAAAAACCTAAAAAAAATATGATTTGGGGTCTGGAACATCTCTTGAGAGAATGTGGAAGCCTGTTTATTCTCGAGAAGGCTGAGAAGGGATCTCCTTAATGCATATAACTGTCTCAGAGGTGGGTGCCAAGACCTTGGTGCCCGGCTCTTTTCAGTGGTGCCCAGCCACAGGATGAGGAACGATGCCATGAACTGAAGCACAAATTCCACCTCTCCGTGGAGAACTCTTTTCACCAAGGACGGCAGCGCAGGGCCCAGGGCGGCGGTGGGCCCTGCCTCACATCCCAACCCGGGCACCTCTCTTTGCTCTGGCCAAAAGCAAGACTTTAAGATCTGCTGCTGGAGACAGTTCCATGCATTCACAACCTGTACCTCAACACGTGTGATGGTGGAACTGCAGCACGTCTGAGGGCTGTGATCTGGCAACCACTGATGGATGTTTTCCCACTTTAACCACCACGTTAACCGTGCTTTGTCCCACCGAAATCAGTGTTCACTCTCCACGTGTGCCTGGATAATTCCTGTGTGCCCTCACCCCTGAGTCACCAGGCACGTCCTGGGTGCTGAGCCGGGCTCAAACACGCATAAAAACACAGATAAAAACACGCAAAAACCCCACATATAAAACCAGCCTTTTCCAGCACACATTTACCACCTTCTCCTGCTGAAAGGCCTTGCTGTGAGACAATCTTTAACTATAGCATTAAATAACCCACCCCAAAAAAAACACAAACCAAAAACCAACCAACCAAAAAACCTAAAAAAAATATGATTTGGGGTCTGGAACATCTCTTGAGAGAATGTGGAAGCCTGTTTATTCTCGAGAAGGCTGAGAAGGGATCTCCTTAATGCATATAACTATCTCAGAGGTGGGTGCCAAGACCTTGGTGCCCGGCTCTTTTCAGTGGTGCCCAGCCACAGGATGAGGAACGATGCCATGAACTGAAGCACAACTTCCACCTCTCCGTGGAGAACTCTTTTCACCAAGGACGGCAGCGCAGGGCCCAGGGCGGCGGTGGGCCCTGCCTCACATCCCAACCCGGGCACCTTCCCGTGCCACCTGCGCCGGTGACCCTGCCGGGGCAGGGGGCTGGCCTGGACCAAGCGGAGCTCCCTTCCGCTGGGACCGAGCCGCTCCGGGGATTCTGTGCGAACCCACTGCCCTGCGGCAGCCGGGTCACAGCGGGGAGAGGCGCCGCACACCCGCGCTGCCCAGCTCCGGCGGGCACTGCCGGCCGCCATGAGGGACGCCCTGAGGAACCTCCTCAGCTCCCGCTGTGACGGACACCCTGAGGAACCTCCCGTCCGCTCTGACGGACACCCTGAGGAGCCTCCCCAGCTCCCGCTCTGACGAACACCCTGAGGAACCTCCCGTCCGCTGTGACGGACACCCTGAGGAACCTCCCCGGCGCCCGCCCTGCCGGACACCCTGAGGGCCGGCCCCACCAAAGCGCCCTCACAGCCAGGCCACTTCCGCCCCGCCAAAGTGCCCCACCCGGCCATATGACGGCTGGGCGGCCGGAGTGACAGCGCCGCCGACCAATGGTACCGCGCCGCTGCCGGGGGCGGGGCAGGGCGCTGGCGGAGTGACAGCACCCTCGACCAATGGCGCCGCGCCGCTGCCCGTGGGGCGGGGCCGGCGGCGGCGGTGGGCGCCGCGGGGCCGGGGACGCGGGGCCATGGACGAGGCCGAGCCGAGCGAGCGCAGCCCTCTGCTGAGCAGCGGCGAGCGCGGGCGGGCGGCGAGCAGCGCCTTCCAGGGCCGGCGGCTGGCCTGCGCCGCCGTGCTGCTGGCCGAGCTGCTGGAGCGAGTGGCCTTCTACGGCATCACCTCCAACCTGGTGCTGTTCCTCAACGGGCCGCCCTATGGCTGGGAGGGCGCGCAGGCCAGCCAGGCGCTGCTGCTCTTCATGGGCATCACCTACCTGGTGTCGCCGTTCGGGGGCTGGCTGGCTGACGCGCTGCTGGGCAAGTTCGGCACCATCCTGCTCAGCATGGCGCTCTACCTGCTGGGCATGCTGGCCTTCCCCGTCATCGCCGCGCCGCACACCCGCCAGGGCCTCTGCGGGGACATCCCCCTGTTCCCCGTGGAGAACTGCTCCTCGCCGGCCGCCAACGCCACCCCGGCGCCCTGCTCGCAGGCGGGAGCCACCCGCTACTGCGCCACCGCCACCTTCGTGGGACTGGTCCTCGTGGGGCTGGGCGTCGGCTCGGTCAAGGCCAACATCACCCCGTTCGGGGCAGACCAGGTCAAGTATGGCGAGGCACGGGGTGGCAGAGGGGCTTGCCGTGCTGGGCTGGGCGCTGCCAGCGCGCTGACCGCTCTGCAGGTGCTCGGCCTTGGAGGGAAGCGCCTCGTCCAGCTCTGCTCCCTGTGCAGGTTGTTAAGCTGGGCCCTGTTTGGAGTAATTTTGGTGCCTGTGGGGTGTCAGGTCACTTATGAGCCTTGGTTTCCTGGTTACGCTGCCCGGGGTTACCCCCACCCTCTGTGGGGTCTGAGTTGGCTCAGCCATCAGCGTCTTGAGGACTTGGCTTGAATATTTAATGGCCATTAAGTGGACTGTTAATTGTCCTCACTGGTGAGTTTGTGACCTCAGAGCTCATCGGATGAAGTACAGGATACACATTTTAGCTGTGACAAGGATGACGTGGGCAGTGGCAGAGTCCTTTACCATCCTGTGACAAAGGAAGGCTGCAGAAGGAGCAGCTTTCGTGCTGTAGGTGTTTGTGCACTGCATTGCCCTTGAGGGGCATTTCTGTGCAGGCTTGTGCTGCATCACATGATGGGGGAAGCTGCTCTGGCCGTGGCAAACATCACCTGGGCTGCTCTGTAAGGACACATCCTGTCAGATGACCTTATGGAGACCCACCACAGTGATACCATCCGTTGGGTCACCACTGCAGGACCCAGGGGTGCACAGAAAACGTCTGAGAGGCAACCTGCACTTCAGTAGCAACCGGAATGCTGTTACATGCAGTTGTTTTACAGTCCTGTGCTGAGGCAGTGTGCTGGCTGTGGATGTTGAAATGTAATTTCTGCTTTGCAGATGGAGGGTTTCAGTATGCTCAGGTACTGCTGGGCAGCTTCTCTAACTAAACTGAAAGTCCAGTGGCATGTCTGTTTGCTGGCTCCGAGTTCTGGTTAGAGCAGGTATCAGAAATGCCATGAATTCTTTGAAAGAGGGAGAATCCACCACAGAATCACTGCCAAGCATACCTCTGTTCTCTCTTGTGCAGTTTGCATTTGTCATTCTTTGGCATTTCGTGTATTCTGAATGCTGGGTGAAAGGCAGTATATAAATGTAAAACATTATTATAGCCCAGGATTGTGTGTCCCCAGTGCATTAGCTCTGCTTAAGCCAGCCTGAGCCCATCAAGTGAAATAGCTTTAATATGACTTTATCTTGTAAGGTGTTTTTCAAAACTGACTGCTCATCCCCAGAACGCTTTATGAAAGTTAAACATGGGAGATAAATAATGGCAGGAACAGAGCAAAAGGAGAGCCATTGCCAATGGAAGTGTAGCTGTTGTAGCTGGATTTTGTAAAGGCTTTTCCCCCAGGATTTCAAGGAAAGCAGGTTTTGGCTGGGTTTGCAGATAATTCACAGTGATTTATGCAGGGTGAAGCAAAAGAAATACTCCTTTCTGGCCCATAATAATCAGTGGAGCTCTGCCGAGGCCTGAATTTTTCCCCTTCTCTCTTTTTCTGGCTTATCTCTTGTTAAATATATTACAGCATGCCACTTGCCTTGGAGTGCAGCTTGGGGCCCTCTTGGGTGCCTTTTCCCTGCACAGGAATGTAGAAAACTGTTGGGGAAATGAGTGTATATCTGTGTTGCTGGGTATATCTATCTGTATCTGTCCACCTATCTCTGCACCTGAGAATAAAGTCTATCCCAGAGCCACGTTCTTGGGAGGCCAGAGCACATTGCAAACGTGTTTTGGCTGGATGTGTGCTGGTAGGATTTGTCCTCTTTCCCCAAAGGAAAGGGTGAATTGTGTCTCATGTACTTTAGTTGGCACCTTTCAGAACGTTAGTTGCATTTCATTGCAGATCTCTTAAAAATTACCGTGTGAATTTTTCAGCTTTAATGTGTGTATAGAATTGGGGTGGAGAGCTCTTGTATAATGAGAGATCTTTATTTAGCAGAACCACTTTGTGGAAGATCAGAAGCTGAATTGCAATACTTTTCTCTGAAGTTGGAAGCTGTGGTTCCTAACTCTGTTGAGTGCCTGCTTTTACAAGTGCTGTTAGAGTAGAGTTAGGATGGAGTAACTCCCACCAGTGAGTTTAGCAAAAGGAGTTCTGCAAAGCTGGGACAGAGCAGCTTTTGTCAAGTGTGTTTATAAATGTTTCTCTAGAAGTTGCAGCCTGCTCCAGGGTGCTGTGTGAATCTGAGGGATGGTTCTAATGGTGTTTCTAAGCATGTGATCCCATAACCTGGCACTTTCCAGTTCCCCTTTCCAGTGAGTGTTTGCTGCCACTTCCCGTCCCCAGAGCAGCCTGTGACTTTCTGCAGTTAGGAAACAACAGGACTGCTGCTCATTATTGTGAAAGCTGTTTCAGCTTCAGCACCGAGGCCAGAATAGTAGCAGACTCCTAATCTGGTCTCAGCCATAATGGTTCTAATTTTAGCTGGCTCTGTTTCAGGGTGACAGGGATTAGGGAGGCCAGGTTTCACCCACGCTGTGCTGCCCAACAGCCAACAAATCCACCAGGCCATAACTGCCACAGATCTTCCAGCTCTGCTAAAATCGGTGCTTTACAGTTGCTGTTGGAAATTGCTGCAGTAAAGATGGCTTTAGAGTGATTTCCAGCCTTTATTTATTTGTAGAGCATAGATTTTCCAGCCTCTGGATAAGGATGGGGAGCCACGTATAAAGATTTGAAGATCCTTGACTGCAACTAGTTTTGTTGTTGCTGCTGTCAAACTTCTTATGAGCCTGTGGACCTCGAAGGCTCTGCAAAGAACAAGTCTGAAACAAGTTGTGGCATTCACGAGGCCAGTAATAACAGATGGGAGAGGAACAGACTTTATCTGTGGGCTTGCTGGATTTCGGTATAAAACTTTGAAATTATGTAGCAGCTGAGTAATACTGTGCAGCTCAGCTACCCAGCTCTCTCAGAGGGTCTCAGAGAATAAGTGGTTGTCTGCAGTGGTGGGTTAGAGGGTGAGGATTCTGTAAATCTGACTGCACAGAACTCTTGTCACTGTACCTTCTTCGGTAGGACGAGGACAGGCTCCTCTGTTCCATCCCTGCTCTGTTGTGTGGTTGCTCTCAGAGCTCACTGGGATGAGTTTGGGGGTGTTTGTTACATTTTTCACTTGTGACTATCAGTTGACTGTAGGAACAAATGAAAACTACCACTGGCAGGAACTTTTGAGTGGTCATGTTCCTTTCATGCAGGGTTTTGACAAGACATCTTCATAGTTCTTTGTCTTTGAGAAGATATTCCACCAGAGATTCAGTGGGACCTTTATTCACTTATTAATGTTTGCCAGTTAAATGCTGTAGTGGCATTTCAGATGTGGCTGTGATGTGATTTTTAGTGCAAATACATATTTTGATAAAGAAGGAGGAGATGCATTCTAAGTCTGTGGTGTGTCTGTCCTTTGAGCACTGCCTTCCTTTTGGTCACTGCTACAAAAAGGACCCTGGAGACGGTGAGGGAAGTTTCCAGAAAGGGCCACAGACATGGTCAGTAGTTTCCAGGTGAGGAATCACAAACCAGTCTAAATTTCCTACCTCTGAAAAGGCAGCGAAAAGGAAGGTGTGACAGTGGTTTGTGCCAGCAGTGGAGCAGGAATGGGATGGAGCTGGTCTGTGTCGGGGGCGGGAATGGGATTGGAGCTCAGCTGTCTGTGCTGTTTCCAGAACAGGGTGAAAGGAGCGAGGCTCAGACAGGGCGGGTTCAAAGCGGGCGAGTGGAGCACTCCTTCCCACTGTGCCATTACCTGTGGAGCTCTCTGGCACAGGATGTTGTGGGTTCTGAAGGCTGACCCGGGTTCAGAGGCAGGTTACACAAGCTCATGGAGAGGAGAGCTGCTGCATTGATTAAGCAGAGAGAAGCCATCCTTGGTTCAGGAAGTTTCTCAGGAGCTAATGGTGGGAGGCTGGGATAATGCTTGACAGAAGGCTCATGGTGTGCTTCCCTGTTCTTACCTGCATCAAAGTGTGCTTTCTTCTGCCAGCTTTCCTTTGTAGAGATGTCAGCAAGGTCATGTGCAAGAGGGAGGATGAGAAGTCATCTGCCTTGCAGAAATAAGAGAACTGAGACTTTGTGATGAAGAAACGGAAACTCCATCAAACAGATTGCTAACACTTAGACAAGCTGGAGCACTGTGTTCTGTGTAATTGTTTGCTAATATCCTGCTGCTCATTGGGCTTTAGGAGGAATTCCTAGATTGATCCACTGCTGCAGATGGTGAAAGTTAGGAATTGAGTACCAAGTTGAAGCTGGAGAGGGAGAATTTCTTGGGTTTAGTGTCCAGGATTGAGTTTGACATTCTAACAGAGGCACCTGAATGCCTGGCAGTGCTATTAACTGTGCACAGGAATTGATACTTTAACATTTCCTCTCTGGGGCTTGGCTAAATGGTACAGATGGGTTTGTGCACCACTGGGAAACCCAAAGCTGTTAATCAGAACTGGCAGTGTTAAAAACTCACTTATAAGGCACAGCTTGCTTTTCATACTGCAAACTAAATATGGGTCTGTTGAAGGTGTGGCAAATGAGGAGGGGAAATTTGCAGTTACAAATGAAAAATAACTGACTCAGCCATGGCACTGACTTGCTAGCCACTGTTAATGGCCTTTCAGTCATCAGCCACTGACAAACACAGTATTATGGATTCTTCTACAGACTACTTGATCTTTTTAATGTATTTCAGATTTTAATTTGCATCATTTCTCTTACATCACCTCTTATGAGTGATGCTGGGTTCCTTGAACTGAATTACAAAATGTGGGGTAACTTACAATAGACAATAATAAAGAGGGATGGTGAAAACTGTACAGGATAGTTCTGTAAACCAGGGATGGCTTTACTTTCACTGGAGAGACAGTGAGAGAAACAGAAAAAATAACACTATGAACAGCACTGACTTACAGGGATAAATATTTACTGGGGCTTTGTGATCCTCAGGCAACCCAAATTTAATTAATTTTTTTAAAGGTCCAAAGGACAAGTGCTCAATTTCTGTTCTGATGAGAGGCATTAATACTGTTAAAAATTTGTTGTTTAATTACCAAGTATTCATTTGAGGCTTAGAAAATGGAATAGTGTTAACTGTTATGTAAATGCAGTTAGAAGAAGCAATTGTGGCAATATTTGAATTTTTAGGCAGCTTAACTTTTTGTTACTGAAAAATAGTTACTTAAACTTCTGTGGTACTGGGATGTTAACTGAGGGAGCTTTTTGTAGAGAAATGAGCCAGGGAGAGTCAGTGCAGTAGCAATAAGAGTGGCCTCTCTGGGGAAGCTGTGTCTCTCAGTAGTGTGGAGTAGTTTTTTATCCCTGTGCTGAGCTTCTAGAAGGTTACTCACCTTCTAGAATAATGGTGCAGCTCTCACTGAGGTGTCATTTCATCAAATACATGTGAAGCCCAAAACACTTAAATCATTGCAGTGTGACTCTAAATGAAACCTGAGCTCTTCAGTGCATTCAGCTTGTTTGAATTCTAATTCAAAGATTCTAATTCTGTTTAACCTTATTTTCTTCAGAAACTGAAGGGCTTGCTTTTAATCTTCTCCAGGTCAAAGACCGGGGTCCAGAAGCCACAAGAAGGTTTTTTAATTGGTTTTATTGGAGCATTAATTTGGGAGCTATCCTCTCTCTGGGAGGCATTGCCTACATCCAGCAGAACGTGAGCTTTGTCATCGGGTACAGCATCCCAACAGTCTGCATTGGCATTTCCTTCATGGTTTTCTTGTGTGGGCAGAGCTTCTTCATCACCAAACCTCCCGATGGCAGTGCCTTCACCGACATGTTCAGAATTCTCACGTACTCCTGCTGCTCCAAGAAGAGCCACGGGGAGCACGCAGCAAACAGGTTTGTGACAGCTCTTCTGTGTGGCCTCCTTCAGTCAGCTAGGACTGAGCTCCTTAGCTCACACTGGCAGCTTTGCTCTGAGAGCTGGAGCTGCTTTCTGGGAGCTGAGGGATGGAAGAGGCACAGTGAGAGCACTGGGTGTCCCTGCAGCCAGACCATGGTGTCAGCTGAGCTCTGTGTCCTGCCAGCTCAGCGTTCCTGAGGGGTACCACAGCCTCACTGGGCTGCTCTCAGCATTAGTTAACTTTCTTTGGTTTTGTGAATATGTTATATTATCTTTTATATATATATATGTGAATATGTTATATATAAAAGATATGTTTGTGGATGCCTTCTGATTTGAAAAGCACTGTCATCTGCATTTAATGCTGTAAGTGGCTTGGTGGGAGGCCAAAATTCTTCCACACCTAAGAGCTGCCCAGAAATACTGGTGGTTGAGTTGAATCACTGGTAAGAGGTGTCAGGTGCCTCTGCAGTGGGCTTGCATGTGTTCAGATTGCCAGACAGTTCAGTGACTTAACCAGCAATATCACAAAATGCAGGCTACTCCAGGGTCTGCCAGTTGTTCAGGGCTGGGCTGTGTGGGGAGGATGGGAAATAAGGAAACTCCATGGCAGAAGGTTTCCTCTCGTGTTTCCACCCGCTGGGGATCCATTCTAGCCTAGCTGTGCTGCTGGAACTTACATGAATTACTCATTTTGGAAATGCATTAGCTTTTTATAAGGAAGATTGCCAGTTATGTGTAAGTAAACATCTCAAATCCTTTTCCAAAGTGAAGGCCAGGGAGTGCTGCACCCGCCTCGCAAGCAAAGCCTCTTCGAGATGGCCAAGCTGTCTCGGGGGGGCCCCTTCAGAGAAGATAAGGTGGAGGATGTGAAAGCTCTTGTCAAGATTATCCCTGTCTTTCTGGCTTTAATACCTTACTGGACAGTGTATTTTCAAGTGAGTAGTTCCAAATGGTTACAGTAATATTTTACATAATCTCTGATTTAACATTTTCGGGGTGTTCTCTTATAAATAGGAAACTTACCTTGAAGTTGAGAGGTGAAAAATGACTACTAAGGAATGCTCTCAATAATATCTTGACCTAATAATAGAAAAAAAAAATCATTGCAATTGTAGTTAAGACTCACAGTTGTACAGATTCACATCTCTTAAATGCTGTGCTGTGTTTCATCTTTCAGCTGTTTCATATAGGTCAGGCTTACTGGTCTAGACCTCATTTTAATTTTCAGGTTCTGCCTTATGGAGATGATTCAGAATATCAGATACATTTTGGGCAAAAGAAACAATGCAGAAATTGTTTTCAAAGACACACAAATGATTCTTTGTGTTTTTAGTAAAAATAGCTACAAGGTTAAAAATTCTTGTAATGTTCTGACCGTAATTGTTTTCAGTTTGCTGTGTTAGCATTTCACCTCTGGTATAATCTTTGTTAATGGTTACAAAATGAAAAATACCTTGCTCTCAGCACTCCTTGTCCAAGTAATCCCAACTCCTCTTTCCTAATGCTAGATGCAGACAACGTATGTACTGCAGAGTCTGCATCTGAAAATCCCCGAGATCTCCAACGACACCAACTCCATCCACACGGTGAGCAGAGCAAAACAAGTGCCAGGGGCCCTTCTTTAGTGGGAATGCAGGTTAGGTCAGCGTGGTACAGAAATTCCAGGCAGTTCAGGCAGTGCCTTTGGGAATCAGGGGCCTCAGCCTCTGGGGATTTAGGAGAGGAGCACAATGCACATCCCAGATTTTGTCACACCAGGGGTCTGGAGCTCACACCAGCCTGCTCTGATGCATTCAGGTAATTCTCACTGCTTTCATCCAGAGTTTCTTTGTCCTTCAGAGGCCAAAGTCTGACCTTTGGAGAAAGCTGATGGATCTCCACGCCCTGAGTTTCCAGAGCAGGACAGAAGCATTCCTGCAATCCCAGTGGGAATGCATCCCCATCCTTCAGTGATACATTAGCACGTGGAATTGGAGACACATTTGTTACTTTAGACTGCCTAATCAATAATCACTTTACCTTCAGCATATTGAAAGAAGCTGTTCAATCAATACTTCTCAAGAAAGGCTGGCACCATGTGATTGCAGAAATGGTACAGAGAAGTAAAACACAGGGTTTACAGGATTTACATGTGTTACACCACCCTCTCTAGTCATTTGACAAGGGTAACTTGATTTTAATTGAACTTTGCATTTACGTTAGTAAGACTGATTCTGCTCTTCTGTGGCATATTTGTGATAGTTCTAAGCTTAAGAGGAGACAGACAGAGTTTGGCTGTTAAATATTTTTCATGACTGAATTGTTCAATTCTGTCAGATGAGAAACTGGACTTACAGATGTATGAGCAGCCAGATTCAATGAAAACCTGAAGAGCTGAGTATTTTCTTCAGCTTTTAAACACTCTTATTTGAATTTTCACAATGTCTGTCAGTGCATTGCTGTTTATTTTGGATCAAAGTGTTCAATCAAAACCTTATCAGTATAGTAATAGTAAAAATTAGTATAATAATAGTAAAAATTACCTCCTAAGTATGAAATTGCCCACTGGAGTCATCTCCCCTTTCAGTTCCCAGCAGCCTGGCTGACGATGTTTGATGCAGTGCTTATCCTGATCCTGATACCCCTAAAAGACAAACTGGTGGACCCCATTTTGAAGAGGAATGGCTTGCTGCCATCCTCACTGAAGAGGATTGCAGTTGGAATGTTCTTTGTGATGTGCTCTGCCTTTGCTGCAGGTAAGAAAACGACTTGGACATCTCCTGACACGGTGAATTGTTCAGCTCACTGCAACAGCATTTTCTAAAGAGCTGTGTGAATATTTAATTCAGCATTATTCAGATGTTTTTTAGTGGGATAGTTGGGATGTGCCTTCATGGGTGCATTTCCCTGAGTAAAGGGGATTGCATCCAACAATTTGCTAAACTGTTTTGAACACTTGCAATAAAATAGGACCATTTTTTCCTGCCTGAAGTAGACTTTGCATATACCCTTTAAAAATGTTTCTTCATACATTCTTACTCACAAGTATAAAAAAGCTGAAATTTTACCCAAAATCCTTTCCCATGCTCTGAAATAAAAAAGTTAGGTTAAGGCTGAACAAGAGTTTCCTCCCACTTTGGGTTTTCTCCCCCCTATCTTCCTGTTCCCTAATGTTTGGGAATTAGTGTAGTGTAAAATAACTCAGCTGTGGCATGAAAGGGAAAAGATGTCAGCTCTGCTGGCCCCATAAATCAGCTGCTTTGGAGATGATCTCAAGTTGTTAAGTGCTGCTGATGTGGAACTGAACATCTCTGAGCAATGCTTCACAGAGTCTATAGCCCTCACCAGCATCACTGTAATGAACATCCTGATAAATCATTACAGCATTAAATAAATTCATTGCAGCACTTGGGATCCCCTGTATTGTAGGGAGAGGGACACTTTGTATGGTTATTAAGATTTCTTTCAATGAGAGAGGTAATTATTAGGCCAAGGTCACTTTGTGGGCAAGGAAAGTTCTCAAGCAAAGTGACATAAAGTTAAATAGAAGTGTTTCTCTTATTCCATGTTTCTCAGGACACTGCTGCTGCAGAGAGGATGATGTAAAACACTTAAAATGTCAGCTCTTTAAATAGAACCTGTGGGCTCACATATGAGGGAATTCAAAACCAGCAATATGTGTCTTTATTCTAGTGGGGAAGAGCACATCAAGCTGTGATGGCTGAGTTGGGGAATGGGTTCCTACAGCAGAATTCCTTCAAGTTTCTGATGCTTTTTTCAATTCACCTACAAATGTAACAAATGCTTTTGTTGGTTTGATCCTCCCCAGGTCTGCCCCAGTAGAAACTGAAAAGGTGAATTCTTTGGGTGATTATTTGCAATCTGTTTGGAAAGTTTTGACCTTTAGGAGTAAACTGACATCTCTTCATCGTAACAGGAATTTAAGAGCTTCAGTTGTGACAAATTTGGGGTTTAGGAAACTGTTTATTTCTAGCAAGGTGTTGGTTTCTAGGTTTCATTCAATTTTTATTTTCTCATTAAGTCATATTTATAGCTGCCATGTTTTAGCATCCTTAAAATACACTATCACTTCCAACCACTGCCTTTGAGCGGAACACTGAATGAAATCTTAAACACATGAAAATGTCAAGAATTTGCAATCATTGCAACATCTTAATGATTTGTTTGTGCCATATTTCCATTTTGACTTGCTTATCTAACAGCCATTAGTTGTGGACACTACTCAGGCTGCCTATTAGATTGGTTAGATTATTTAAAATATTTTATAAACTGTGTTAAAATACAACTGATTAGATTTAATGAACATCTGCTGTGCTTCATGCATCTCATGGTGAATTCTGAGCAGCAATGTTCATGGTTATTCAGCTGGAAAATCTACTTCATTTATAGAGTTTAAACCATTACAGCAAGAAGTTCAGATTATTTTAACTACTAAGAGTGTAAAATTAAATATGAAACTTGTCTATCAAAGTCTTAAGGGAAGAATCAATAGATTCCAGATTCTGAAGTACTTCAAAGACGAATTTATGGCAAAGTTTGGTATATTGTAATTGTGCTCCTAGGTAGCTCAATGCTTATTTTGTAAGAGTATAAACACATCAAGATCACTTGATGTTTTGAGGTGCAACAATTCTGTGTTGAGTGCAAATAAATTAAATTGTGTCTAAGCTCTTAGATGACTCTACTGCTTTGTTTACACTTTAATTAGGTTCCACTCTAAAGTGTTTGGCAGCTATATTAACATTAAAACATCAAGAAGTCCAGTTTTATTTTAATTACAGCAGCCCTTCATAGTTCAGAGGGCACTGAGGTAGGTGAAGAGCTAAAGAAAGATACATAAAAACAAGATGGGTCACCTAAAAAGAAGTGAGGAATATAGAGAAAATGTGGTGGCTGGCCTGACATGAAGAAGGAATAAATTCAGACCAATCTTTACCTAAAATCTCAGATGTTAGTGAGACATTTGGCACTGTCACTTAGCACAGAGGTGCTGATCGGGCTGCTCCCCTCAGTTTTATGTCACAGACTTGGGAAGGCACAGGAGAGCAGGAACCATGCTGTACAGCAGGAATTGGGATTGTTCCTGGGAACCATGCTGTACAGCAGGAATTGTGAACATCAGGAACTGTGATTGTTCTGGGAATCATGCTGTACAGCAGGAATTGGGATTGTTTTGTACAGCAGGAACTGTGATTGTTTATGTGAACCATGTTGTACATCAGGAATTTTGTACATCAGGAACTGTGATTGTTTTGTACATCAGGAACTGTGATTGTTCCTGTGAACCATGCTGTACATCAGGAGCTGTGATTGTTTTGTACAGCAGGAACTGTGTTTGTTCTGGGAACCATGCTGTACAGCAGGAATTGTGAACATCAGGAACTGTGATTGTTCTGGGAACCATGCTGTACAGCAGGAATTGTGATTGTTTTGTACAGCAGGAATTGTGATTGTTCCTGGGAACCATGCTGTACAGCAGGAGCTGTGATTGTTTTGTACAGCAGGAGCTGTGATTGTTGGTACAGCAGGAGCTGTGATCGCTCTGGGAAGCGCTGCCAGCGCGGCGCGAGGGGCTCAGGGCTCACGGAATGTGGCACTGTTGGCACTGTGGGTGCTGTGGGTGCTGCAGGAGAGGGGGGCTGGCAGGGAGCAGGCAGAGGGAGTCACTGCACACGCTGGGATGGCACGAGGCAGGCAGGGTTTTGGGGACACGTTCTGTGTCCCAGGTGAGGACAGGTCGGGCTCAGGACAGAAAGAGCCCCGAGCTGACAGCACTGAGGGGGCCTGGGAGTGTCACCACACTGCTCAGCCCCGCTCCTCTGAATTGTGATGAATAAATTCACCTTATTTCCAAGGATAAGAGACAAAAGTGCCTTTACAGAGCTCTCTTTTGGGTGCAGCAGGGTTTTTATTAACTGTTAGCTGTTCTGTGTATTTTATGGAACTGTGAGTCGTTTAATCTGAGCAACTTCAACAAAACCCCACAGCATTATTTGATATTCACTTTCTACCCTAAACTGTTGTGCTGAGCAAGCTAAAAATGCTTATATTTTACACTATCCTGTCTCTTTTTCATCCCATATGAAGTACTTTCTATGCAATGTATTGCTTGTAAATCAAGCTCTAATGAGCTCTTGGATCTTTTTGGATGAAAAGTGTCATATAAATGTCATAATCATATTCATAGAGGGTTTTCATAGCTCTGCAGGACTGGTGGAGCCATTTCCATAAGCAAAAGGGTTTCTAATTTATGAATACTATGGTGGCAGTTGAAATGGTTCAACAGTGCAAAGTAGTAGTTTGTGAAAATGAAATTGCCTTTAAAAAAACCCCAGCACAGTGTCCATGAGAGCTCTGAGCTGATCCATCCAGAAATGGGCTAAGTGTTTGTATAATTATTGCTACTGAATGAGAATATAATCACTAATTCTATGGCAGAACAACTATGTCTTGAAATAACAACAGCAGAAATAGTCTGAAATGCTTTATGTCAGGAAACAAATACATATTCCTATTGTATCCTTTCTAATTGCAATGCAGGGCTGAATCCTAATTTAATTCTTAATGTGGAAAAACAGTGTTTGCATCTTAGGTCAATCTTTTTTCCCTCCCCTTTCACACAGGAATTCTGGAAAGCAACAGACTGAAAATTGTGAAGGTTAAAACAATTAACCAGACAATTGGGAATGTTACCTACCATGCTGCAGATTTGCCAATCTGGTGGCAGATTCCTCAATATGTGCTGATTGGATTCAGTGAAATCTTTGCAAGTATAGCAGGTAAGAGTGTGTGCTTAAATCTGCTTTTGTATCTATCATAAACCACGGAATCTTAGAAAATAAATACTTCTCAAGTCATTACAGGTAAGCTCTGATGTTCCCAATACATTTTTATACAATAGTGCTCAATTGAAGTGGCAGAGCTCACCATTGTCTTGCACATTTGAAGCCTGGCTATGTAAGACTGTGCTTTCAAAACTGAATTTCAAGCAATGACACCTAAAATATTTGCGTGGCATCTAGTTAGTGCTGGATATTTGCAAGTCCTAATGGAAAACAATCTACTCTTTCAATATTGTACTTTAATGCAGTTTTGTGTCCTCTGAATATTCCTCTGTGTTGGAAATACAATTTGTGCTTTGTGATTTTTTTTTGGTCACAGTTTAGAAAGTCAGTAAGTGGAAACACCTGTGTGAGGGCAAAGGGAAGAAATAAACCACATTTAGAAAGACTTACCAGTTTAAATTCACGTTACTTGAGCTTTTCCATCTGCAAAATAAGAAAAGTTTTTGTGAATACTAATAATGAAGCAGCTATTTTTCTATAATTTTATCTACTTTATTTCTAGATCAGTTTTTCTGTAGCTGTTCCAGTAGTTCAACATGACTCTTAGCAAACTGAAACTCTGCTCACATTTTGTGTGTCTGGAACAAATGAGGAGATGCTCAGTGCCCTGCAGGGCCTGTGAGATGCTGTGTGCTCACGGATTGCTGAGCTGCCAGTGAAGGAGGAGAGGAGTAGAAGGTCAGCTGTTGTGGTGTGTTTCCTGCAAGTGCAGGCTCACACAGGAGAGCTCAGGGTTCTGGGTGCTGCCTGTGGCTTCCCTGCCCTGTTGGCTGGGCTGGCACAGCTGAAATCTCCTGGGACGCTCTCAGCACGGGTTTGCTCACGTGCTGGGGAGCAGGGCTTGGTTCCCAGCACAGGACAGCTCTGAGGGACCAGGAGCCTCTTTGGCACTGCTGCAGTGGGACTGCAGCTCGTGTGCCATCCATGCAATGCCTCCAGTCCCTCATGTAAAACTCACTGTAAGCCTCTTTGGCTCTGCTGCAGTGAGACTGCAGCTCCTGTGCCATCCATGCAATGCCTCCAGTCCCTCATGTAAAACTCACTGTAAGCCTCTTTGGCTCTGCTGCAGTGGGACTGCAGCTCCTGTGCAATCCATGCAAACCCTCCATGCCTCATGTAAAACTCACTGTAAGCCTCTTTGGCTCTGCTGCAGTGGGACTGCAGCTCCTGTGCAATCCATGCAATGCCCCAGTGCCTCATGTAAAACTCATTTTAAACCTCACTGCATTTCTGCTTGACTACAGTCCCTTACTGAAGTGTTGCATTCTCTTTGCAAATACTGCGCTGTGAGGCTCGTGCTCTCCAGCTGGCTGCACCCACAGCTCCTTTCCTTCGACTGCTGGTGGCAGAGCTCCTGTTTCACTTCCCCTGGGGGAGGCTACTTTCATTCCTGGGCAATCACAGTGCCTGAAGTGAGAGCTCTGCTTCTGGGAGCTCTGGCTGGCCGTGGCCCCAGCTGTCACACGGGCCATTTGTTCCCCTCTGAGTGGAACAGAGAACTTCTGCTCCACCAGGTGTCTGCTTACTCGTGGGCTGCTGTCATCACACTTGTTAGGAAATAAAATAAGGTGCTTGCATTGCTTGGCAAGGAGAATAAAAGTGGGGTTTGTTGTTTTTTTCCTGTCTACTCATTTGCTGTCCATTTCATTATGTGTGTATGGTGCCTGTCAGAGATGCCCACACGCAAAAATCTGAAGATAAAATCTTGCCTGATTTAGTTAGTTACTAAAACTAAGGCTGTATTTCGGATTTTTACCCAAAGAGTAAAATTAATTACTTGTGGTCAGTTTAGTGGTGGTGCCACTTCAATCCTAACTCGGATAAACAGATGACTTATCAGAAACACAAGTGTTCATGGAAAATTAAACCAATTTCTTGTGTCTTACACAACCTTGTTTCTCTATCAGGCACTATTAATAGTTCATAGGTGTTTGCAAGGGAAAAATAGCAAATCTGCAGGCTGTGGAAAGGTCTTGAAGCACTTTCTGTTTGCTGAGCTCCAAGCTGAGAGGACTTCAGTGGAGTTCTCAGCCTTTAAGGCTTGCACAATTCTTAGGGGAATATTCTGTTCTGCACTGCTGGTCTGTGCCAACCACATTATAACTTCGAAAACTCTTGGTCAGTGTTTGAAAAAAAAATGTACCAGAAATTCTATGCAGAGCTTAATTGCTTTGGGTAGTGCACTTTCATTGGATTTTTTGTACAAAGGCTCTTTCCTGCCTTCTGATTGTTATCTGAACATAATTCTTAATATTTTTAAGAAGGCCTGTCAAGACTCAGAGTGTACTTTACCAATTCAGTATTAAACTTGATAAAGGCATCTACTGTGTTATGAAATCCAGGCTTAAAATAATCAAAGTGTTGCTGGTTACAAAACCATAATGATGGGGAAATGTTTGTTGTGAGCAAAAAGGGACTGAACAGCACAAGAGCTGAAACATACCTCTGTTTTTGTGTTTACTGTAAAACTAAGCATATTCTTATTAAGCCACATTAGTTACACTTGAGGTACCTTTAAAAAGATGACACACATTGCATTAATCTTTTGTATTATCCTGTCAGTCCTCCTAAAGCACCCTTGTTTAGCTGGGAATTGTAATCTCACATGACAACAGCAGCGAGGCTTTAATTTCAGAAGGGCTTGTTTGCAGGAGCATGAAATCATTATCAATGGCTGCCAGCAGCCAAAGGAGCTCTGAAGGCAAAGAGAAGATTTTATATTCTTTATGCCAGATTAAATATTAGTGTTGCTGCAAAAGCCATTCAAATTTAGAAATGCACCTTATTTTGTTGCAGAAAGTTCAGGGTTACGCTGGTTTTGGTTTTTGTTCTGAGTCTTAAAGTTTTTTCCAGCTGGAACACTCAGATCCAGTGTATCTGTGAAATGCAGAAAAAAAAGAGCCCAGATCCTTTCACGTGTTACACTTGAGCTTAACTTGCACAGAACACTCAGTGGCCTGGTGCCCAAGCTGTGGCTGAGGCTCAGGAGCCCTTGGCAGCTCTGGTCACTTAACCAGAAGTCACAAACAAGCTGCTGTGTGCTCAGGGTACTCTGCTTGGCTTTTCTTAAAGTGCAGTTGGGCAGGTGAGTACTCCTTGGGGAACCAGAATGGTTGAACTGGTGGCAGAGCCTAGGAAACAAAGGCAGTGTTAACTGTGGCCACAAACAGCACTGTGCCCCTGCCTGCTGGCAGCTGTGTCTGTGTGTCCCTTTCTCTGGCTGTGCTCGAGTCAGGGAAGCCCCAGAGCTGAGCAGGGTGAGCAGTTTCAGTTCCCTGCTGGCCCTTTGTGCCCTGTGTGCAGAGCAGGGGAAGGAGCAGCAGGGTGGTGAGCGGGCACAGCTCAGGGGCAGGAGCTGCTGGGGGCTAGAGCAGCCAGCTCTGCTTCTCTCCAGGAGCACAGCCCCAGCCTGGCCCTCCTGCCTTCAGGTGTTCATCCTTTGCTTGAGGAGAAATGCCACTGGGTTTCTGTAAAAGCTGCCTGGAGCAGGCAGACAGCAGTGCTGCTGGAAATAAAGCATGCCTTCGTTATGCCAGACACAAGAGTTATGCAATTTCAGGTCTGTAATGCTCTCCTTGCAAAGAAAAATGTTAGATGAGGTAGCATTAATTCCCAGCATGAGCAGACTGTTTTGAAACAAGCATTTCACCTGTCAGAAAAAGCTCTGCAATGAATGTATTTGATTGTCTGCTGTGAATAATCCCATTTGATTTTTGACAGGGGTATTATTCTAAAAAGGAGAGTTAATCATGGGCATTAATCTTTGTGTGGCAGAGCTAACCCAGTGTGTGCTCTTGGTACACAAATTCAGTAGCACAGATTTGCAGATGGATGGTCACTGGTACCTTTTTCTTGGGTTTATTGGATGAAATTTGAGCAAAGACAGCTGAAAGTTCAAGCCCTCTATCTACCAATCTTAAAAAGAATTGCTTGCTAGCAAGCAATGAACTCAGACAATTCTAGATCAAAAGTAAATGAAATTAAAATAATTACTGCCTTTCCAGTTCCAGTTAATTCTTCTGTCTGCACATTCAGAGACAGGGACACTGAGGCTGTAAGAAATAAATGTTCATGGCTCATGCAAGGGTGACTTTTCCTTGTCCTGCCTGCACTGCCCAGCAGCCAGGGAACAGGGAAGGTGGGAAACGTGGAACTGCAGGTTTGAGCTAGTTAAATTCATTTCTTTGGGGATAATTTTAGACAGAAAAATGAATATGTTGGTTCAGATTTGTTGATTTTACACATGGAACATAAATAAGATTAAAGTCTGTGTCTCAACATGGGGTTGATACATTGATGAGCTTTAAGAGGATTCATAAAGCAATTAAAAGGAGCTGGGAACTGCCAGGGATTCACCACACACCTCTGGCTTCTAGAACACTTCTAGAACAATCTGCTCTCATTTCTTACATACTCTAATAGCTTTTTTTCATCTTTTAATACAGGCCTAGAATTTGCATATTCAGCTGCTCCCAAGTCCATGCAGAGTGCCATTATGGGGCTGTTCTTTTTCTTTTCGGGCATTGGCTCCTTTGTTGGCTCTGGATTGTTGGCACTGGTGTCTATTAAAGAAATTGGCTGGATGAGTAATCACACAGATTTTGGTAAGTGTGTTTATCAGTGGGCTCATGCTCTGGAAAGTAGAAGTTTCAGTTAAGCATCAAGGACATGGCACTGTTGAGTTTTAAAGCAGTTTTAACACAGTTATTCTTTTCAAAATATTAATTTGTCTACTGCTCTGTTAATAGTTTCATTTTGCATCTAAGCATGAAATAATGTGACTGTGCAAAATAATTCACTTTCCTCCTGAAAGCATGAGGAACACCTCTGTAGAGCCTCAGTTACTTGCTCAGCTGTTACTGCATTTCATCTCTAGAAATTACAAATATTTTCATTTCAGTAAAAAATATTTAAATTGCGTGCAGCAGAAGAATATATTTGGTATAAAGTACCGAAATTGCTTTCTGTGGTTATGGGAAGTAAAATGTACCCATTTCTCTCCAAGTGATTATTCAGCTTCCTCATTTCAAGTGACTTCATTGAAATTACCATGAGTTAATTCTGCACTTCTGTCTGCTAGCTATTTGTACTCCTAAAGTTCAACAAATCACCTGCTTTGAGTTGCCAGTGGAGGTTAAAAATAATTACTGGCACCAGTAGGTGGCACCTTGGGAATTTCAGCAAACCCTCCCATCCTCAGTGGGCTAATTAGCTCAACAAGGAGGAGTGTGAACAGTTCTTAAAATGTCTGCTAGACCTGCCATGTGCACATGGCTTAAAATTGCAGCCTAAACTTTCAGTTTGGTCCAAGAGAATTTGCCATTTCAACTGGATTTGCATCTACCAAAAGGCAGTGGTGTCTGATTCCTGCATGTGCCACAAGTTGGCACCTGTGGCTTTAAGTTGTTCTTTAAAAGCTGCAGAAGATAAGATTGTTCTTTAAAAGCTGCAGCAGCCTGAACCTTATGGAAGTGTCCTCCCCAAAGGAATATTTCATCCCATTGAGACTTCTTTTCCCCAGTCAACTTCAAAACTGGAAAAGGAACCTTTTCTGCAATACAGAGATCATTCAGCTGGTACTGGCTCAGTAGGGAAGAAGAATTCCCCACAAATGATGATGGTGCTTCTTCAGCCCCTTGCCCTTGTTCTCTGAAGCAGCTGACAGAACACACTGCCAAATCTCCTTTCTGTGAAGTATTTGGGCTGTGCTAAATCTACCCAGAGGTGGCCAGCACTGGAAGGGGTTGCCTTTCTTGAGGCCCTGGCATCACTCTGCTCAGCTCAGTGGCACTGGGCACTGTCACACCAGGTGATTGTGCCTTTCCTGAGCCACTGGCATCAGTGTCAGCAGCTCAGTGGCACTGGGCACTGTCACACCAGGTGTTTGTGCCTTTCCCCAGCAGGGACACACCTGGCTCAGGTGATCTGCAGCTGCAGCACTCACAGCAGCCCCTGCTGTAACCCTCTGGAACTTTATAACTCCATTTTCATTGCTGAAGCAAGATGAAAAGTCAGCAGAGCCACAGCTGAGCTCTACCTGGGTTTTCCAGGGGAGGAATTGCAAGGAGTCAGTCAGGGAATGACTGGGGGCTGCTTCATGACATGCTGTATCACCACTGTAATCTCACATGCCCTAATTCCTATTTCTGCCATCTCATGACATCATTGGGGGTGAGTGACTGCCTCCAAAAGCTCCTGAGGAAGTTCCCTCCCTGCCAGCACTTCAGGGGTGCTTGCTGCCATTGAATTGACTTGTTTCTGCCACCAAAACTAAGATTTCATGGGTTTAATATCCCATCTCATAAAGGATAATTACTGCTCTTTAAACACATCTGCTCTTGAAATGGAGATTCACATCTATATTGTATTTTAAATGTCAAGGAAAGGCTCGGTTTAATTTTATTGCATTTTATGATAAGTTCATTTAATTGAATCTTAAGTTTCAGTAATTAAAGCAATTTAATCTGAACGTTTATAGGCCTGCTGCAGGAACAGCTGGTTAGGGTCCATGTACACGTCACTGTTTTAGTCTCTGCAACACATCTGATAATTCTAATGGTCCACTTGGCTGTGGTGTGCTGGAAATGAGCCACAATATATTGTTCTTGGAAATCCAGCAGGAGCTGGGCATGCTTCCTAACAGAGGAGTGATGTTTTAGCAATGAGCTTTCTACATTTAACACTGCTCAGTGTCCAAAGCAGTAACTGAGGGAGCCTCAAAGGTGAACTGGACCACAAAGAAGTCACCTGTGTGTTCATGAACTCTAAACTTTGTTGCCAAAAAAGGCTGAGAAACAATTGCAATGATGGCTTTTTTTATGTCTGTGGAGTTGCCAACTTCTTCCTTTACAGCATTCATGGAAACAATTGCAATAATGGCTTTTTTATATCTGTGGAATTGCCAACTTCTTCCTTTACAGCATTCATTTTTGGTTTTTTTTTTTTAATTTTCTTTTGACTTGGTCTAAGGCATTGGAGAACAAAAGAAAACATTGCTTATCCTGTGCACATCTTCCTCAGCAGTGCCAGCCTTTGCTGTGGATAATTAAAATGAACTTTGCTGTGGGATGGAGACGTGGCTTGGTTTGGTTCTGCAGAAAAGTCTCCACCACTGCCCCTTGACCAGATCCACGTTTTCCTTTGTACCACCTCAGCTAATGCTTCTTTCCCTCCCCAATTCTCCCTAGGCAACATTAACGGCTGCCAATTGAACTATTACTTCTTCCTGCTGGCTGCTGTCCAAGGAGCCACCCTGCTGCTCTTCCTCATCGTCTCCGTCAAGTACGAGCGCCACAAGGGCAAGGCGGGCGAGGCGGCTGCCAACGGGAGGCTGTGAGCCGGGCACGGCTGCCAGCAGCACCAGGGAAGGGCAGTGCCCAGCCACGAGCTCTCTGCCTGCCCAGGGACCCTGCAGCCCTGCCCGTGCCAGTGGGGAAGTGCCTTAGGGCAGGGCTGTGTCTTGCACTACGCCTGGCAGAGGTGACTGCACTGCGGCCGAGCTGCTGCTGCTGGAGGGGAGTGTTTCCTGAGCTCCTGAGGCTGGCACACCCCGGGCAGAGCTGCTCCTGCTCCAGGGGAGGTGTTTCCTGAGCTCCTGAGGCTGGCACACCCCGGGCAGAGCTGCTCCTGCTCCAGGGGAGGTGTTTCCTGAGCTCCTGAGGCTGGCACACCCCGGGCAGGGCAGGGACTCACAGGGGCTGTTCTCACCCCCACTGGACATGGATCACAGACACACTCTGCAGGCCAAGCCTGCCCCGAGGACACGGGACAGAAACCACTGACAGGAGCCTCAAGCAGCACGTGGGGTTCAGTGCTGGGAGTCATTCTGGGGTGACAAATCACAAATCAGCACAGCTTCAGATTTATTATTGACCTGTTACTGACAGTGTATCAAGGATTTCAGTCCAGACTGAATCCTGAATGCCAGGAGCTGTCAGACAGCTGCTGCAGGCTGCTGCACCATTCACACTCCTTGGGACTGAAGCTGTTTGACTGCAGCAATGTTTTTATTTTTGAGCCTGCATTAGATGTGTTAGGACAACAGCCACCTTTGCACAAGGCCCTGTTCAGTCTAACACTGTTCCTCCCCTAAGGACTATTCCAAACATTTGCAGGAAGCAAAGCAAGCTGGAATTGTGAGCAGATCAATGCACAGTAACCATTCAGCAGCCTTTAGCCAGGTCCTTCCTTCTTGTCTTACTTTTAGTTAACGTGCTCCAGGGTTTGGATCTTTGAGCAACACATTCCTCCAGCAGAGCAAATGGCTTTATGTTCAGCCTCTTGAATTTTAATGATTCTAACAACTGTACTACTTCAGAGTGTGTGCAGACTGGTATGGAAGGTGCAAGGAATTATGCAGAAAGAAAATAAAGCCTTTTTATTAATGTGTTGAATTTTTATAGTTTCCTTTGTCTGCGGTTCTGTTGTTTAAAATGTCCTTATTTTGTACATGGACATCTTTTTAATGAGTTTACAAAATAAAATGAACCTCCATGCTGTGACTTTCGACCTTTTGTTTCTAGGTGAATAAAATTAAACTATAACTACTTTGTTCTTTAGCCTTTATTTCCTGAAGACACAGTGGACTGGTGTTGGATTTCTGAATGTCCACAGGCACCCCATTAATTCTGTCAGGGACTACAGCAGTGTCCTATCCTTGCCCAGATAAATCAGCAAAAGTGCTTCAGCTGTTGCATTCCTCAGTATGATTTAAAACTGGAATGACTAAATAATAATGTCTCTATGAGGAAAAACTAATTTCCTTTTCTGTTTTAGAAGCTCCATATGCTGTGTTTCTGGAATATCCCATTTATAACCAGCTAAAAAAGCATAATATTAGGAGAGTGGAAGCTGCATAAGAGACAGAACAGAGACCCGATATTTTTCCCCTTTTTTGGCTGCTGTTCCCAAAAGAACCAAGCTGTGGCGTGTCACACGTGCCTCACTGATGGCCAAGCTCCCCCAGGCCAGGCAGAGCTGGCTGTGCCTGCTGTGCTGTTTGGGAGCCTGCTGGAGCTCTGGTCCCTGAGGTGTTCCCTCTGCAGCGCTGGCAGCTCTGCTTCTGCCCCTTGCTGGCCACCGAGCTTCATCACATGCACAAGTTCTTCAATTTTATCAACAGCACCGACACATTTCCCAGCTGCCGAGGGCTAAAGCTGAGTCTGCAGCCAGGAGAACAAGCTGCAGGGAAATGGGGGCTCTGGCAGGGTGAGAGCTGTGCAGGCCCAGCAGTGCAGGAGCTCAGGGCCAGCACAGCACTGCTGCCCAGCTGGGCTGTGTCTGTCCCTGGCAGTGCCAGCCCTGAGCACCCTGAGCACCCTGGCAGTGCCAGCCCTGAGCACCCTGCTGGCTCTGCGTGTGTCCCCTGGCAGTGCCAGCCCTGACCACCCTGGCAGTGCCAGCCCTGAGCACCCTGAGCACCCTGGCAGTGCCAGCCCTGAGCACCCTGCTGGCTCTGCACTCTGGAGAGCAGGCTGAACAGGCACTCCTGGCAGGATTGAATTTTCATTTGGGGTGGCTCGGCTCAGCTCCAGGCACAGGTAATTATGGCCATTAATGAATGTTAATCTGACACTTCTCATCAGAGGGGTGAGGCCTCTGAGTGACTCAAAGGCTCAGCTGATTCTTCCTCCCCATCCCATCTTCCAGTGCTTCCACCCCAGTCACAGAAATAAGAGCCAAGCAATTAACTCCACGACTGAGCACTGCTCCTCATTAATGAAACACCTTGAAGATTCAGTTTGAATTTTACATCCACTCCTTGGGTTGTTCCAGTGCAGTGGGAAGATCTGACAGGAGTTACCCTAATGGATGCTTTGAAGCCTTTGTCTTTCCAGGTGCCTTAAATTCAAAGCACAACACAGAAAAGCCCTTGTTCAACACGAGAGGAGGTCTCTCAGTAAAGTTTGGTACTTTGACTTGTAAAGAATTGTAGAAAGAATTAACATTGCAGGCTAATTACAGCCTCCCCAGGCTCTAAGCAGGGTGAAGCAGGGTGCCTGTGTTTTATTTGAGATTAGAAAGTGGGTACATTGCTCATATCACGGTGGATATTTCCAGAGTACAGCAAAACCTGGCTTTTCCTGCCTTTGTATCTATACTGAACACCCCTCCTCAAAAAAGGGGAGCTCTTTTCATTTATTCTGCTTATGTAAAGCTCCAGCATGAGTTCAATTACAGCACTTTAGACATCCATCACTATTTCCCTCAAAAGTCTGTAGTCACCTGTGAGCTGGTTTTATTTGTGTATTTCTGTGTTAACAGAAGTTGCTCAGGGCTGACATGAGACAAGGCTGCTCAGCCTGACAATAAACTGGAGTTAGAAGCTGCACAGAGTTCTTAATTTCCAAAAAGCAATTTCCAACACCAAATCTTATCCCAGTGATTTTGTTTCTATGCAGAGCGAGGCAAAGCCCTCTGGGGAAGCAGATTAGAGCAGCTTCCATTGAGCAGGAGTGGTTTGAGACAGATTCACTTCTGAGCAAGCAGAGAGAAACCCAGCAGAGCTGGTGACACTGAGAGCCTGGGGCTGCAGGCTGAGCCAGGAGGTGAGACCCAGGGACACAGCCACTGGACACAAAATGCCATTCTTTGGTTCTTTTTCTGCTTCCTTACACGTATTTCTCACTGAAGCTGCTTCCTCTGCCAGGACACTCTGCAGAGCTCTGCCCCAAGCAGGCACAGAACGCTCGGGGATGTCCCTCAGTGGGGGAATTCTGTGCCCAGCTGAGCTGGGACTGCAGCTGGGGGACAGAGCCAGCTCTGGGATGGAGGGACCACAGCCAGGCCTGCCAGTGTCCCAGCTGTGTCTGTCCCCAGCACTGTCTGTCCCCAGCAGTGTCCCCAGCACTGTCTGTCCCCAGTACTGTCCCAGCACTGTCCCAGCCTGCAGCTCCCCAGTGTCCCAGACACTCAGCAGCCCCAGAGCATCCTCTGAGAGCTTCTCCTCCCGCTGCCAACCTGCAGCACCCCAGACCAGCTCAGACACTCAGCAGCCCCAGAGCATCCTCTGAGAGCTTCTCCTCCCGCTGCCAGGAGGTCTGGCCAGTGCTGAGGTGGGACACGAGCCCAAAAAGCAGGGAGCAGAGCACTCCCAGGGACAGGGGACACTCCCAGGGACAGGGGACACTCCCAGGGACAGGGGACAAGGAGGGCAGCACTGCTCAGGCCGTGCAGGTGGAGCCCTAGCCAGACCAAGCACTGTGTGACAGCAGGGACCCGTGTGACTGTCCTGGGTGCCAGCCCTGGGCAGGCTGGGGTCCCCTCTGGAGCTGTCAGCCCGTGCCAGGGCGAGCTGGGCTGCTGCTCTGGGCACTGCAGGGCCCTGCTGCCCACCCCAGCCCCTTCCCAGAGCAGTTTTCTCCGGGCTGGGACCTCAGGAGAGCCAAAGGCTGCTCTGCTCTGCAGCCACGCAAACTGGTGAGGGCTGGGTGCCAGCACGCCCAACTTCTGATCACTCATTACTTGATCCTGGTGACAAATGGCTTCCCTGGCAGCCAAGATGCTCCAGTGCAGCTCTGCAAGCTGAACACGTGTGAGGAGCAGTGCCCTGCTCAGCTGGAGCTGCTCAGGGCCTCACTGCCAGGCCCAGGCAGACACTGAAAGAATTAAAATGTGGGACAGGATTCCCCTTAATTGGCTGCACATTTTAGAACTTTGTCAAACATATTGATAGTCTAGAAATGCCTTAATTCCTGTTCCAACAGAGCTGAGTCTCTCTGGTTTAACCCTTCCCCTTCTCCTCTCCTGTCCCATCACTGAGCAGTGACTGGTACCAGGCACAGCCACAAACCCAGCCCTGGCACAGCCTGGCAGCGATGCCTCTGCAGCCTGTCAAAAGTTTCATCATTCCAAAAATTACATTACACATGTGCACCATCCTCATAATTTCTAAATTCCAGCTCATCAAATTGATGAGCTTTAATGTGATGAAATTGTTCTGTGATACAAAACTGCCCAAATCCGAGCCCTTAGAAAAGCACGAAGCACTAGGATAATTTAAAGTGGGCTTTTCAAAGCACTCTCATGTTGCTGGAGCACTTCAAATATTTTTACAAGGATGTCAAAGCAGAATATGGTCAAATAGCCTTTTGAAGTAGAAGCAGCAGACATCAAAACACACTCCCCATGCTGAGAAAAACACTTGAAGTGTCTCGAAAAGCAATAATCCCAGCTCACCTGCAGCTTGCAGCTTCCCGCAGCAGAAGTGTGTTTGCTGCTGGAGTTCAGAGCAGGAGCTTGGTCCCTGTGGGTGCAGGAGCAGCTCCTGTGAGCATCCACCCTCCAGAGCAGCTGGGGGACCTGCTGTCCCCTCCCCAAAATCCGCGCTGGGCTGTGCCCACGTGGCTGTGCCAGGCTGGAGCAGAGCAGCTCTGAGACTGCTCAGGACTGCTCAGGAGCCTGCATGCAGCAGCCTGCTGCTGGCTTTGGAGAAAATGACTAATTTGGGGTACAAATTCATTCCCTTTGGTTTTGCAGATAGGAGTGAGACTCGACAGGAGCTGTTCCAGTGCCATTTGTGCTACAGAGCTGCAGAAAACATGCCACGATAACATCCCCCTTATCCCCCTTCAATTTCCTCTTTAATTTTTGCTACAATGGCTGGATTTTCTCCTGCCTTCTGGAGAGGAGACCAGTGCATCCCCAAAGTTAATAAAATGATATGGGGTCATTTTTATTGAAAGAAAGTTAAACATCTGCTGTGTCTATTGCAGTATATTAAACAATATTTTATTATTCTCACTTCCCTGACATGATTCACGTCCCTGGCAGGCACAGAGCCCTATTGTTTGCTTTCCATATACATGTAGCAATTTAAAATGTGCCTGTGAAATGAAATCAGGAGATAAAGCCCAGCTCAGGGACAGGGTGCTGGTGGTTCCTGCCTGCCCTGGCTGTGCCCTGTGGGGCAGAGGAGCCCAGAGCAGGGGGCTGGGCTCAGTCCCTGCCCTGGCAGCCTGGGTGACACTGCAGCAGCTCTGGGAATGCTCCCCACCCGCTCTGGGGGCACAGGGGCAGGAGGGAGGCTGATGCATCTTTTGGGGCATTTTCATGCAGCTCTGCAGGAGGCTGGCCACGACACCTCTGTCACATGCAGGAGAGTCTGGGTGTGCCAGGGACACCCCTGGGCACATCCAGGAGGGTCTGGGGGGTGTCAGGGACACCTCTGTCACACCCAGCATGGTCTGGGGGTGCCAAGGGTGTCCCTGTCACACCCAGCATGGTCTGGGGGTGCCAAGGGTGTCCCTGTCACACCCAGCATGGTCTGGGGGTGCCAGGGGTGTCTGAGTATGCCAGGGGTGTCTCTGTCACACCCAGCAGGGTCTGGGGGTGCCAGGGGTGTCTCTGTCACACCCAGCAGGGTATGGGGGTGCCACCCCTGCCACCCCCAGCTGCCCAAAGCTCCCGAGGCCCAGCTGAGCCCAGCCCTGCGCTGAGACCCCCAGCCTGTCCCTGCTGCCCCCCAGGCTGAGGCACCCCCGACCCTCTCCGGCTCCTTCCCAGCCCTGGCACAGCCCCAAAGGGGGCAGGGGCTTCTGCCAGCCCTGTCCCCATCCCCTAACCCGGGTAAAAGCTGCCTCCAGCCCTGGGGACAGCCCTGGGCCCCAGCCAGTGCTCCCAGCCCGGGCTGGGAATGCCAAAGCTCCACTTGCAGTTTCACAGCTAAACTCTCCTTTCCTGTTGGAGCCCAGGGTTTCTGATTCATCCCACATCAAGCTCATTATTTCAATGCTCTGCGCTGCCCTGCTCCACTCTCATCTGCTCCGAGTTCAAGGTGCACAGCTTTATCTGCTGAAAGAAGTCTTTATTTTCCAGTCTGGACTTCGATTATGCAGAAAATAACACAGCTCAGTGGAGGAGGTTTGCTGGAATAATTTGTATCTTTTTATACAAACCGATGATAAAAATTTACCTCCTTGATGTATTTTTCTCCCTTAAACTGTAGTTATGTTTCCTTGAATAGACAAATGCAAGATAAATTCAATTACAGCATAATTTCTCCTGGGGTGAATAACCTTTAAATCAGCTCTGATCTCGAAGCACACTGAGATAACACACAACTGTCCACTGCATTGTTGGAACTGGGGCTACGGCAGTGCCTGACTTGTCACTGTGAATATCAAACGATTTCTGCTCCTCTTTGCATCCTTGAATGCCAAACAAGTGGGGGCCTCTGGGAGCAAGGAGCCCAGCTGCAGGGTGGGTTTGTGGAGGGAGGAGGTGTTTGCTGGAGCTCCTCAGCCTGCAGAGCTCCATCCCAGAGCTCACCTGAGCTCCTGCTACATCCCAGAGCCCACCTGAGCTCCTGCTCCATCCCAGAGCTCACCTGAGCTCCTGCTCCATCCCAGAGCTGAGCCCACCTGAGCTCCTGCTCCATCCCAGAGCTCAACTTGAGCTCCTGCCCCTCCTGCTCCATCCCAGAGCTCACCTGAGCTCCTGCTCCTCCTGCTCCATCCCAGAGCTCACCTGAGCTCCTGCTCCATCCCAGAGCTGAGCTCACCTGAGCTCCTGCTCCTCGTGCTCCACCACCCCCAAGGCACTGTGGCATTCTGCCCACAGGGAGACCCTTTGGAGCTGCCCAGGAGGTGCCAGGGACAGGAGCAAACCCAGAGCAGAGCTGGGGAGTGACAGAGCAAAGGATCCTGAGGGGTTTCCACCCACACAGCCCTCAGGGCCTGAACCTTCCACCAGTGTCTGTATCCAGAACAAATCCCAGAAGTTTTGAAGGAAATGTAAATCCATCCAGAGCAGGGTCAGGAGGAAGGAGAGCTGCCCTGGCAGCGGGGCAGGGCTCAGGTGATGGACAGAGGTGCAGCCAGGGGAGGCAGCAGCAGAAATGGCAATCCCTGCTCACAGCCAGCCCTCCTGGCAAGGTCACGCTATTTCTTTCCCTGGCTCTTTTTTTTTTAAGTTATAATTTGCTCCTTTTCTCCCCCTTACCTCTCTCTGCTACACAGCATCTCACTCTGCCTTTTCCAAGGTTTGTTTTCTGTGTTTCCTCTCAAGGTTTGATGCTGCCAAAGATGTGAAGTCAGTGAAGTTTTCTTGCTGCAAAGAGCTGCAGCTCCACCTTATGCTCGACACATCTCCCTCATAAGGACACTTTCCACTCCCTCCATGGCCACAGAGCCAAGCAGCTGCCAAAAACCCTCAGAGCAGGGCAAAACCAGGCCAAAGGAGTCACCAACTGTCCCTGAACACACCTCCAGAAATGTGCAGGATTGCCTGGAGTGCCCAGAGCAGCCCCTGCAGCAGCCAGGGGACGGGCAGAGGATTGGTTCAGGGTGTGCAATTAGCACAGGGTGCCTGCAATTAGCACAGGGTGTGTGCAATCAGCACAGGGTGCCTCTGCAGCCTGACACGGCTCAGCTGAACACCAGACACTCCCCAAGATGCTCGAGGCTGCCCTTGACACTGCTGCTTCACACAAAGAGCTCTAATTCTCAACATAAGCATAAAAAGAATGGGTCCGAGTTCGTCCAAAAGAAGTAACCAAGAGGGACAGTTATTTGGTAATTTCCACCATTATCTCTGTCTGCTGCTGCATCTCTGCTCACAGCTCATTCTGAGCACTGCAATCTGGCCTAGGAGCATTTCAAAGCACAGCAATCCTCTTGCTGCCATGGTCTGGGAGCCTGGCAAGGGAGGGAGGAGCTGTGGAGCACTGGGGGTCACTGCCCTGTTCCCACCCCAGCACACGGGGTGCAGCACCAGGAGCTCACTGCCTCCCTGCTCTCCAAAAGCCAGAGCCTTCTTCAGGTCACCTCTCACGTTTCATCATGTCAAAGTATTTCTAGAGCTGAGGGCAAGTGTGAGTGCTGGGAAGGGAATATGGACTGCCCAGCAGGATTTGGGAGCCAGCAGGATTTTTGCTCCCTTGGATGCTGCACTGGCTCCCATGGGTGAGCACCAGGCTGGCTGCACCTCATTCCCTTGCCAAAGCTAGGGCAGGATAAACACAGCTTCTCCTGCTGATTCCCACACTTAAACCATGAAACTCCCCCTTCCCTCCAAACAGAACTCAGTAATAAAAAAGACCAGCACACGGGGTGCAGCACCAGGAGCTCACTGCCTCCCTGCTCTCCAAAAGCCAGAGCCTTCTTCAGGTCACCTCTCACGTTTCATCATGTCAAAGTATTTCTAGAGCTGAGGGCAAGTGAGAGTGCTGGGGAGGGAATATGGACTGCCCAGCAGCTCAGCCATGCCAGCAGGATTTGGGAACCAGCAGGATTTGGGAGCCAGCAGGATTTTTGCTCCCTTGGATGCTGCACTGGCTCCCATGGGTGAGCACCAGGCTGGCTGCACCTCATTCCCTTGCCAAAGCTAGGGCAGGATAAACACAGCTTCTCCTGCTGATTCCCACACTTAAACCATGAAACTCCCCCTTCCCTCCAAACAGAACTCAGTAATAAAAAAGAATAAGAGCAGAACTCACTTTTTCCCCCGAAGTCCCTGCTGTTCCAGTGGCCTCAGCAGCAGAGGAGCTCCACTGGCCTTCACCTGCTCTCTCCTCTCCCACAGCTGCCTCTCATCACACCCATCACAGCTTCCCCCAATCCTGACCTTCATCTGGCTCCCCTGGGCTCCTGCTCCAGGTGATTGCACTCCCTGCCCTCCAGCAGGCGGGGGAACGTGTCCACCCTGCACTGTCCCCTTCCAGGACGCTCACATTTCCATCCTTTACAACTGAGCTTCTCAGATGAGGGCTCTCCTCTAAGTGCAAATTATTATTAATGAGTTTCTGCCCCGGCTACTTGGCAGGAGATGCACCTTGCAGCGTGTTATCTGTGCAGCCCTGGCAGATTGCCTCTCCTGCCAAGGCAGCTGTGCAAGCTCCAGCAGCTCCCTGCCCACCCCAGTGCCTCTGCAACCACGAGCTTCAGAGATGGAAATCCTGCCACTTGACCCGGTGTGAGTGTCTCCAATAAATGACATTTCACAGCCCAGTGCTCTCCTCCCTGCTGAGATGATGGTTTGTGGTGGCTCGCTCGGAACAGGGCTGTCACAGAGTTTTTTTGGTCGTGAGAAGTTTCAGTATTGGCCTCTGAAGCCCCATGTTCTGGAGCTTCAGACAAATTAAATGTGAAGGCGGGGCTCAGGTTTTTTTCCTTTTTACTTCCCTCTGTTGTCTTTTCAAATCCAGCCTGTCCTCCTGTGCACAGACCCACGGCGTGGTCACCTTGCTCCTGTCCAGCCAGCAGCACTGGGTTCCTGGGGGTGCCACCCTCGTGGGACACCCTCCTCAAAAACCTCCTTGGAACTGGTACCTTCTGTGCCACCACACCACTATTTCTGCTCCAGCGCTCTGTTTCTCCCTCCTCTGCTGCAGCTCCACGCTGTAAATGCCTTTTCCACCAGACACCTGCATTTTCCCAGGAAGAGCCGTTAATTAATTAATTAATTAATTATTTACAGGAGTTGCCCACGCCAGGAGCAGAGCCCTGGAGCTGGCAGGGGATGAAGAAGATGGATTGTGGCACTGGCCTGACCTGTGCCTGGCTGAGCTGCTGCTGCCATCCATCACCACCAGCACGCAGCCACCAAGGAAGGCTCAGAGCAGGGAAAAGCTCCCACACATCTCTGCTCTCCCTCCAGAAAGGGGCAGTGGATGCAGCACTCCACAGAAATGACAGAGGAGCACCCCCCTGAGGAAAGAGAGGTTAATTTGTCAAGCCGTGTAAAGCATTTTAATTACAATTCATATAACATGTATAAATAAATATTACATTCTTTCAGTCTACAATGCATACTAGGCATATCTTGTTAAAATGTCCATCTATGTTATTGGGTGGCAGGATTGACTTTGTCCAAGTAAAAAAAAAAAACCCAAACTACGGAGTTTAGTAATTAAAAAACCCAAAACAAGGGAATACGTGGCAAAGACAGGACGATGCAAGTGCTTCTGGCTAAGTCAGGACAGAACACTGCTTTCCAAAGGCTGGATCCACACCTCCTTCCAGTCAGGAGAGCTTTGGGAGGACACTGGTCTCCTCATTGAATAGATTTTGATCTGTGTCCTCCATGAATGTGAACTGGCACTGAGCCAGCACAGTTCTGCCAGCTCACACCACAAATTAAATCTCTATTTTGTATTTGCTTCCGATTCATTACTGCCTTGGTATTTATGTACTCGAAATTCAGATTTACAATCTAGTCTAAACTTCTCAGTCTTTGCTGGTCCAATGGCAAAAAAAGAGAAAAATCTATAAAACAGCTCCAGATATTTCTTGTTCTTGCTTCAGCAGTATTTCCCTCCCTCCCTCCCAACAGTGTGCCCAGAGGCCAGCTCTCCCAGTACAAGGGAATAAATGTGTAGGGCAATCAGGGTCTTTCTGTCCATTCCTCTTCTTGCTTTCAGAGCTTGATGAGAGCTGGTGACACCAGAATAAACAGAGAAATGCAGCACAAAATTATGAATTCATGAACCTGGAAAAATAAAACCCCAAAACAACCCAACTGCAGGCTGTGCATATTTGGCCTGTGATGGTCTCAGTTCCAGGAAGATTTACAGTGCCCCAGTGGGGCACTCCCACTGCTTGGTACTTGTAAAAGCTAACAGAAAACAGCACCTTCTTCCCTTGGTGAAACACAGCAACTTTGGTTGTGGAAATCTGAAACGAGCAACTAAACAAACAGCCCCAACCTGAAAGGAAAATGAAAATTCTTCCAAACAGAACATCTTTCTAGCCAGGGTGAAATGGAGGCTCAGGCTTTCAGAAGAGACACCACGTGGAAATTATTAGTCAATACTTATCCCCCTGAATTCTTTAAATGACAGGAGACTGTTTACAGGTAACTTAGAAACAGAATGTTCTTTGTCCCACTGTGAACTTACTGAATTTTAAATTTTCCTGTTTTCAAGATATTTAAAAGAAAAATACAAGAGGGAAAGTGATTCTGTTTCAATTTACAAGACAAATGGAAAAGTAAAAATGAAAAATACCAGGTAATTTCTTCCTCCTTCAGATGTAATGCCAAAGACACATCTTCACTTCAAATGAAGGAATGAAAAGAAATGCCTTGAGTACCAATATAAAAAGTCTCCTTGTGGGTCATATGTCCATAACTGTGATGTTTTATTGGAACCAGAACAAGTTATTGTTTGCCTCTTGCTTATTCTTTTCATGCTCTTATATTCTCTCATTTGTTTTTACAGATATTTTTGGTACTGTGAAATATTACTATCATTATTATTTGTATGACCCATAAAATGAATTTTCACAACCCCATCTTGCCCAGTTCATCATACTGGTCATACCATTTCCTTGTTCTTTTCCTTTTGTATTCCGCTTCCTAAATCCATGAGTAGCAGAATAACCACTGGGAAAAAAAACCAAACAAACAACAAAACCCCAACAAAACGAAGCAAAAACAAAAACAAACCATGGACAGTTTGGCAAATTTCTTTCCCTGATTATAAAAACTGCCTCATCATTTCTCTTGGCGATCCCTTCCCCTCCCCCTCGCCCGTCCCAATATATACTGTAGAACTGAAGGCATCAAGGTGTGGTTAAACCCAAAAAAAACACCCCCCAGCAGGGAGTTACGCTTTGTCTTTGAACTTCCCCACGTAGTTTCTGATCTCTTTGGAGTCGCCCAGGTCCATGTCCTGGCACACCCACTTAATGTCATCGTCATTGCTGCTGAGGATGGAGTTGACGGTGGGGCAGCCGTCGTCGGGCGGGATGGTGGTGAAGGTGGTGAACTTCACCCGCTTCCTCTTGGACGTGGGCGAGTGCAAAGGCTCCACCTTGTGCTCCTTGCCCAGCCTCCCCCCCGGGTCTGCAGCCCTGTGCGCCTGGCTCGGAGCGTTCTTCTGGGCGCTGCCGTTCAGCAGCTGGTTGCTCTCCTCGCCGCCCGAGCCCCGGTCGATGATGGTGGTGTGCTCGTCCTGCTGAGGCGACGCCTCTGCCGCGTTCTCCAGCAGCTCTGCCTCGTTCCCCAGCCACACCCAGTCGTGGGAGTGGGTCATGGTGGTCTGTCCTTCCACCAGCACCTGCTTGTGGCGGTACTTGAGTGCAAATGTTGCACAGTTGATGAGGAACACCAGGATGGCCAGGCAGAAGACGCCCAGCAGGGCGTACATGCCGATCTCCAGGTCGCTGAGGCCCCGGGGTGTCTGCACCAGGTCGTTGTCCTCCACGCCAGCCCCGCCTTTGGGCAGCTCCACCTGGGCGGGGAAGTTGGTGAAGTCGATGGGGATGTTCTGCAGCTGGCTGTCGTCCGAGAGCTTGCCGCCGTCCAGGCGGTTGTTCTTGATGACTTTGTTTTTGAGGATGGACTTGGCGGTGGTGCTGGCCTTCCTGAGGGGCCCCTCGTCCCTCTCTGCCGAGGAGCTGCCGTAGTAGCGCCCGTCGTGCTCCGCGGCCTTGTGGCGCCGGTCGCTGGCGCGGTTCTCGATCTCGTCCGCGTCGTAGTCGCCGCCCGCCTCCGCGTCCGCGTCGTTCTGCCCGAACTTCACCTTGATGCTGCCGCTCCCCACGGCCAGCACGCTCTTCCTCTTGGACTTCTGGCAGGCCTCGGAGATCATCATGTCCACCTTGACCAGCGCTCCCTGGCCCTCGCCCTCCGCCGCCACAACGGGCCACCTCAGGGCAGGGCTCTGGTGCACGGACACAACGGCTTCGTCCAGCGACACGGCCGACAGAGAGAAGTCCTTGGGGTCGTAGATGTCCAGAGGGGTAACAGAGCTGTCACTGAACTGGATCCAGGTGCTCACCACAGCTTCCTGCAAGGACAGGGAGATGGTTAAACACGGGGCCTTCAGGAATCGGCCCGCAGCCCATCCATCTCCCAGCTGGAGGAAATGGGTCACAGCGACTCTGCGCTGCATTTAAACAAACCAAGCCTCGACTCATGGGGCAGGAAACCGATCACATTTGTCACTAAGGGTTCCACTGATACTCTCCCTGCAAATGTTTTGTGCAAGGACGTAGAAAATAATTGATTTGAGACGTCTTTATTACCAAAGTAGCCATTAGCAAGCTACAATTGTACAAGCTCTGTACGGAAAGTCATTCCTGTCGTACAAAAGCCAAAAGAGGCAAATCACAAAAATTACCAGAGGCACTTGACAGAACACTTATTTCCCTCATGTAACACATGCACAGGTGTCATGAGGAGCTGTCAAATTAAGGCATAAGTATCTTAGCAGGAGTAAGGAGCTACCACAGCATCTTGGAAATGGCTGGAGCAGAAGATTCATCTGAAAGAAAAAGACTCACAGAACAATTGTCATTTTGCTGGAGAAAGGTTTGTTTTAAGCAAAACACACTTTATCCTTGAGATAATTAAAAAGTCCACCAAATTTCTGTGTCAAGAAGAGGAGGAAGGGATTCTGGCATGATGTCTACAATAAAAATACAAATGGCCTGGATTTAATTGGTCTGTCTTTGTGCTCTGCAGGTAGCACTGTCAGAAGTCATCATTAGAAGCAAGCACAAAGCCAGAGGTCAGTTCTTTGCCATGTGAAATCCCATCCAGATGACACAGATATTTACTTCTCCACATCTCAATAGCTTTCTTTGCAGGGCATTTCTTTAATTTTTCATTTGTTCTGTGTCCTGCCTGCGTAGCCAGCAGACGGCCAGGCAGATTGCCAGAGTGCAACTTCCCACACAAGTGAAGTTCTTTCCTTCCCACACTTAAACCACAAATGGCTCTAATAACTTCACACTTGGGTACATCAGAACAACTGGGCTGAAAAACCAGCACTGGGGAAAAACATTGCCACCCTGGTAATGTCCAGTCATAATACAAATTTACAACTTAATATGGTTTTCAATTGGCTGCAATTTGTTATGCTGTGGTTATAAACAAAGAGAACTGCTACCCTTCCAGCTGAATTCAAAGCTTTTCAATGAAAACAGCAAGGGGCATTTAGCTGGGCAGAAGGTTGGGCCATACTGAATATTTGATTTCCAAAGCACTATCAGCAAGTACTTGAGGGACTGAAAGGAGAAAAATAAGTTGTGGCACAACAGGAAAGAAGGCAAATTTCTTGGTGATTCAAATTTACTTCAAAGAGCTGAAAATGAGCCAGGGTAACTCAGAAGCTGGGAAGGATGAACTGCATAAGGAAATTAAAACATCTGATCTTTCATTAGAGAAACAACCCTGAAATGAGTGAACAAACACAAAGCTGCAGGGCACAGCTCGAATTTCCATCACAGAAATCTATAGCAGAGCAATCCCGGTCAGAGGAAAGCAAAGGGGTTTTTTTAATGGATATGTGCAGAGAGAAAAGGATTCACCTCCTCAGGCAATTCAGCATCCTGCTGAACTCCTTCTCCCTAAAACAAAGGTCAGCCTCATGTGCCACTGGGGAAGACACCCTGCCTTTGCCAGGGAAAACACCAGCATCACTTCCCCCATCATCACTGCCTGCCTCCTTCGGAGAGAAAATAAGTGCAGGATTTTGTTCAGGGAGGGCTGGAAATGATGGCAGTGTGCCTCCTGCCCAGCTGGGAACATGCACAGCTCCACACCCCTACCACAGGATTCACCTCACTGAATCCTTTGTGCATTTGGACAAAGTTGCCAGCGACTTCAAAGCAACTTTATTCTTTATGCCACTGCCCTACAAATCTGCATTCCTGGTTTTATGAAGCACTGACAGAGAAAAATGGGATGGCAGCTGAAATTTGCAGGCACACTTGTGATTTACTGTAGGTAGCAGAGGTGTGCACTGGCTTAGCCATTATTTTCTACCAGCACTGACATTTTTTATTTCCAAGAGAACGTTTCTCCAAAGGAGGAACTAATTTTTTTCACAAAACAACATTGTCATGCCCATACTATGGACAACATTAATTAAAAGGGAAAGAAAACAAACGAGAGAAAAAGGGAGAGAGTTTAAAATTCTGCCAAAATGTACTGGATCAGATCAAATATTCTATTTGGCAAGAGATCATTTCCTCTCATTCACATCATTAAAGGAAAGCCAAAGGCAGGGCAAGGAAGTGAATTTCCCAAATGATTATAAATTCTGAAAAGCTAAAAAGAAAAGAAGAGAGAAAAAGGAAATGATTTAGTGCCATGTCCTTCAAGGAGCTGTTTCTGCAAATCCTGTGTACCACATCAATAAATCCCCTCCAAATCTCTGACAAGGTCCTCCAGTTACTCTCAGAAGATGAAGATGGATTGGAGCCTTCCCACCTGCCAAGCTGCTGCCCCTCGTCTCACGCCCTCCACACTGAGGTGACAAATGCTCGTGCTCTTTAATTACCAAGCACAAACAAAGAGTTTGAGGGATTGTCTTGCTTTCCAGCCTTTACTTCCCTCACTTTTCCTCTCACACACACTCAGAGGTGTGTTCTCCCCCAGAACCAGTGACCACAGGGACACATCAGAGCCAGTGCTCCCCGCAGAGCAGGAGGATCTCAGTGCTGACTGAGCTGCCACGTGAGTCACAGAATGCTCATCAGGTCATGCCAATGACAGCAAAACCCAGGCCAGAGATGTAGAAACTGCTTCCCACAACCACTGTCGATCACCACCAGGCTTTCCTTAAGCACATAAAAAACTTGATCAAGACATCTTGTGTCTGAACTTTCCCTTGTGCCTTTGCTGCTCTCTTTCCCCACCACAGGTGTGTTTTCAGCTCTTGATCTGTGGCAGTTCCACCACCTTTCCTGGCCTTGAAATACATTGTGCCTTATCAGTCCAAATATACCGTTTGATAAATCCTCTTGGATAAACTGGTTGCATTTTAGAGAATTCTGCTGCTTAGAAACACAGATCAGGATATTTGATTTTATTCCATGCTCAGAATAAAGCGGCCTTTCAAAGGTCTCCATTCACTACAGCACAAATAAAAGTATTTGTGAATAAGCCCTCAGTTGCTGGGGTCAGCTGCAAGGGTCCTGGAGTGAGGCAGGACAGCAGAGGAAAGAAATGGCTGGCTCTGCAGAAAACAAATGCATCCCTCCCTCAAATAAAGGCAAAGGAATATTGTTCTCAGCAGCTTCTCCTAGACCAGCTCTGACTGCTCTGTCTGGGGACTTGAATGCTGGAATGGATTTCCCCAGCAATTTTATCACATGAAATATCAAAGTATTACATGTGCATTTATTTTTAAGCCTGTAGCTTGTGTAGTAAAAATTTGGCTTGATTGTTACGATGTGGAAATGAAAGGCAGCCAAGACTCAGATCTTAATTCAAACCATGCATTCCCCCACTGTGGGTTTCTCTCTCTCCTTTTTGTCCAATCTGCTAATGTGACATTCCTTTCCAGTGGGAATTTGCTTGTATTTGCAGGGGAAGAATTCAGATTCTTATCTAACAATGCATCCCTTCTCCCTTTCCCATGCTGCTGAATTCCTTTGTCATTCCTGTGAGCCATTCCATTGCTCTGCCAGCCTAAAGCAGACAGAAATACAATTTGGGTGTAACTTACACTGCCAGGATGGGGTAATGAACCCACACCATAAAAATACTGCTAATATCTCTTCTTAACTGTGAGGTGCCAGTGGATTCTCAGGACAGCAGGGCCAGGAGCTGAACCAGAGCCTCCAAAAGGCAGGGCCAGGGCATGAGCCCAGCCTGCTCTGCTGGCCAAGGGTGCTGGGCACCCTCCCCTCCCAGAGAGAGAGCAGAGCCAGCCCCAGGGCTGGACCAGGCACCACACCTGGGGAGCAGCAGGACTTGGCTTTCAGAAGGCACCAACACTGCTCTTTTCCCCTGAGAAAGTGTCTGCAGCTCCCCAGCAGCACTGAGAGATGCACTAATGCACAGAGATGTTTATTAAAGGCTTTTCCCTGCTTTCTTCACTGACCCATTTCAGTTCATCAGCCCCGTGCAATACCCTGCAGTGACAAAAAAGCTGGATGTGACTGTGAGTTCCCCTGCAGAGCCAGCTGAGCTTTGAGAGTCCTTGAAGCTCACTTAGATCAGAAAACATTTCAACACTGTAGGTTTTCTTTTGTTTACATTTTGGAGAAGCCTTTAGGATGACAGTGTTGATTTAACAACCCTCAGCAAGCCAAATGGAACAGCTTTCCTACCTGAGCAGATGGCCACCAGAAATAGATCACTCACAGCCAGAGTTTCCAAATTTTCAGAAGACACTTCATCTTTGATATTTAAAAGTTGGTCAACCCGTGTCTATTTTTAGGTACCTAAATCACTGATCCACTTTTCAGTGCCAATGAGCTCCCTATTGATTAAAAAATAATATATGGGCTCAGCATGCCTCAAGGTCACCTTGTCACAGCAGGTAATTAGCTGCTCAGCCAGAGATAAAGGTATCTAACTTAAGGCATCCAAGGTGAAAAAATATTGGCTTATCTTCTTTAGAGTGCTTTGTATTTGTGGAGAAACTGCCAACTTTTCAGGACTTGTGCTCTGGCTGCTTTGTGCTGTGTATGCAGATAAGGTGTGCTCATTATAATTAAGGCAATCCAGTCATTATGGTCACTGAAAGAAAGCCACAGCAAGAATTCTGAGTTTTGTTTGTCAGCTGCATCAGTAAGGTTTGCATGAGTTATTTGGGCCTTTTTATAAACTTGCTTGAGAGGAAAAGACACACTAAATAATGAAGTCCTCACAGTGTTCAAGTACAGGCTTAGTCCTGGGCTGTCTCCTTGGAAAAAACCCTCTTTCAAAAGGGCTTGATTTTCAGAAAACACTCAGCATTTGCCTTCAAAATTCCAGCTCAGTCAGGATCTCAGCTGATGCACTCCAAATCATGAGTCATTCCTTGCAAAATTTAGCCACAAACATTCCCACATTTGCATTAATTTTTCTAAGGGAAAGTGACTTAAATGTTATATCCTTCATTCAAACTGCAACTGAAAGGAAAAGATGTCTGTGGCTCTCTAGGTCACTCCTATGCCATCTCCTTCCACTTATTTCCCAGTGTGAAATCTATTCCTGTCTTGTTTTTGGTGATGGAGATGAACCAGGGCCTGACTTCTGTGTCAGAAATGTGCACCTGGGACTGTCCTGCAGAGGAACAGCAGCTTAAACCAAACATTTCCCCAAAACAATTTCAGAACTCAGATGCTGGGAGAAGTCATTTCAACCCAAACCACGTTTGCACATTTTGACTCTTTTGTACCCTCTAATGTCACATCACGCTGCCATGAACAACAGGAGGTGTCACAGGGGGCACCCCTGGCACAACCTGCCATAACCTGATGCTGATAAATGTCTCTGCATGCTCAGGACAGTTCATCCATAACTCTGAGGGGCTGACAGTGGAACTGGGCAGCCTTTCAGATGCACAGGCTCTTTTAGCTGCAATCAAAGCCACAATTCTCCCAGTGCTGCTGCAGGACTGGTGCTGCTCTGTGCCACAGGGCAGGGTTGGGTTAGGAGTGCTCCAGTTTTTCTTTCCACAGTCTTTGTCTGAAGACAGATGTGGTTTCTAAGCCCTGAAGAAGGGTATAAATGGGTTAATTGCATAAGATTCTTATGTTTACAGGATGCAACAAATGGAACAGATGGACACCGTGTCCTTCTAGTTTGGACATTTTCATTGGGTTAGGAGTGCTCCAGTTTTTGTTTCCACAGTCTTTGTCTGAAGACAGAATGCCAGATGTGGTTTCTAAGCCCTGAAGAAGGGTATAAATGGGTTAATTGCATAAGATTCTTATGTTTACAGGATGCAACAAATGGAACAGATGGACACCGTGTCCTTCTAGTTTGGACATTTTCCTGTCACTAAGTTATAAAACAAACCAGATTATTTTTATGTTCCAGAAAATTAGGTAGCAATAATCATGAAAATGGGCCATAAAACTTGACTTGAGATCTCTCCCTATCTATGCGAGAGGAAAAATGGTTTCTGCAAGAGGAGTGGCTGTGGACAGATTTAATTGCATGGTCCCCAGTCCCAACCCTCACATAACTGACCAAGGAATGATGTTCCAGTGACCCTTGGGTTTATTCTGGGCCAGAGTGACTGTTTGACTTGATCTGGTAGTGTTCTCCAGTCTTCTTTTCCACAGAGTTTGTGACCTGAGACAAGCTGTTTGAGAGAGCCCCTTTGGAGAGATGGGAATTTGCTGGCTTAAATGAAGATCAGCACATGAGCTGGATGATGAATCCCCCAAAATCCACATGAAAAATAAAAGGAGAGATGTGCCTGGCAGTGTGTCACAGCTCCAGGAGGGAAAAGAAATGGGTGTGGCCATCTTCTGCCTCTATTTTACAGTTCTTGAAGATATTAAATTGTGTCACACACAGCTCTGTGCTCCCCAGAATGGAAAACAAGGGCATGCTCCCACAGCAAACCAGGATCACTGTCCAAAAACTGCCTGTGCAGTGAAAACAACAGGTTCATTAGCTAAAGGAAGGGTATTAAAACTGTAAACAGCATGAACTGCAGTGCAGTCAGAACTTTTACTGCAGACTGAAGTCCCTATTGGAAGGGAAGAAAAGACAAGGCAAATCCATAGGGAAAAGCAATGAACATGGACACAGACTACACCTAAATTCTAAACTGGCTACGAATTATCACCTGCACTTTACACTGACAACATCCTGCCCCATCCCAGAAGGCAAACCCAGTAAATTGAGAGTGCACATCACCTGCTTAGGAGTGTGGAGCAGCTCCTGGGCAACGGCTGTGGCCACAATGGCCCTGCTGGTGGCTGCACTGGGCTGCAGGAAGAGAGAAAGCCCAGACACCAGCTGCACTCCAAGGTCTGTGATGGTCACTTTGTCATCCAGCACAGTCACTGTCTTCTCTGCCAGGATGGAGTCAGACAGAGGAGACAAAACCTTTGGAGAAACACAGAAGAATCAACTTAGGAAAAGGCTGGTCAATTGATAAAACCTTTCTTAAGGTCATCATCCCTTCTGTCTCCAAAGCTTTATGCACAGAAATGAAGAGCACAGGAAGGGAGTCTGATTTCATCAGCAGGGTCAGAAAACCTGAGTGGAGAGAATATGGCTGAAAACCACCCAAGACTGGGAGCTGTCCTGTCCCAGTTGTGTTATTTGCATTATGTCACCACGACAGTGGATTTTAAATTCTCTTCTCCTGTTACTCTGTCTTCCCATGTGGATGAGCTCATTAAACCTCCCAACTGCTTCAAAGGGAGGTTACCAGCCTAGGATTTGTCCTTCATGTCTTGGCTGGGAAATTCCTGTTCCTCCAGCTTTTTCTGTTTCTGAAGGAACATCAAGACAGTAGAATATCCTTCCCTTTGCTGAAATTAAGGGCCAGGCTGCTCTCTTCAGGGAACTGTGGATAGCCAGTCCATGCACATGCTGTGTTCCCCACCTTCCTCATATCCACACAGATTAGCTCTATGCACCCTTTGTGTGTTGCCACATTTCTCTTCAGAGAGAAAAGCAAGGCACAGTTCTTCCCAAGAATATTCCTGGGTTTCACACTCTCTGAACATCAGAGAAATAAAGCACAACTCTTATCTCATTTGCTGTGCCTGTGTTTGTGCCACAGTAGAATGCAAAATGGAGATTGTTTATCCAAAGTGAGGGTGTTGTGTTTCCTTGGCCTGTCAGGGCCAGGTGTGTGTTTGTGTGTGTTGGGATTGTTGGCTGACAGCCACGAGGGAGCCACGAGATGAGGGCAGTTCTGGGCAGCTGTGGGCAGGGTTGAGTGCTGGCAGATTCAGTTTAGATGTAATTCAATATAGTGTAATATAGTATAGAATAATGCAGTATAATAAAGTGATTCATTAGCCTTCTGATATCCATGGAGTCAGATGCCTCCTCGTCATCCTCTCCCCCTCGTCAGGGGCAAAAATATCATTGATATTTATGCACTGCCTTTAGTCAGGATTCACACGTGTGACCCCCACAGGTGTCTAATCTGTGGGCATGGCAGTGTGTGGCAGCCACAGACCACCCCCAGCCCCTGCCCAGACTGTACCTGCATGGGGGTCATGCCCACAGACCATGCCCAGCCCCTGCCCAGGCTGTACCTGCACGGTGGTGATGCCCACAGACCATCCCCAGTCTGTGCCCAAACTGTACCTGCATGGTGGTCATGCCCACAGACCATGCCCAGGTTGTACCTGCATGGTGGTCATGCCCACAGACCATGCCCACAGACCATGCCCAGGCTGTACCTGCATAGCGGTCATGCCCACAGACCATGCCCAGCCCCTACCCAAGCTGTACCTGCATGGTGGTCATGCCCACTTCCCGGCCGATGAGGATCCTGCCCTCCTGCAGCCTGGCAACGTGCGGATCCTCCAGCTTCATGAAGTCCCTGACCAGGTCCGTGATGTCGAAGTGCCAGTCCGAGCCCAGCAGGTAGCTCAGCTGGCCCCAGGGGCCCGAGTCCTCGGCCACAAACTGTGTCAGCACCCTGACCATGGCGTGCTGGTACTGCAGGGTGCAGCCCCTGCCCCGCCGCTCGTCCTCGTCCTCGTCATCGCTGTCCCTGGTGGGCCTGGCGGCAGCAGAGGACACAGCATGGAGAAACGCTCTCAAACATCAGTGAAAATTAACACTGCAGTGCTCATGGAGAGTGCCCCTCAAACAGAGCCCTCCCTTCTGGATTCCTGGACTATGGATCTCCACCTCACGTGACAAAGGACCACACAACTGGACTGTGCCCCTTTTTCACCTGTGCTGCCATCTCCCAAGAACCCCTCTGCCAGTGGCCCTCACCAGAGCTCCACACCGTGTTTTGCTGCCCAAGACAGACACGTGCACAGGAGCAGAAGTCCCACAGCTTTAACAGCTTTAACTGCAGATGCCCAGAGCAAAGCTGGGGGCTCCAGCACCGCTGCTCCTCAGGGGAAGAGGCAGCATTCTGGGAGCATTCCTTTCACAAAGCACCCAAGAAAAGCAGTGAGGCAAACCCACCTTTTGTTGGACACGACGGGGACTCGCCAGCCCTTGATCTGGCTGAGCTCCGTGTCAGAAATGTCGATCTGGAGGGGCAGGCGTGGCACCCACACCGTCATGTGCAGGGGAGCACTCAGGTACTGGTAGGTGAAGTTCACCAGGGCGTTCACCTTGCCCTTCATCTCCTTGCCGTTGACAAAAACATAGTCACACCTGTCGGAAACCTGAGAGGGGGAGGAGAAAAGGTGATCACCGTGACAAAACGAGCTCCAAGCGCCAGCCTGGGGGCTGAACCCCAAAGCACACAGAAAAGGCTCCCCTCTCCTTGTGCCTGTTAATGATGGCCTTGTGCAGTGGGAGCAGCTGAACACAAAAGCCCTCCCTGGCCCAGGAGGCACAACGTGCTGGAGATGCCTAAAGCTGGATACTGTTATGAAGCTTGCAGTTGATTTTCTGTCTGCAATGCAGCGAGCTCCAAACCGATAGCAGAGCTGGGGAATCCTTAATGAGCAAAGCTCTTCCCAGCCTGGTCAAGAGGAACCCAGCAAACCCAAACTGGGCTCCACAGGGGCAAGCAGCCAGTCAAAGCTCTGCCCTGAATGACTCCACCAGGGTGATGCTGCTTTCAGCACTGGCTCTGCAGTAGATTTCACCCACTGAAGAGTAACAGAAGTCGACTCATTTCCCCTGCAATAAACATTATCTGTTTGTAAATGTTTACATTTTGATTAAAGCTGTAAAGTATTTCTAAACACTACAGTAGATTTATCATTAATATGTAAATGCTGTCCTGAAATATAAGCAAGCATTATCATAGTCATGTAAGAGTTATATCAGTAATCACTTCTTTAATCAGTGTTGTAATTTACAGACCATTGAGTTTTCTCATTTATTATGTTACTGAGTACTAGTGATAAAATCACTCCTGGATATATAAATCATTAAGAGAGATGCAGATAGTATGAAGTGACTCCATGTGATAAAGTCATTGTCATTTCTATTCCTAAAGGTGTCATAAATGTCTGGGGAAATCCTGTGGCACATTAATCATACATTAAGTGGAGAGCAATGGGAGCTGTTACATTACTAAATGAGCTGGTATGTCTGCAGAAATTAACAGCAAACCCAGCAGATCCCAACTCCTGCTCTTGCTCCCATCCTGTCAGAATTCTGCTTCATCACCCCTAACGAGCACTGGTAATGGTGGAAATGCATCTCCCACCTGAACATGTATTTATATCATCATCTGCTCCCTTCCACCCATTCCCAGCACTGTTTTATTCAAGTGGAGATTATCAGCTGGCAGTGCTGATGTCCCCAGACTCAGCCAGCAGATGGATGTCCTCTGTGGCCACAGAGGCAGGAGCTGAACTGCTCCCAGTCTGACACACCACGTTTGTATCCTCTCCTGGGTTTAGGCACTGCTCATATTCTGGTAAAATATTTGATGATGAGATTGCAAAAAGAAACTTCAGAGAACATAAAACAAACATTTCTCTGCCTCGCTGCCTCAGAGGGCTATGCTCCAACAGCTCTGTTGACTGAAGCACTACACTGCTCCAACATCTGACCCATCCCTCTCTTCAGCCTTCTCCCTCAGACCTCCTGAGGCCAGTTTAACAGCCTGAAGGGGGCACAAACACCTTCACTTCAGCACCATGAATGCCATGGCCTATTTTTCCATCTATTAACTTGAATGGCAATACAGAAACAGGTTTAGTTCACACCAGGCTGTTTCAGAATGACTGTTTGATCTCATCTAAAAGCACCGTGCAGCAGAGGTCACAAGGAGCCCAATAACATGTGTAATATCCCATATAATACCAGGCAGTTATTCAGAACACACCCCTAGATGGGCTGCTTGTTCTTTCTACGGTGTCTGCCTCAGCTTCACCAGGGGAGAGGAATCCTGAAAATGCTTCTCATTACACAGCCCCAGCTGCAGGCAAGCAAGGGCTGCATGTCAGGAGTCCCAGCCCTGAGCTCCTGCCCAGGGAGGTGCTGGTGCCCAGAGCAGTGAGCAGCCCCTGGGACATCCCAGGGGACACTCAGCCCCTGTGTCTGAGCTGCTGGTGTCCATCCTAGGTCTGGAACACTCGACAAAGCAGCTTCAGAGAAAAGCTCTTGGCTCCTCAGCCCTACCTGCCTTTGAGCACAAGTGTTTGGGAGGCTTGTCAGGAAAAATCTAACTGAACTCTGCTTGGAGCCACAGCCATTGCTGTCCTGAAGCTGGTGCCAACCCACTCATTTCTAAGGAGTTCAACCCAGAGACAAAGTGAACTTTCTGGTTTAGTTGTGCAAGTTGCTTATTTATGCATGGTGCGAAGCACTTGCACGTGCTGGTAAGAGATTTCTGACAACACACTCAGCTTCAGACCGGCCAGGTCTGGCCCAGATGTATGATTTTATATTGTCTAAAGCTCATGTTGTCAGGAACTGGACAAGTCTAACTGCTGGGGAAAGAAAAGGAATAACAATAGTAGCAAAACCGCAATTCCAAAATGGCTCTGGGCTGAGGTGCAATCTCCATGTGTATTTGGAAAGCTGCTACAAGCCTTTGTGGCTATGCCACAAACAAATGGCTCAACAAGTCCATAGAGCATCCTAAGGAGGTGGCTGAGCAGCCACCACAAAGCATTTCAAACTGCTCCAGGCTGATATTTTATTTATACTGGGCATGCATCAGCAACACTGGCAGGTCTTTAGGAGCTGCATTGTGACAAACATGGCTCTCCTCCCCAAGAACAAGCATTGCTGATGTCCCTACACTGCTTCTCCTCTGCTCCTGTACTTCTGAGAAAGAGGCAGAACAAGAGAGAGAGGAAAGGAGGAGCAGAGCTCGGGCTGTATTGCATTCCTGTAATTCTCTGTGCATTTTAACTCCTTCCAGGCATGCATCCTGGAAACATCATCCATCACTCCTGACAGGGAAAGGCAGCACTTCCCAACCAGTGCTACACAGGAGAAGAACCTGCAGCTGACCCAAGGTTGGGGTGTTGACACTCATGCCCATGCAATGTTCAGGTTCATTCCATATCTGCTCTTCTGGAAGCAACACACCTCAGCCACGACAGAAGAGAAATGACAGCAGGGACATTTGCCTTCCTTGCCCTTCCCTCACACAGTGTCACGTTAAAAAATCAGTGAACAAGGTTTCTCAGCCTCAGAGGACAGATGCAGATGGACTGACTGCTACAGCTTGCAGCTCCAGCAAGCCCCAGGCGGGCTCTGACTTGCTGAGCAGATGCTGCTCACAAACAAAGGGAACAGGCTGTGTGGTGCCTCACCAGCCCCCAGCCCAGGCTAACTAAGGTGGAAATAACACCCCACACAACTGGTTCTGGAGTTATCCAGGGCAGCCTTGGCTACACTGCCTTGATCTGCTGTCCTGTGGGGTAAAACAGGATGGGGACACAGGGCTGGTGGGGATCCCCAGAGGCAAAGGCACATGGGACCATGGAGGAAGGACAGAAAGCAGATTTTTAAAACATGTGTCACATTAGAACTTTTTTTTTTTTTTAATGAAAAAGGTATATTTGTTGAAGAGTTTTTGACAGACAGAAGTGCATTTCTGTTTTCCTGCAGGCTTTTGCCAACGCTCCTGGAAGGTCAGGGAGCAGTGCAGGGGCAATCTCTCAGCTCTGGGTCCTGCCCACTCCAGGCCAAGGAAGATTCTAAGAGAAGCTGGAGACTCTGTGAGCACTGATGTGTCTCTCATCTCCTGTAGTATTTATGCTTTCACTATGAAAACATCCTCCCTCTGAAAGTGCTTTTTATCTCTGGCATCAGAAGAAGTGAGCAATGATGAAGGGAAAGCCTGCTTAGCCACCACCTTTAAGTGATTGGGTTTTTTCTTTCCTGCTTAGCAGATCAGCAAGAAGTTTTGCATTTTAAAGAGCTCTCTGATGCTATTTCAGCAGTTTCTTTCATTATTAAGCTGCATTCAGCTACTTCTCCCTTTTTTCTATTTTCCTAACTTCTTCTCCAGATTAAAACTGAAATAAAGAAGCAGACAGCAAAGACAGGGCTAAGCACAACTCCCTAGAGGCTTCCTCTTTGTCTTTTTCCTGGCATTATGTTTTTGTGCCCCCTTGTAACAAAGGCCTTTGCCTTTCCAGATGACTTGGACAGATTCTCTCTGCAACATATCCCATTTTATTGAGCTGACAGAGAAAACTGCTGCCAGGAAATCAAGAGAGAGTCACTCCTGGATGCTACCTGTGGCACTCTGAGCTGGGGAGGGGACGTCCCTCCCCCTGGCAATCAGCAGATGGGCTGCAGTGGATTCAAAGGACATTCCTGGAACTGGTACCAGTCCAGTGCAGAACCTCTGGGTCTCCCTTCACTTCTCATTTCAGACTGAGCTCTTGATCCCACCATGGCCTCTGCACTGCAGGACTGCACGAGCTGCTGGAGGTCACCACGAAGGAGGTGACAAGGACAGCCAGAGAGGGGCTGTTGGCACCTCTGCAGAACCCCGGGTTTGCCAGACTAAATTCCACTACAGACTCCTGGGAAACCTTCCTTCTTTACTGGAGGAGTCAGGAAGTTCTAGAAAGACAAATTTCACGTCAAATACAAGCTAAGGCTGCCTTTCAAAAGATGGTGATCTCAGACTGGTTTTTGTCTGCTCTGCACAGGAGTGGAAAGAAGGACAACTGTAAAACCTAAAAATAAATGAGTGGTTGGCTCTGTGAGTCCACCCTAGCCCAAGCTTGTTTATTCTCCCAGTGGTTTTCACCTCTGGAGATACCAGCCCAGCCTCTGAAGGACAGTTCAGAAGGACAAAAAGAGAAGGTTTCAATGCAGCAATCCTGTCAGGTTTGTGGAGACTGAAGAACTGGGAGGCATCAGTCCATTTTCTAGGCAGAGGTCTGTGTGGTTTCAGGACTGAGCAGAAATGGGGAGATGTGGTAACAGGGGATGTCCTGCTCGTATTCATCGTGTTCAGATTCTTGCATTTTTGTCTGTAAACCCATTTACCCATTTCTGTTATACTAATGTAAATGTTGCTAACATATTCAAAGGTTACATAAATGTTTAAATATTTATGACAGCACTTCTGTGAGCAGAGAGCTTTTTCCAGTGCCTCTTCAAGGAATCTCAATTTCAGTGAAAAAAAAAAATAAATTACAGGATAATCAGCAAAGAATAGTGGTGCTCAGCACTTTTCATACATGAGACTCCTTGTGCTCAGCTCAGTGTCATCCCTCTGGCACAGCAGGAAGCACCTGGAGCTCATGGAGGTCAGGCTCTGGGAGCAGCCATTCATTCCACTGAGGAACAAGAGCACCAGGATCACTGATTCACCACACACCAACAGGTCAGCAACACAAAACTGACAGCAAATATTAGACTGTGATAATCATTCCAGGAGCTTTTTGGATATTCATGTTCTTGCTATAGAATTTCTCCCACGATTTCTTTTTAACAACGTGCTCTGCAGAAAGGGAATTATCCTCTATTAAATTCTACAGGTTTTGAAAGAGAGACTCCGTGTGGCTCTCCAGCCTTGATTCCAGTTAAACACCACGGTTTTACACACAAAGGGAATCCTGTGCTACAGGAACATTAGGCTTCCTAAGAAGGATTTCAATGCCTGGCTGCATAATCCTGAATAATCAGTAACCTAGTGGAAAACTGAAGCTGTCTCAAGGCCCACACTACTCATTCTTTCAAATTAAACTGTTTGATAAAAGTTAAAGCTTCAGACCTGAGCTCTTCCATGCTATTTCCAGCTTTGGGGCAATGCTAGAGCAGCCTTCAGAGTGGAAACCATTCCAGGAGCTGCTAATTGCTGCAGGGGCTGGATTGCCAGGGCCACCCCTGGCTGCCAGGGATGCAGCTGAAGCTCTGGCTCAGGAGGTGCAGCCAGGAGCTCCTGCCAGCAGCACAGGGGCAAACACAGCCCTGCAGGCTGGCAAACTCTCACCTCAACACTGCAAAGGCTTGGCTAGCTCACGTTAGTGCAAGAATAACCCCAAGAGCCCTCTCCACCTGTGACCCCCACAAAAGAATGACTGTGCTTTGTGAGACAGCTGAGGAAGGATTCCCTCTGTGGCACGGGAGCAGGGCAGGATGAACTGATTCCAGCTGCACCCCTCAGCATCCTGCAGCTCTCAGAGGCACCCGGGGCTGGTGCTGGGAGCTCCACATCCAGAGTGCATCCAGGCCCCGTGGGCAGTGCTCAGGCAAGGCTCCCAGCAGTGCCCATGAACAGCACAGGGATGGAGCCTGCAGAGCAGAGCTGGCTAACACCAGGGCTGTGGTTTGGATGCCATCTGACACAGGGATGGACAGAGCAGAGCTGGCTAACACCAGGGCCATGGATTGGATGCAGTCTGACACAGGGATGGACAGAGCAGAGCTGGCTAACACCAGGGCCATGGTTTGATGCCATCTGACACAGGGATGGAGCCTGCAGAGCAGAGCTGGGTAACACCAGGGCCATGGTTTGGATGCAATCTGACACAGGGATGGACAGAGCAGAGCTGGGTAACACCAGGGCCATGGTTTGATGCCATCTGACACAGGGATGGAGCCTGCAGAGCAGAGCTGGGTAACACCAGGGCCGTGGTTTGGATGCAGTCTGACACAGGGATGGACAGATGAGAGCTGGGTAACACCAGGGCCATGGATTGGATGCAGTCTGACACAGGGATGGAGCCTGCAGAGCAGAGCTGGGTAACACCAGGGCCATAGCTTGGATGCAGTCTGACACAGGGATGGAGCCTGCAGAGCAGAGCTGGGTAACACCAGGGTTTGGATGCAATCTGGGCTCAGCAGGGTCTGCATCTTCAGCATCAGCAGCCAGATTAGCAAAACTAAGCAGAAAGCCCCCAAAGCAAGAGAGCTTTTCTTAGGGAAAAGGCTGTCCATTATCTGATCTCATTACAGAGATTTCAGAGGCAGCCTTGCAGAGCAGCAGCAGTACATTTAACTAACTGAATATCATTCACCACGACAGAACTGAGAGAGTAAAAGGGGCACAGAATGCCAGCTGAGACTGGAGGGCATCTCTTTGCTCCCAAATGAGCAGCTTTTGAAGCTGAACTGTAGCTGTGCTGAGCCACAGGAGCTCTCTGCAGCTCACATTAGCACAGAACCCAAAATCTGCCTTGCTCTGTGCACTCTCCAGTCGAGCAATTTCTGGAAATGGGGACAAACAGAGAGCTTGGCTCCTGCTCACTGGAGAGATGGCAGCCCAGAGATGCAGCATGGCCCCAGATATCCTGCTCTGCAAGGCAGGATCCCGGGCTGGAATCACTTTTAATTCCATCTCACAGTTCAGGCAGTGGCTGTGCATTTCCATCACGGTGTTTGCCATTCCTTAACTCAGTGTGTATCTACAATGCACAGACTCACAGTGAGTAAATTGCAACCAGGGGCAGAAAAGCAAAGTAGAACCAAACCATCCTCTCTTCTGACTGCATTACTCAGGTCTGGAGCAAACTGATCATCCTCCCATCACACCTGCAGCTGGACAAGACTGGTGCTGCTCCTCCCTTTTCCTTTCCCACTCTTGGTGCTGAAGCTTTGGAGGTGATTTTGAAGCACTTTCTGTGGAACTTGAGGAGCTGTTGCTGTGATTTTCCACTTGGGCTGTGCTGGTTCTCCATCCCCAGAGCAGGCAGCTGAAGAAACTTCTAAACTGTATCCTTGCAGACTTCCCTCCCTTACCTCATGGCTTCACCCAGCTGCCCTTGAAATTCCTGCTATGATGTGATGGCAAGGTGTTTACAGCTCCCATTGCTGAGTGCATCTCAGTCCATGCCCATTCTGAGTCTCAGTTTCCAGAGGCTGGCTGCTGGGAGTGGTGCTGAGCACTGCTGACAGGACATCTCCTGTCACAGCTCCAAGCACTGCTGCCCTGTAACTCTGCTGGCATCTGGCAGAGGTGTGGCAAAGCTGCACTTCTACAAAGCTCCTCTCAAGTTCTGCTGACGTGCATTGATCCCATAAACCACAGGGCCATGGGAAGTGTGGAGGAGGGCAAGGAAGAGCAATTTCCATTTGTTATCCTGCTCAGAATACAACACAGCACCTTTGGAGAAGAAAAACCTCCAAAGTCCTGGGGCTTCAGAGCAGCAGAACAATGGCATTTCCCTTCTTTTCTTTTCTTTTCTCTTCTTTTCTCTTTTCTTTTCTTTTCTTTTCTTTTCTTTTCTTTTCTTTTCTTTTCTTTTCTTTTCTTTTCTTTTCTTTTCTTTTCTTTTCTTTTCTTTTCTTTTCTTTTCTTTAAAGACTCGGTGCTCACACAGCATCAGAAGGAAGGAGGAGGCAGCAGAGAAGCTGGCTGCTGGCTCTGGGCTCACAGAGATGCAGCTGCTGCTGCCCAGGGCTCTCAGGCTGTGGCTGGGTGTGCTCAGTGGAATTCATTTCAACTCCCCCCCATTTCAGCTCCTGAACACAAACCACAAAGCTCCAGGGAAGGGGATTGCTGGGCTCCCCACAGCACACCCGTTCCTGCAGCTGAGCCAGGAGCCTGAGCAGGGTTTGCTCCTGAGCAAAGAGCACAAAACATCAGCAACAGCAGCAAAACCCACCTGAGCTCCAGCAGATGGCAAGGAGCCCGTGCATGCAGCTGCAATGGCCATTAATGGATCCTATTGGTAAATTCCAGCTTAGCGAAATAAAATTTGGCTTTTGCTTCCTTTTTAGTGCCATAATAAATTTTGTGTCCGCTTTTAAAAGGTTGGACCACTGTGTGAAGGTCTAGAGCACTCAAAGACATTTAAAGTTCATGAAATCAGCTGTAAATTTGGAAATAAAGAGTGGGAACTATGAGACAATAAAAGAAGTAAAGGAGTAGCAGTCAGCAGATTCAAACTGTGCACTGAGCTGCCCTGGGACCATGAGGATCACTGGGAAACTCTTACCTGCTATTTGCAGATAGATCTTGAACTCAGATTTCCACAGGGAAACACAGATTTCCACAGATTTCCACATTGTTACTGAGAACAATGCAATTCAGCCCAACTGAAGTAAAAATTAATATAAATAAGCTTTGAGCTGCTGGCCAATTGCTGGGCAGGAGCATTACCTATAAGCTCTTTACATGAACCATACAAAGGACATTTGTTTGATAACTAAATGTTACAGGCCAAGTGCAGACAGGCACTGAGCATCTGCAGCTTCTGGCCTCACTGTCAGGTTTGCCTGAATCCTAATTAGCAGAAATGCCACATAATTAAAAGCACACAAAAATATCTGCCTGAACCTCTAGATGATAATATAAGTATTAAATAGCTCTCAATAGCTCTCACCAATTACTCCTTTTTCCCCCCTAAGTTTGTTGTTTTAAGGTAATCTACAGGCTTTACAGGAGCTGTAAACTCATGCACACAGCCCTTGTACCATGGGCTCTGCCCAAAAGACAACATTTTTGATGACTGGATTTTATTTTTCAGCAGAAAGGTTACTCCCAACAAAGTCTCTACACCAGGATTTCACAGAGGAAGATATTTCTAAAGAATTGAACATAAAAGCTTGATGGAGAATTTCAAAATGAATTAAGGATGAAAGGCCTCTGTGCTCATTTGAAGCTTTCTGAGTGCTTTTTAAAATCTGAACCAATTGAAGATGTCAATTTGCCTTGAACCCCAAACCACTTCCCTACATAAAGAAATTTTGTGGAAACAAGAGCATTCTAGATGGAGAAAAAAAAAATAATTTAAAAGCCATTTTTCCTTTATGATGAGATGAGCAAACCTTTTTGTTCCAAGCACTTAATTGAGCTGTGTTTTCCAGGCAGCTGTATGTTTTCCAGCAGTTAGCACTGGTGTCACAGCCACATCCTCCAGAGGTTCTGCATGTACTCCAAACACACAGGAGACACCTTCTCTCACCATCTGAGCAATTCCCAACCAGCTCTGAAGAGGGAGAAATTACACCTGGAAACATCCCTGGCTGATCCCAATAAATGCTGTGCTAACCTCCAGTTATTTGTCCCACCTCAGCTTCAGCGTGGCCCAGGCAGGGGAGGCTCCTGGAGCCACTCACAATGTTCTGATGGTGCAAACGTGGTTGGAAGGAACCCTTTCAGTGCAGGTAAATGATTTCTGCAGAAAATAAGAGAAGAGCACAGCAGGGCCCCGAGTGCTAATCAAAGGACACGGTGCTTCAGGAAAACACTCTTCCCAAACAAGCTGCTGGAGAGCTGCAGCAGCCCAGGCTGTGGATATTGCCAGGCTACGAAATGTGAAAGCCCAGAAGCTTTCCTGGGCAGGAACTTACTTTGATGACGTCCTCCCCCGAGGATTTGCACTCCACAGACTCCGAGATGTCTGTCACAGCACTGTTCTCCTCGATGGACACCACCTTGATGGGCACTGCCACCGTCCTGCCCGTCAGGATGGCCGTGTTCAGGATCTCCGTGTCCTGCACCGAAACAAAGCACAGCCCTGCTCACACCTGCCTCTGTAGACACCAAATAAAACGGCACAGACACTGCAACCCCAAGGTAAGAAGAAGGGAAGTTTATTCTCTGACTCCAGTATTTCTAGATTTACAAAAGTGACAGTGGATTGGAGGGTGACAGTGCCACCTCTCCAGTGACACTGGACAAACCAACAGTCCATTAAATTTCTCCTCCTGCAGAAAAGAATGCAAAACAGTTAATTATTTACATAAAGTCTGTGAGAAAGTTCATTACAAGAATGTAAACATCAGAAGGCTTGGGAGAACTCAGAAGAACACACCAGCTCTGGGTGGCTGAAGATCTCAGCTCGCCCCCAGAGAGGTGCAGCCTGCTGAAAGGCAGAGAAACCCCAGCCCTGCCTGACCTGCTGGATAAACACTCAGTGCTGCACCCTGCTCAGCAGCACCATTCTCCAAAGCCAGGTCAGGCACACTCCCCCAGCGTGGGGATCTTCTGCTTTTGAGACATGAGGGGTTATTCCCAACATCCACCTTCCAACATGTGAATTCAGAGTTTTTATTAATACAGACTTGATGGCTATGTGTGTGTAAGGATGAGAGAGCCTTCAAAGTAAAAATGAATCCAAGCCCATTGCAGAGACAGGGCCTCTCTGTGAACTTTGTGTCTGGAACTGTTTCAAGATTATTTAATTTCCTCTGATATGGCCAATGAAGCAATGTGAGGAATCCAGAAGGGGTCAGTGATGCTGTTAACTGCAGGGGAAATAACAAGGAAATTTGAAGTCTGGTCTGGGGCTGTGGCATATAAAAGCCTCTCAATGCACCATCGACCAGGCTCACACTTGGATCTCCTGAACTATGTCAGCATCACTGTATTCCCAAGATTCCCATGCAGGAAAAGCTTCAAAGTTTTCTCCAACTTTTCAGCTTTCGATATAAAGTGAATGAAATATTCAGCAAATTCCTCAGCACTGAAGTCATGAGGACTGCAGCCACTGATGTCAACAGCAGCAAAATGGGGCACTGATACTGTTGATACTGTTTTCAATTCAAGTTTAGTGAGTCTGAAATTTAGGTCAGATTTTCTTTTCATCTGGCAACTTGTTATTTCTCAGGTTCTCCTGCAGCTCTCTCAAGAAATGCCATCAAACTTAAAAGGAAATGCCGAGAAGGTTGACTGTTCTAGAAATGTAAGAACCCCAAATGATTCCTGCTGCAGCACCCCCAGCACTGGGGAGGGACTGGTGCCCACCCAGCCCCAGCTCTGAGCACAGATGGAAACCTTCTGCCTTCACCTCCCCTGAGAGCAGCCATAACTCATGGGTATTACACAGATTAAGAAAAACTGATGCATAAGCAATTAATATATTACACACGATACTAAAAGCAATTTTCAGCTCTGCCACTTCCCTTCCTCAGGCTCTGAGTGCCCTGTGATAGTTAAAACAAACCAGAAAAAGAGACCAAGGAACAAAGCCTTGGTTTTATTGTGTTTTTTTGGTTAGAAATAAAATAGAGAAGCACGTATCCTCTATCCCTGGGTGTGGAACAGCTCATGGCACACCCTGCCTGCTCTGTGTTCCCTTCACATTGCAATAAAGGCAGCTCAGGGAGAATCCCCACTGCCTGCTCCCTGACAGAAAACTCTGCACAGCACAGGAAACACCCAGGGCCAAGCTCCTCCAAAGCTGAACTGAAGCAGATCAACACAAAAGGAGCTCAAGCAGACTGCCTGCCTGCCTGTCTGTCTGTCTGTCTGTCCAGGAGCAGCCTGAGGGTCACCCACAGCACCCAGATCTGCTCCCCTGCCTTCTCCCACCCCCTGAACACCCTGTGACAAGCAGCAGTCCCATCTTCAAGGACACGTCAAGCACCACCAGGACAACAACTGTTCTCCAGCAGCAGCAGCAGAGTGGGGGGTTCTGGGTCCCATTTTTAAATGCAATATACTGCCCTGACTGCAGGCTAACTCAGGAGTACACAAACAGCACTCCTAAGAAACTTTCAGAGAGACTACAAATTCATTTCAAATGAAGGCACTTTTCAAAATCACAATATCTTGGCCATTTCCACATTCTTTAATTTTTTAAAATCCCCCAAGAACTAATCTACTTTCTGTGCAAGGCAGCAAGTGGAGTTTTAAAATGAAATTTATTTTATGTGACAAAAAAAATTGAAAGCATCTGATAGCAGTGTTTGGACTTGTTCCCAAGAAATTCAAAAATGAAGGAAGCAGAGTAAATTGAAAAAAAACAGAAGGAAGAGGCACTGTAAGTCAGCATCAATATCCAGGTCAGAAAGAAGTTTCTGTAAGTGAATTGCAAACTCTAAAAAAGCCAGGACTGGCACTTCCACAGCTGAGATAGGGCTACACAGATAATCCTCCTGGAAACAAGGGAGGTTGGAGCCTGGCTCTGGAAGCCTCCAACTGTCTTGGCAGCAGGATGCCCAAATCCCAGCAACATCTGACTGACCCTGCAGAGGCTGAGCTGCCTTTCCTGCCTGAAGAACATCTACAAACTCCCAGTTTGGAAGGTTCTTTCCTGTTACCAGGGCATCCCTTCAATGGATACAACACGTGAAGGAAATAATTATTATTTAAAGGTGTTTAATTAGCAAATCATATAATTAAAGAACAAATTTTTCTCTAATGATTAGAGGAAAACTCTAGTGGCTAGGCTCAAGGAGGTATCAAAGGAGATATCTGAAAGCAAATGATTGAATTTTGTGTGTAAGAAATGACTTTAAAATTTACTGCTAGAAAACCCCCACTGTCCAGGAGGTCTGCAAGCTTCCCCCTCGAGCTGCTGGCACAGCCCAGAGCACCACAAACCTCACTGATGCTCTGGCCCTGCCTGTGTCAGGGCTCATGGGATGAAGCCCACCTGCAGCAGCTGCATTATTGCCTCCCCCAGCTGCAGCCACTGCGCTGCCCAGAGCAAACTGCAGGACTGCTTTTTCACAAAAATCACCTTTCTTAGCAAGGGGAAAGAGCACCCCCAAATCAATTGTGCTCTAGGCAGGGCTCAGAAGGCTGTGCTCACGTCTGCCCACCCACAGCTAGGTACCCCCAGGGCTGACTGCAGCAATCTCACTTTTATTCCACCCCTGGCCACTCAGGGAACTTGCACTGATGGCAGTGGGAGCTCTGCACAAAGAGCAGGAATGCAAAGTGTTGCTTGGACTTAGCTGAAGAGCAAACCTTATGTTCATCCAACCTCTCAATTGTGAGAAGGCAAGCACTCAGCCATGACTGATTCAGGAACTAATTCAACATTAAATTGTGGCAGAATGAGGAAGCAAAGTGACAGCTGTTTAATTAAACTCTAAATCCGATTAGATGGTGTTATCAGAGAAATCCATGGGAGCCTGAGGTCATGAGAATGGTCCAGTGTGCTGGAAACTGTGTGAGTGGAGTCTCCAGGATGATGTTAAGTGTGGCTCAGCATTCAGATCTGTCCCTCTCACAGCCACGCCACCTCACCAGTGCCAAACCCACGGCACAGACCTGAAGGACTGACACAACAACGTTTTGATAGGGAAAGTTACTGGAGGAGCATGTGGGAAGGGGGCAGGTGGGCACTGTTGACCTTGAAATGAACCCAGCAGTTGTGTCACAGAACAAGGACAGAGCCAGCAAGTCCTGGCTGCTGGCAGGGCTGCAGGAGACAAAGCCCACCCAGGAGAGCTCCAGGAGCTGGGCTGTGCTTCCACTGAGGCTCCCCATCACCCTGAGGACACTGACTGCCTGACAGCACGTTTGCAAGAGGAGGAGATGGAGGTGTGGGAGATCTGAGCTGCCCATGCCAGCTGCAAACAGCCCAGAGGGGCACTGAGCTGTGCCAGCCCCACAGCAGGCACAGGGCAGAGCTGCAGGCAGCTGTGTGTGAGCACAATGCTGTGGGTGCAGGCATTAATGCTGCTGGGATTACAGCTGATTAAGGAAATAACACTGCTAGGCAGCAGACTCTGCTGATCTCCATAATCCCAGGATTAACAGTAAATTATACACTGTGCTTTCTGCCAGCTGGGTCCTCTGACACTCCACCTCCCCAGGCACAGGAGGGGAAGGAATTCTGCTCTTGAAATTCTCAGCACTCCCTGCAGAAGAGCAGCAGTGATCCTACAGACCAAGGGCTTTGGTTGGGGACCCCCTGAGGCAGAGGCACCCCGGCAGGAGTGGGGAAGGGCAGATTTTGTTGGTTGGATTTTGGGCTGCTCTTTCACTTGATTCCAACACCACTGGCACATCACATCTCAATCCTGCTCTTCCTTTATCACTTTATAATACAAGGGCTTTTACTTCATGGGTACTATCAGCTGCAGGAGAAACAGGGAAATGCTGTTCAGGAGTGACACCAAGAGGGGACAGCCTGCTTCCTTAACAGCATCCCTCAGCCTCCAAACGTGGATGCAGCTGGGATCCAGGTTACTCCGTGGTCCACAGTGCCATGGAAAATGTCACCTAAGGAACAAATTAACTGTGGAGAAAATCAGGCCACTCCAAATCTACATAAGAAACAGACTTAGTGAGTAAAAGCTGCCATTTCTGCAGTCTGTTCCTGACAGGACAGGAGAACAAAGGAGCTCAAAGCTTCCTTTGGATGCCAATTGCAGCTGGCACAGCAGCACTGTGAGGAGGCTCCTCTCTGCTAAAGCTTTGTTAAACACAACAACACAGCCCAGGAATGCAGGGCAGCACCTGCCCCGAGAGCAAGCACAGCCCAAACATCTGCCTGGGCTCCCCCAGAGCTGGGGCTGGCACTGCTGCCCCTGCCGTGCCACGCCTGCCTGCCCAAAGTTAAAGCAAAATAAAACAAAGAAATTGATTACTCTTACTTATGAACTACAGACCTCCAAGTACTACTATAGCTAAGTGGGTCTTGATTCTATCCCTTATGGATTAAAAAAATAAAAAAATAAAAATTATATTTATATAGATATATATAATATATATATTCTATAAAGATATATTATATATTTATATATGTTATAGAATTTTTATATTTTATATATAATATTTATATTTTAGATAAAATATTTATATATACAGATATAAATATAAAAATAAATAAATCTATAAATAAATGTATATATAAATATAAATATATAGATATATAGATATATATATATGTGTATATATATATGTATGTGTATATATATATATATAACCCACTCTGTTTTATCTTCAAACCTTCAGAAATAAATAAATCTATAAATAAATGTATATAAATATATATATATATAACCCCCTCTGTTTTATCTTCAAACCTTCAGAAAGGTGATGGAAGAAGCAAATTAATAAGGACATAGAATAAAAGCAATGATTTCATGTTAGATTGTGTCTCCCTTCAGCATGTTCAAAGCTGTAAATGGTTGCAGTTTGTTTTTTGAGTGTTTATCATTAGCAGCGTGTCTCACCAATGCTGAGCCTCTGGCTGGGGCCTCTCTGCCTTGCTGGAGCTGTGGCACCAAACCCCATCAGGAACAGCTCAAATATTAAACAATATTAAATAAAGAAATAAAATTCAATGTGGAAACCCCAAATATTGCACCAGAGCTGTCTCTGTTGCCAGGACTCAGTGGCCACTCTGCATTTGCAAGGAAAGATGGCATTTCCTGCTCTGTGGAGGAAGAGTCTGGAACTGAAAATGACTTCAAAGGAAACAATTCTGGAACCTATTAAAACTTTACAAAAAACCTTCAGAACGTCTGCAGGAGATGGGAAACAGAACCCCACATTTCATCTGTCTGCAACCACTTAAAATATAGAATAAGGACATAAAAGTGACTGGAGAAGATGGGAAGCAGAAGCCTACATTTTAATTCTCCAAGCATACACATGTATTTTAAAAAAAAGCAGATTTTTTTAGAAGATGCTTGTTTGTGACAGAGGAAACTACCTGCTCCTCTTTGTGCCATTTCAGTCCTCACTTTCAGTATTTGGCTAAATTGACTTAGAAACGAAAGCACTTACATAGGAAACATTATCTAGAGAGAAAAAAATTGTAGTTACGGCTTGAAATGGGAGTGATTACCTGAGATATTCCAACCCCAGCACCATAACTGGCTCTTTTTAGCACAGAAAATGCAAACAGATGAAAATGTGTGAAGTGACAGGTTAAAAGCCCTCGTTCTGAGACCAAGCCACTCACCATTGCTGCTGCTGCCATGGATCCAAGAGCACTTGCAGGTACTTCTGAGCACGCTTACACTTGATAAAACAAGCAATAAATTGTCCTAAGTTCTCTTGAAAATTTCTGGTTTTATGCATTTATGCAGTGCATAAATTGTACACATTTAATTTCTGGCAGACAGATGGAAACATCTACAGCAGCCAGCCATACACAGAATTTTTTATCTCATGAGCACCCTTAGTGCTTGGAAAAGAGTGGAAAGAAACACACTAAGAGCATTAACCTGGGGGTGGTGAGGGAGATCTGAACTCTGCCACTGAGGTGAAGGAATTTTAAATGCTTTATGGACTTCCAGGATTAAGTCCCAAGGACAATTCCTTGTTTTAAAGAACTGGGGCACTGCCTGATACAGGGATGATTTTTATGGCCGCTCTGGAGGTTGTGAACTTGTTTTATTTGGGCAGATTAATATGCCATGGATTATTAATGAGCTGCTTTCTCCTTCTAATAGACAGAACTCATGTCCTACAAGCTCCTGAAGCTCCTCAGCTCCTGGCTGAGCACTTGGCTGAAGTCTGTGGATGTCAGAGCTCTGTTCCATCCACACTGCAAGTGAAGCAGGCAGCTTCTGCTTCAGTGTTTTAATTTAATTTAGTCTGGTTTGAAATCAGCAAGAGGAATTTTCTACTTGCTCTTTTCTTGTTTTGGCTGTACAGTTTTCATTTCCTGGCTGAGCACTAGGCTGAAGTCTGTGGATGTCAGAGCCCTGTTCCATTGCTTCACTGCAAGTGAAGCAGGCAGCTTCTGCTTCAGTGTTTCAATTTAAAAAATTTAGTCTGGTTTGAAATCAGCAGAAATTTTCTACTTGCTCTTTTCTTGTTTTGGCTGTACAGTTTTCATTTTTGAGAAGGACTCCTGGCTGAGCACTTGGCTGAAGTCTGTGGATGTCAGAGCTCTGTTCCATCCACACTGCAAGTGAAGCAGGCAGCTTCTGCTTCAGTGTTTCAATTTAAAAAATTTAGTCTGGTTTGAAATCAGCAGAAATTTTCTACTTGCTCTTTTCTTGTTTTGGCTGTACAGTTTTCATTTTTGAGAAGGAAAATCTGTAACAAAGACACCACAAACTCTTGTGCAACCCCAATGAAAAAGTGGTCCTAAAAATGCAGAAAATAGTCAGAAGTATTTCCTATCCTTGCACCTAGGCTATTTTCCCTTTTCAAACAGTTTATTGATTTCACTGACTCCACGGCAGCTCTACATAAACAAAGCACACAGAGGGCAGGAACAAGATTATTGCATTAATGAGAGCAGATACTGTACAGACATCAGAAACTCACTGTGGTTAAAAAGACGAGAGAGTGACACAGGAAAATGAAATTATTGATCAGACACATGTCTGATAGACTGGTGGGCCTTACAGAAACCAAACCTGGCATATATCTGGAAGGAGGAAAATTAAATATATACAGTAAGTATAACCACAGATGCAATTATTTCCCCCTTCCTCAGGCAGGAACATGTTTTACCTCCAGGGGCTGATTGTCCAGACCCTGCTGGAGGCTCCTGGCTAGAGAAAGAGGCTCTGATCATTGTGGAAGTCAGGGCTATGACAGACCAAGGGATCAAACCCATTTGTTTAAAGCACCATTTTCCTTGTTAGTGTAACCTGCAGCAATCCCAGCGACCATTAACTTTATCTGAGCATCTCACAGCAACTTCCAGCTCTGAAAGGGGCTTAAAAAAGATCAGTGTGCTTGAGAGCTTGGCCTTTTTTTTCCTCCTCTAGTGGATGGCCTAATAAAAGACATCACCTCTAGCCACAAAGCTGGCTCCACTTATGGAATTACTGTGATTTTTACTCCTCAGGGCTAGAGCTGCCCTGGCAGTACTGAAGCAGGGGAGGGAGACCAGCACCCACCTTTAAGCAGGGAATGTTCCTTCACACAGAAGCAGCAGTACAGCAGGCTCCTGCCAGCCAAACCCTGCTCAGGAAATACAAGTCCACTGGAAAAATGATGGGCCCCAGCCACAGGAGAGGCAGAACCTGGCTGCACACAGACATGTGGCTCCCACCCCGCCAGACAATTCCTATTTTTGCCTATCAGAGCTCGCAGGGCTTAATGAGCAGCCCATAATTTGGATGAGGTAAGAGCAGCGGGCAGGAATGACTGAGTCTGGAATGGTTTATTTATTACCACACCGAGCTGACTCCTGGAGCTCCCTTAAAGGCATCCTTCAAGCTTATGCCTCGGGATACCTGTGCCAGCTGGCAGCTCCCCTCCAGCCCTGCTTTTCAACGCTTCCAATTGACATTTTGTCCCAGCTCCAGCAGCCAGACCAGAGAGAGGCTCCTCTGCTGCCTCCAGCAAGCAGCAAGCTGTAAAACTTCCCAAAAAAAGGCAGGCAGGACCCCGGACAAAGCGATTCCTGAGGACGCCCAGGTCTGAGACGGATGGCTTTGGTTCCTGGTGCTGACATCATCTGTGCAGCAGGAGGCTCCTGCCTTCTGTCAGCTCCCCAAAACCAGAGCTCAAGAGCACAGAGGTTACAGCGAGCCTGGACCTCAGCCAGCTGTGTGCTGCTAACACAAAGGGGAGAGAATTCACCTTTCAGCCACACAGAGGTGATTTCTGCCCAAGCTTCTCCCCCAAGCTGCATCCTGGTGAAGTCTGGTTTATGCAAATGAAAATGAAAGTGTTATGCCAGGGTAAAAAATGTCCACATTAAAGAAGGAAAGGAGATGAAGTGGTTCTCCCTGGCATGGCACACTGAGAGTGGAGCTCAGTAATGAACCTCAAGGCTTGAAGTGCAAGCAGCAGTTTGGGGGTAGAAGGTGTAAATAAATGTGCAATTCTGCAGAGCCATCCTGTGTGTGAGCACTTTACAGGGTGCAGTAACACTCTGCTGTGCCTCTCAATACTGAATTTACAGGCTAATGATTCCCTCTGTCATTTCCTCAAACTTCCCAGTGAACTTGAGTTATTTTTACACTTACTTAGTTTAAGCAAAATACTCATTGCACAGCCTCCAAAGGACACAGAGCTCTGCTCCTACAGGACCTTGGGGAGCAGGGCACAACACAGTCACTGCTCTGGCACTGACACTCAGCATTCACCAGTCACCTACTGCAATTAATAAAACTGCACTGTTGCTATTTTTCACTAATAGAGGATTTCCAAAAGCAAATTACAGCCATAAATTACATCATTACAGCCTGTATTATTGTTCTGTGGGGTAACAAATCTTGCAGAAAGACAATCAGCTCTGCTAGAGGAAAAAAAAATACAGAGGACAAATCAGATGATTGGGACCTGATTAAAATTAATGTCAGTGGTGCTTTTTTTCCATTTGCCTGCCGAAATTCCCTCTCTCACCAGCGTGCTGGTGGTCATGCCATGGTGCTGGAGCACTAAATATTAGGCATGATTTGTTTCTGAGGGGGAATTCCAGTGTTTGTGTGGATTCCCTCTGCAGCTGAACTGGGGTCTAGAAACACCCCACAGTAATGGGGCCATGGAGTGCAAGGGCTGGGCTGGGAATTCCCTCAGCACATGGGATCACACACAGAGCTGGGGCATGCTTTAAAGTGCTTTTTTTTGGTGAGGTTTGATGAGGTTCTGGTACCCCTCTGGTTCTGGGATTACGGGTGAATCAAATCCCATCCCCACTGCTGCTCCCTTCAGCAGCTGCTGCAGAGAAGAGCCAGCAGCACAGTGCCAGCTTTGTCCCCTGCCCTGTGCTGAACCCTGTCCTGCTTTCTGTGCTTTATCTCCCTCCAGCAGAGCCACTGAGCTTGGAGTACAGATTCTGAGTGAATTCCATGACAAACATCCTCAGTGAGGAGCATCTGTCTGGATAATGAACTGTAAACCGAGAGCAGGGCAAGGCAAACATGCACTGAGAGCAAATTGAAGGTGAAAGGTTCCTGGGTTTTTAAGGTGTGGGGGCAGTTCATTAAAACACTGAGTCTTATAAAAGTCATGGTGATGTTTTAACCCCATGCTCCCTCATTATACCCCATTAGAGTGAGGCATTTTCTCTTGTCTCCATCGTTTCACTGCCCAAGCTGGAACACCTCAGCACTCATCAATTAGAGCTCAGCCTAAACAATGCACACTTCTGCTAAGCAAATGTTTCACCTGCTGGTGAAGAGTGAGGCACCCTCCAGAAATATCAGAACCCTCTTTACAGATCAAAATCGTCACTGGAAGCTGCCAATGAAGAGAAATCCCTTCTGGTTCTGTGTATGGGTCACAGCTACCCCGGCTGAGCTCAGGCTGGCTGAGGAAGTGCCCTGGCACACTGCAAGCACAGCTGGCCTGTCCTGGCAGCCCCTGCTCAGCTGCCAGCCCCTGGCAGGGACAGCACGGGGAGCTGCAGACCTCCACCCTCCAGGGAAAACCACAAATGTGCTGTCTGCAGTTAGTTTGGACAGTGGATGTATTCACCAGTTAAGTCCAGACAATCACCTGTTAGCTAAAGCTAATGAGAAAACTTCTGCACTAAACTGTCCTGAACTAAACTAGACAGCCATTGAACCCTCCTGCAACATGAAAACAGTGGGAAAAGACAGGAAGAACAGATGCCAAACAAGTTAATATTGCTACACTAAGCTTAGGGAGAGCTGCTGCCTTCATTCCAGAGGAGAAGGCATCGCCCAGCAATGGAGACTGCTGAGTGCCATTCCCTTTCCCAAAAAAAGCCATGCCATGCTGCTGCTCCTGCTCCCCAGCCCTGGCAGCAGCACAGGAGTGCAGAGCTGGCCATGGCTGAGCTCTGCTGAGCCTGGCCTGCCCCACACACGCTGCAGAGTGCCAGTGAGAACTGCCCTGGCAGCTGCACATTCTGCAAGCAGCAGCCTCTGGAGCTGCCCTGCTCCTGCTGGGCAGTGCCCTGTGCCCTCCTCCAGCTGCTCTGGCTGCCAGGCAGGGCTGGGCACAGTCCTGAGCAGCTCCAGCACCAAAGCCCAGCCCTGCAGGGTCCTGCTCAGGCAGCAGCTCGTGGGAGCACAGCTCACTCTCTGCTGGCTCTGCTGCCATGTGTGGCAGCTGGGAAACTGCCTCTGTGGCTGTGTTCAACAGCCCCAGTTTTAATCAGCTGTCACTTCAAATACTCACTGCTGCCTAAGATGTCTTCTTCTGATGGGGCACTGCCACAAAGCTGAGCCAACACTTCAGACGAGCCCCAAAATGCACCACAAGAAGAACACAGCCTCCAGATTTCACACCTTACACAATGCAGTGCCACGAGCTGACACAAGTGTCCCCTGCCAGCTGTGCTGTGCCTCCTTTCCCTTTCAGGGAGCTCAGCTTCACTGAACCTTCACCCAGCCCCCTGACTTTGATCAGCTTGGCTCACACACAGAATTCTCCAGAGGTTTCTGACACTCCTCTTCCAGGGGAGCATTTGGGCATCAGCACACCCAGCAGCCAATAATTTACTTTGTGTCTCACTGCACATTCTTGTTGTTCTGCAATGTTGTGTTTGCTTGGCAGGATTTGCCTCCTGTCAAGACTAAGGAGCATCTATTAAGCCTCATATTAACATTTCTCAGAGATCTTTAAAAATCTGGAAGTTAGCTGGCCCAACATCTCCTCAGCATCTTAAAAATCCCAAAGTAATCCATCCCACAGCACTGTCAGACTGGGGGATGCTGCAAGAGGAAATTGCACAAACTCAGAGAAAATGACATAGAGCTTGATCCAATGGAAATATTCATCCCAGCCAGCTGGGACAGCCTTATTCACCCATTCTCATTTCCTGCAAAAGGCAGGACTGCATGTGACTGTACAAAGTAGGAATGTAGGAAATGTAGGGAAACAGAAGCTGGAGGCAAAGAGCAAGGGCTGTAGAAATGATCTCTGGGACTTAAAAAGGCAACATTAAATTGAGTCATTCTGGGTTCTTTATGCTGTCTGCACCTTCTGACCAAACTGAGATCAATGAACAACAGTTTGTCCGTGTTTTGTTTTTGTTTCCTGATGGGCAGGCAGCAAAAAAAAAGCCAATTTTCCCTAGCTAAGGTGGATCAATAAACACTGCAGGTCCCAGTCCTGGGACACAGTGCTTTGCAGGCATTGATATCAACAATTTATGCACAATTAGTGCAATCAGAGCCCCTGAAGCTGCAGGAAGCAGTGCTGTGCTGCTCTGGAGCACTGCAGCCTGCAGTGGGAGCACAGCAGGATCTGTGTGTGTCCCTGCACACCAGGGCACTGGGACTCTGCTCTTGCAGAGAACTCACAACTCCTGACTTCAGGGTGCTGCTCAAGCTGTCCCACTTAGCACTATTAATAGAACAGCTCCGTTTTGCATAAAATGAATTTCCTAAGCTCCCAGTATTTATTTCATGTGACTCATAGCTGAATTATCTGAGACAATACCTGTCAGCTGAAAAGTCTGACACGTGGGTGATCTGTTTGTTCATTTGTTTGTTTGTGATAAGCAAATCAGGAAATGGATTTTTCCTTCTGGAAAGCTCCTCCGTGCCTGTTGCCTTCACTTCATTCAAGACTGAAGGATGAACCAGAGTGAGAATTCTGCACTTGTGTGCCCTTGAACTAGATAGAGCTTTATGGTGTGAACTCACAGACTGTGCAGGGATGAAAACTCTATTTATTCAGGTCCATATTTTAAAATGGTATTGCAGGGACTTCATTACAATGAAATACCTTAAAAAACCCTTACCTCAGGGAACAGCAGACATAAATGTGTATATAAAACAACAGTGCTTTGGGAGCTAAGTTTTTGATCACCTCTGTTTTAATGGAAAGCCAGTTAACAAGCACACATAAAACTGCCAAAAAGTGGTTTTGGCTGAGTCACAGCTCTGCGGTGGGTCCAGCCCCTGCTCCTGCAGCAGGAGCAGCAACACCCTGAGTGCAGAATGCAAGGAAACAGGCAAACCAAGCACTTCTTAAGGAACAGCCCAGCACTGAGCAAAGAGCACGTGAGGAATTGCAGTGCCTGAGCACTCAGGCACACACTGGTGCTGGCACTGCCAGGTCACTGTGTACACAAACTGCAAACCTGCCTTAAGCTGCAGCTCCCAGGATGCTGGTTCACAGGGGGAGGACTCAGTTTGCATCAGCTCCCATCAGCAGATGAGTCAGCTCATGGCAGAGAAGGGCAGGACAGGTAAAGACAGATTATCACATCCTTCATGACACCCACTGGTACAGCTGAGGAGAGCACAAACTCCTGGGCACGTGAAACAGCAGCCAGAAACTTCCAGAAAGGCCTGAGCCTGCTCCAGGCTTGCTTTGCTTGTGAGCAGGTACCAGTGGAGCACAGTGAGGAGTGAAACCTGAAAATCAGTGTTATTGTAAAGAGGAAATCTGCATGGACGAGCAAGCTGCATGGCTTCCCATGGGGACAAGTGGCCTTTGAAGTGAACCTGGAGCAGAACTCTCAGAATGGACTCCTGACACTGAGTTTGTGCTTCAGCATTTAATGCCTGTGTTTCATGCAAGTCACACCTGCAGATGAGCTCCAGAGGGAGAGCATCCTGCTGGTGAAGGACTGCAGCTCCAGGTCCACATACAGATGGTCTTGCATGAATATCAAATTGTGATCTCCCATCTTCCCCCCCATGAAGGAGCTTCTTTTAATATCAGCATTGAACAATGCACTCATGCACGGGTTTTGTAGCTTGTTTTATCCCAAAGCAAAATTTGGTAGTGTTAAAAATCCACATTATCCACTCAGAGCACGAAGAGAGATCTCTGGCTGAGCTTCCCAGAAGGTGGCTTGTGTAGAACAGAACCACACAGAGCTCTCCTGGGGGATTCCTGTGTGCACACACCACAGAGGGAAATCTGGGGTGTGTTCACAGGGTCAAGAGGCAGAATCCTACATTTGCTCACGACAGGATGCAAATCTCAGAAAAAATTGTGGAAAGGAAGGAGGCAAGCCTGTGCACCTTAAGTGGCTGGTTCTGAGGCTACCTGTGATTAACTGAGGAGGTGCTCAAAGGCAGCTTAGCAGAACATTATTTAAGGTCCTGCAAAAGCACTTTCCTAATTGATCCTGCAACAAGTAACATGGAATTAAAACCAGCCAGAACAGGGCACAGTCCAGCCAGCAGGTTCTTCCTGTCCACAGACAATGGGATACATTTTCTGTGCCTTAAGAAATTATTTTGTTTTCTTATTTAACTCTGCTACTTGATGAATTTCACAAGCCCCACTTTCTGTAGCTGTGATTCAAGTGAGTCCAGAGGTCTGAAGGGGGGAGTGTGTGCCTGAAACAGCGTTTTTTCATTTTTTCTCATCTCTATCCAAAAGCCTAATAAATGACATTACCTCTTTACAAATCTTGCCTCGGTAATTATTGCTGTTCAGTGATGGAAATACAACAATGTGAATTTAATGTCACACTTTGAGTGAGACACACAGACCCTCACACAGCCTGCATGCAGGGCACCCTGGGTGGATGGTCTCAGCAAGGGCCATACTCAGGAATTTGGAAAGCAGAGGATGTGTCTGACTAGAACCTAGTCTGGTGCACAGTGCTTAGCTAACATTCTGTTATAGGAGAGTTAGAAAGCAACAAACCAGTTAAAACTACATTGTTCTAGCTTTTCTGTCTCATTTTTCCTCTGCAGCTACCTTGAAGGGTGACACATCCTCCAAAATTACTCAGATGCTTGGGGGAAAAAATAGACTTCCCTCAAATTTACATGTCATTTTTTTCTGGCAAAAAATGATTCCAGTTCCTGTCAGTCCGGCTCTTTTGATGTCTCTTGCCCCTATTATTTCCTGCAGCACATCCCTGTGTTGCTGCTCCTTGCCTGTGCACACTGTTTAGGCACATGGAACATGGATTCTGCTAAAACCCTCTCTTCTCACTACATGAGGAGTGGCCGTGGATTTTGCAGCAGCTTTACCCGACCACCTGCTCCACTGAGCCAAGCCCTACAAGGCTATTTTAACATTTCAGGTTCAGTTCTTGCTGACAATGTCAATTCTCTAATCTCTTTCAGAACACCACAGCAACGGCTGCACTAATCTTTTGAAGACCACTTGGTTTTCATCTTACTACCCTTTCTGTAATGTAACCAGGCACAGGGCAATAAAAGATACATGATCTTTCTTGCTTCATAAGTTTGGAATGGCTCACATGAGATGAGCTTTACAGCCTTTATCTTTATGTTCCACCCAAACCAGGGAAAAGTTTGCTGAAAGACTTTCAGGGTGTCCCTCAGAGCTGCCCCCACAGCCTGGGACACTGCAGGGTCTTTGGGCAGCTCCTTTTCCTGGTCACTTTGCAAATGTGCAGTCACAGCTTTGACTTTGCACGTCAGCAGCTCTACCCTGGAAGGCTCCACGCTCGAATCAACAGCAAGATCAACAAAACCTCCTCTCCCTCCAGAGGATTACAAGCCCCACTTATGCTCAGCACTGAGATCTCGTTTCTGGCCACAGCCACGTGCTGCTGCTCCGTGGGCAGTGCACATAAAGACTCTGGTCTGACCTCCCAGCACTGCCAGGTCACCTTCTCTGCTTCCAGGGGACTCTTGTTCCTCAGCAGAACTGCCAGGTCATCAGCTCAGCTGGAGATTAATGCCTGCATGAAGGAAGCTCCCTGGCTGTTTGTGCAGCGTTAGCCAACAGAGAAGGGAAAATTCCCTTTATCTACCAACATCCTGCTAGTAAAGCCAGTCGTGCTCTGCTGTTCCACCCAGCTGCATTCTGCTAACACAGTGTATTTTGGCTCTGGCTAAGTGTTATCACAAGCCACAGCAATGAGATAAACACAAGAAAGCTTTGTGAAGAGAAAGGTTTAATGATTTCATTGTTTGAACCCTCTGTTTGAACCCACAGAGCCTACTGGCAACCTGCTGGGAATAAAGGATCTTGCCTTACATGATTTATACAACACTAAACTCATCCTTTTAGACCTCCAGTTCTTACAGGAACCCTCGCAGGCAGAGTAGAATTTTAATGCAGGATAGACACAAGTCTGCAAGAACCCTGTATGCAAGTGCAAAGGCATCACACCCTGGCTGGAGATATTAGAATCTCCATTCCCTTAGACATGGAATACAGAGAAGAAGCTGACGAATTCTTTCATGAAAAGAGCAAGAAGACACAAAGTCTGCCAGCAGACACGTGTCTGTTGTTTGGCAGTGGAAGGCATCTATCTCAAAATGAAATCTGACCACAAAAATTCCTCTTCATGCACGTTCTCCAGTCCTCAGAGGACAGATGCTCCAATAAATATTCCCTGTTCAAGCTGACAGGTAATGAGGACAATTATTTCCCCCTCAGATCTGGAATGCAGTGCAGGCTTTCTGCTGACTTAACAGACTGTGGATCAGGAAATTGCTGGCCATGACCTCATTTGATATGAGCAGCAGTTTCACTCTTCAAAGGGGAAGAATATATTGAAGACTGGGACTTCCAGGAAATAATACTCATCTAATTATCTGCTGAACATTGTTCAAAGAAAAGACTGCCAGAATCCTGCCACCAAGATGATGCACTGGAGGGTCAAAATTCACAAGAACCAAAGAGCTATGTCTAACTCTTCCTCCAAATCCTGATCAACAGAAAATAAAATGCCTGCCTAACAACAGCACAGCTGAAATGCTGGAGAATCCATGAAATTTCTTGTTTTCCAAAAACCCTGAGCAGAGAGAGCAGATTTTAACCCAAACCATTTACCCACAGGAAAGTCTGCACTTCATGATTCTTAAATATATTATTGAGACTATTATTGTTTTCTATTTTTGACTTCAACCCAAAAGTTCTCACACTGTTAGGTCATCAAGCAGGAGAATCAGTATCAGCCTCAGCCTACCAAGACCAAGCAACCTGGCCTTCAGCAGAAGGTCCTTGAGGCCCTCTGGAGTAGCAAGTTCAAGGCAAACAGAAGTAGGAAGGAAAATCTACTGGGTTTTGTGGGAAAAGGCAAGAAATTCAGGGTTTAAACCTGAGGGAGACGGTTGAAGAGGCAGCATCCCTTCCCTCCCAACATCCCTCCCTCTGAGCATCCTTTCCTTCTCAGCATCCTTTCCTCTGAGCATCCCTTCCCTCCCAGCATCCCTTCCCTCTGAGCATCCCTTCCTCTGAGCATCCCTTCCCTCTCAGCATCCCTTCCTATCAGCATCCCTTCCCTCTGAGCATCCCTTCCCTCTGAGCATCCCTTCCTATCAGCATCCCTTCCCTCTGAGCATCCCTTCCCTCTCAGCATCCCTTCCCTCTGAACATCCCTTCCCTCCCAGCATCCCTTCCCTCTCAGCATCCCTTTCCCTCCCAGCATCCCTTCCCTCTCAGCATCCCTTTCTCTCCCAACATCCCTCTCCTGTGGGGTCAATACAGAGTGAGGATGGTTCCTCTCCTTGGGGACAGTGTAGGAGCTGCAGCTGGGTGCTGTGCACAGTGAGGATGGTTCCAGGGGCAGTGCCAGGATTCAGGGATGGTTCCACAGGCAGTGCCAGGCTCCAGAGATGGCTCCAGAGGCAATGCCAGGCTCCAGGGATGGCTCCAGAGGCAGTGCCAGGGCAGGGAGCACTCCCTGCTGAGGCTGAGGCTGGCCCTGCTTGGCTCAGCCCGCACAGGGTGGGCACAGGGAGGGAGGGAAGGGCTCTTACCATGGCCAGGGGCACGATTCCCACCAGGTCCTTCTGGCAGATGAAGATCTCGGCCAGGGCGGGCTCGGAGGTGCCACGGTGGGGGTACTCCACCTGCCAGCTGATGGGCTGCGTGCCCGACAGGCTGCTGAAGCTGGCGATCTCAAACTCCAGCTGCACGACCTCGTGGAACAGGCTGGTGCTCCTGGGGACAGCAGACAGGCAAAGGGAGAGCCATTACTGGGGCTGAAGGGGGCTGCTGGAGTCAGCCAGGTCCACCACTGCAAGTTCTGCTGTTTACCTGTGGATATCACACTGCTGGAAGATTTTTTCCAATCTACAACTGCCTCAGAGCACACAAACTGGAGTTATTCAAAATTATCAAAGCTTCTCCTGTGGGCACTGCAGAGGGATGGAGTCCAGGTTATTGTAACACACTTACTCCATTCCAAGTTCTGTTTGATTTTTCAAAGATGTTTCTGATCTGAACTCTGATCAGCCAAAGTTAAGGCCAGTGCAGCTCATGAAGGCTGAGGAGCCCAGAATCTCTGCAGCCAAAAAGAAAACCAAGGTTTCTTGAAGATGTGCACCACCAAAATCACAGAAATCCTCAGCAATGAGGCTCAGTGTGGGGAAGCCATTAAAACAATTAACAGGATTAAATGAAAAAAATGACAATTTTAGTCTAATCTTAGAGGTGCTCTCTGGAAATTAAAATCTCAGGCAGCTGAGACCAAGCAAAGAAAAAATCTGTGGCAGGTAAAATATACCACAAACTCAGTAAGCAAATTTGAAAAACAAGTAAGAAAAGACATGCTGGAAATGTTCCCTCACATTAAATTTCTTTAACTACACCAGAAATAATAAGAATATATTAAGGAAATTTGCTAGACTAGCTTCTGGCTTAATTTAAAAAAAGTTTAAATCCCCTTCATTAGAAAATATCCATCAGCTTTCCTGGAACTTTCCAAATGCCTTCCCACAGTGTTAATATTCCACTGAATATTCCTGCAGTCCAACCCTATGCTGAAATGATTTGAAAATGAAGGGAATGACAGGTAACTTCCTAGCTCAGTAACCCAATCCCAGCCTCATCACACCTTTGCCTGCATTCATCACGTTACAGCTTCAATTTTTCCTCTCTTTTCTACATACAATACATGAAGGCCCATTTCTGAGAGAATCCATCAAGAACTGATCATGTACAAAGCACTTACAACATTCTCAAGTGCTAGACTTTCTTTCTCCCTCTGAACAGAAATCACCCTTTTTTTGCTACTTAAGACGTATTCTATGCTTTACTTTGCATGATTACTTTGAAAGCAAATGGTTCCCCTGATAATTATTATTTTGATTATGGGTTTTCATTTGGATGGCTCCCTCTGAAAAGTCTTAATACTACCTAATGCTTGAAATTTGTTTTCTTGCTGCGTCAAAAGAGAGACACTGGAGCACTTTTGTGACAGTGGCACATTCCCTGCCTGCATTTAGGGAGTGATTCTGGGCAGGAATGTGATGGATGGATGGGTTCAGCAATTCATAACTCAAGCCCAGCCTATTGCCATTTGAAGAGCTCCTACTAAATAAATCTTGCAGCCTGTAAACAGGAGGCAGCTGCAGTAGCTGGGGTTTACACACTCCTGGGACACCTCCAGGGGAGCACACACTGCCTGGAACCTGCTCAGGTATTTGCAAACCTGAGCCTGTGCAGAGACCCCAGAATCACCTGAGCTGCAGCCTGCATTTGGCTGCTGAAGGCACCATTATGCCCTCGATTAATGACACCTGAAATGACATTATTTGCACCATTTCTAGCTCTGATTCTTAGTAACTGGCAGAGAAAACGTTTTTCCACGTGATTGACTATCCCAGTGCCTTCACTTCAACCAAATGGAGAATAAATCTCTGCACACATCAAAGCTGCCCCGAGAGTTAATGAACTCCAGGAAAGGTCTCCAGACCAAGAAGTTTGCATGCATTTCTCCAAAGATCCTCTGGAAATGTGCACCTTTTCCAAGAGAAGCCCCACAGCTCTGCAGGCAGCTCCAGAGAGCTGGAGGTGGCACCTGCAGGTGGGGAGGAGCTCATTTCCAGCCAGTCCCTGCTCCCAAACCTCTTCTCCCCTTCCCTGAGTGTCCCAGCCCTGCTCCCAGGATCAGGAGGGGCTGGTGACACACTCAGGATCAGGAGGACCACAGGGAAGGCTGCCACAGGCAAGGACCACATCTGGTTTTGCCAAATCTTTCCCAACCACTGCCCAGAGTCCTGGTTTCACTGGAAGCACAGCCCTTGGTTCCAGAATGGCCTTCAGCATCCTAACACCATCCTGTGCCTGAGCTGTGCTGTGGTGAGCCATTCTGGGACAGAAATCATGGTTATCACCTTCTACAACACCTGCCAAGCTGGCATTTCCAGCTCTCCCCAGCACTGGGTATCACCCCCTGAGCTCTCCTGGCCAGGTGTCCCTGACCCACGACAAACACAGGCTGCTTTAGTGGTGAAGGGCATAAAAAATGGTACCAAAATTCTCTGATTAATGCTAAAGTATTTTTTTCTGTAAAATACAAGACACAAGAATGTCCAAAAACGTGCATGGTGCAACAGAAAGCTTTTCTTGGTGCCCTTCCAGGCTGACCTGCATCAATATGCCAGGGCCTGCATCTGTGAGTGATGCAGCCACCTCCCTGCACAGCACAGCAGCCCTGATGCAATGTCACACCATGGCCAGGTTCCTCCTCCTCTCTTCACCCAGCAGAAACAGACACGATCAACAGCTGGGAAAGCATCCACTTGAAAAAAAAATATGCCTTCAGAGATGTGTAATGGCTGAGGAAAAAACGCTTCTCGTGAAGCACATTTAATGTTCAGAGCTTGTTCACTGACTGAAACAGCAGTTCCTTAATATCCAACATTTAGAAGAGCTCAGCAGCCGGAACAGCAAGTAATTATAAAACTTTTCTAAAGTACACAGCACATAGTGATTACAAATGAAGCTTCCTCAAGGAAGAGCTTCCAAGGAATTGCTCCAGGGTGGATAAACGAGTCTAATTTGATTGGATTGAGAGTTCCCCTGGGCCGGTTCGCTCCTTGGATTTATTTTAATTTATAAAAATGCTAATCATTCAGGGCCAGACTGGAGCAGGGGCTAGCACAGGGGGCTGAGGGCTGTGCTGAGCAGCCCCTGGGAGGGTGGCTGTGGGCACTGAGACATCAGCCAGCAGCTGAAGGCACAGCTCCTCCCTGCTGGAGCAGGTGGGCAGCGATGAGGAGATGCTGATGGTTTCAGCAGGGCAGGGATGGGGGGAATTCACTCCTGGCAGAGGCTGGCAGCAAAGTGCTGCCCCAGCAGAACGGGCAGCAGAGCCCCTGAATGCCTCTGAGCAGAGCAGTTTTGGGAAAAGAAGGTGGAATGGAAATGTTCTGTTAATGGAAGGATAATAAAAGATGCACAAAAGGCAAACCAGGAGTGACACTGGGAGAAAATGCCATGAAACTCACCAGCTGCTGCCAGCTGTGTGGGCAGCACACACCCCTGGGACAGCAGCCAGTGCCAACTGCACCAGAACTTCTGATTTTAGAAGATTTCTGAGCATGATGTTAAGCATTCCTTTGCAAGTACTTATTGATCATTCAAACCTTCAGTGCTCTGAGAAATATTTACCCTTGGAAAAAGATTTTTGTTCCATTCACATGCAGGACTGGCTCTATGCAAAGCAGAGGGTTTAAAACCTGGAGCTGTGGGTGTACAGCCCAGCTGGCTCAGGGGCAGACTCACACTGGGCTGATAGCACAGCCACTGAAACAAAATAGATCCTGTTCCCTTAGGGGCCTGGAAAAGGGCGAGCAGTGTGAAAGCTGGCCAGGGCTGAGCTGAGCCAGCGTTGGTGACCACTGAGGGCAGGGTTAGTGACCACTGAGAGCAGCATAGTGACCACTGAGGGCAGGGTTAGTGACCACTGAGAGCAGCACAGTGACCACTGAGAGCATCAGTGACCACTGAGAGCAGCACAGCGACCACTGAGAGCAGCATTAGTGACCACTGAGAGCAGCATAGTGACCACTGAGGGCAGGGTTAGTGACCACTGAGAGCAGCACAGTGACCACTGAGAGCATCAGTGACCACTGAGAGCAGTGCTAGTGACCACTGAGAGCAGCATTAGTGACCACTGAGAGCAGGGTTAGTGACCGCTAAGAGCAGCACAGTGACCACTGAGAGCAGCATCAGTGACCCCTGAGAGCAGCACAGTGACCACTGAGAGCAGCATCAGTGACCCCTGAGAGCAGCACAGTGACCACTGAGAGCAGCATCAGTGACCCCTGAGAGCAGCACAGTGACCACTGAGAGCAGCATCAGTGACCCCTGAGAGCAGCACAGTGACCACTGAGAGCAGCATCAGTGACCCCTGAGAGCAGCACAGTGACCACTGAGAGCAGGGTTAGTGACCACTGAGAGCAGCATAGTGACCACTGAGGGCAGGGTTAGTGACCACTGAAGGCAGGGTTAGCGACCACTGAGAGCAGCATTAGTGACCACTGAGGGCAGGGTTAGTGACCACTGAGGCCAGGGTTAGTGACCACTGAGGCCAGCACTGGTGACCACCCAGGGCAGGGTTGCTGACCAGGCTGCAAAGGTTTCCCAGGGCAGCGAGGGGAGGCAGAGGATCACCGAGGAAAGCACACAGAGAGCCCAGCTGCTGCCAGGGCCATGAGCAGACAGAAATCTCCTCTGGATGCCCATGTGCAGGTGTGGCCCAGCAGTCTCTGAGGAGAGATTTCACAGTGCTGGGTTATTGCTCCAAGTAATGGAGCAGTTTCCACTCTTAAATGAGTGAATCTTAGGACTGCTACGGGCTAAATCAATAACTTCGATTTATTACAGTGACTCTCAAAAGAGAAATTTTAAAAAGCCTAGATTAAAAACATTTTTTAGCCATCCTTTATTCCAACAGATTTTTACTGAAAGTGCCCAGGGATCCGAGAACACTTCGACCTGCTGGAAATTCAGCAGCTCCTCTCTTCTCTAACGCTCTCCGCTTTTGACAGTGACATCTTAATGCAAGATCAGCACTTACCAAGTGACATAAAAAATGGAGAGGAGCACAAAGCCCATCATCCCCCAGTTTCACTGCACACCTGACTCCTCGCTGAAAGGAAAGTATTGAAGCATGCTGTTGCCATGTGCAGAGACAAAGCCACCAGGAGCTGCTGGTCAAACTGGAGCCCAGAGCCATGTGTGCTGCAGCTGAGGCACAGCAGGGCTCTGCCCACCTTGGAAAGGGTTCAGGGCTTGTGTTCCTGCCATTTTCCACCTCCTGTTCTCCTGCACCTTTTCCTAACCAGGCTGATAATGGGAGATCTGTGAGGAACATGCCTGGGGAGCAGGGTGAGTCACAGCACTTTGAGGAAAATTAACGGCGCAGAATTAGAACTCGGTCTGGGAGTGAAGGTGACTTTAGAGATCATGGAATGGTCTGGGGGGAAAGGAGCTTAAAAATCACTGAGTTCCACCCTCCTTCCACCAGACCTGACTGCTCCCCCACGGCCCACCTGAACCACTGGTACACACAGAGTACAAACACTTAAAAGTAACTTTCTTTCAGCAAGTCCTTAATAAAAGCTGTTACAAAGCTAACCCCCTCAACAAACTGCAGAAAGGATGTAGTAATTCCAGAGTAATGCTAACTACTGGAGACAAAATGCAGTTTAAGTATCTTATTTTGCAGTATTAACCTAGCTTTTACCTTTTAACCATAAAAACCAGCAGAGAAGAAAGAAAAGGATGATCTATTTTGACATTAACAGATGGAGAGGACATAATTTCATGGAAATCTAAGACATTAAAAGTATTATGAAGTTCTCCAAAGGAAAATATCCAAGGTATTACTGAGCAAACTCTTGATCACAACACAATATACGTGTGTATCCTCAGGAGGATGATATAATGCTGCACTTGATTTCTTTGTACAGTCCAGATCAGAGCTAGATTAGTTAATAAGGTTTCTTGGCTTTCTTGTCATAAACTGTGATATAAAACATCGCTTTTTGATTAAGGTATTTGGACCAGGACAGGAAATCTCATTTCACTTCCCAGCTCTTCCACAGCATCCTTGAACGACCTCAGGCAAGACATGAAGATAGAGATCCTTACAGCCAGAACAAAACCAGTGGGCATTAGGCACCTGAACGTGGCAGCTGTGCCACGCTGGCAGAGCCCCAGCATCCCAGCTGCCTCCACCACTGCAGGGCTGGGCAAAGCCTTGAGGACCACTCCTGGCTCAGCTGCCATGTGGGAGGGTAATTCTCAGCTAATTAAATCTGCACTGCCTGCATGGGTAGGATGGTGGGATATTTCTGTGCCTTTATTTCCCAGGGGAACAAGGTGAAGGTAATTTTTTTTCTAGTCTCACAAAAAAACAACCCAGTGCCTGAAGCCTTGCCTCCAGATGCTAATCTCAGCGATGTTACACTGAGATCAAAGAGCAGAAGCCATGTTGCTAACTAGAGCACAGAAAACCAGAAATGCTCTCCTCTTGGACAGGCAGAAAGCTGAACAAGACAGGCCCTGAAGGAGGGACACCTGACTGGGGATCACAATAAATCCCCGATTTCTTCCTCCCATGCAGAGCAGTTTTTCAGTCACTGATCACCAATAAACGCTGCAGTGAGGACAGCAGGCTCATCAGTCTTCTCTGATGCTGCATCACACGAGGCACAAGGCAGATGAGATTGATTCCCCCCGTTCCCAAAGGAATCAGGCGTGCAAGGCTCTGCCTCAGACTGGCAAAGGCACTGTGCAAGCCCAGGGCTTGAGCTGCCACCATCTCCCACCTTCACCTCGCTCCCCACTCGAGGTGCAGGCTGCTAATGTCTTCATTACAATTGCAGATAACAAACTACATCGGCAGATTGGTCAGGGAATGGGCTTTCACAGTGATTCATCATCTCCTCCTGCCTCCGAGAAGGACATTTTCTACTCAGTATTCATTGGGGGCTGGAACCTCTCCAGCAGCACTCTCCTCCTTTGGAGACAGCAATTGTGCAAGCACTGAAAAGCTTCCAAGGGACAGCACAGGAACGGAGACCCCGAGCAGATATTTTCAGAGAGACTCACTCCAAACCCAGAGCTTTCAAAGGGAGAAGGGAAGGCGGAATCTTCTCATCATCAGCCTCAGATTTCATGGCTCTTGCAGCTTGATAGATGCAGCAAGATGAGATCAAATACCCCAAAGGAGGTTTTATCATTCCCATTTAATTGCTGACTTTAACAGTTTGGGAGCAGCCAGTGAAACATCTTCAGAGGCAGGAGAACACCTTTGACAAAGCAGTCTAGATATGACATTTTTGGCCACAAATACCTTGCACATGTATTTTATTCCACTTAGAGGCAACGGAACCCCTGCAGAACTCCAATTACTAAATCCATTTGTGAGCTGGACAGGCTCAGCCCCCACCTTCAACCCAGTGAAGATGTGGCAGCTGCTCTTGCCATGGCCAGCTGATTTCTGTCCCAGCTGGGTCCTGGCCCTGTGGCAGAGCTCTGCCTGTCGCCCTGATTTTGTAAGACTTTGTTAAGCCTTCTGATGTTTACATTCTTTCAACAAACTTTCTCACACACGGTTCTGTAAATAACCTATGTTTTGCATTCTTTCATGGAGGTGGAGAGAATTGATGGACCCTTGGTCTGTCCAGTGGCATTGGAGAGGTGGCACTGTCACCCTCCAATCCACGGTCACCTTTGGAAAACTATAAATGTTGGAGTCAGAAAATAAAGTTCTTCTTCTTCTTCCTTTTTGTTCCCCTCGAGAGCAGCAGTGTCTGTGTCATCATTTCGTGCCGTATCACAACACTCTGCCCCCAGGTGACACAGTGACCAAAGGAGGGACACAGCCCCACTGCTGCCTGCGGGGCTCCTGAGCAAGTCAGAGTACCAGGCACCCACTCTGAAACAAACTGAAGCTGCACTACGAATCAGGTGGCAACAAAAATCACATTTAGCTGTAAGTGTGTATGCAGATCAGATGTGGGATATGCACATCTCATTTAAAGGTCAGGTGTCTGCAGATTCCACCTCCTCTAGTTCTGACTGGGTTTTTTACAGCTCTGCCATTGTATCTGGTTTTTGGCTCTGTCTAAAACTCCAAAAATATTTCTACATAAAAATCCTCATTCCTTCTCAACAGAGAACCTGCCTGCTGGAAAAACACCTACCAAGTCACCATCCAGCAGGCATGCAAAGCTGATATAACACCTGCACTTCGCAGAGGCAACGGATTTAAAGAAAGCACACATTTAATGGCTGAGTGAGGAGAATAACAGCACTTAAGTGATGAACACTGTGGTGAAACTAAGAAGGTAGCACTAAGGTGAAGTGAAGCAGTTTTTCACACTTGCTGGCCATGGACTAAGTGCATGGGGCAAGGAAAAGTCAAGTTGTGGGTGCCAGCCCCAGGCTCCCTGCACTCCCTGTGGATACAAGCACAACTTTCCAAGCTCCCTTTGCCAAGGGCTGTTCCAGGGCAGAAGCAATGATCACAACTGCTTGATGGCAGCTGTCTGAAGGCAGCTCCAGCTCAGCTGCAGAGCTTCTCTGGGTGTTCGTGAAGCTGCCTGAACAGAGAGAAAAAGACCTTGAAATGAGCTGTGTCCTCTGAGAAATAAACCCAACAGCAGCAATTTCATCGCAGAGCAAACCCAGTTTGTGTGCAGTCCCTTGGACTGGGGGCTGCAGGGAATTCAGTAATACTGTGTTCAACCCAAAGCTGGAGAATACCAGTCTGGGGAAGGTGCAGAAGAAGTTTTCTTTCTAGAAAGTCAATCTATTTTTGCAAGCTTCACTAAGGAGCACTCTGCAGCATGAGTGTATTCCTCTCCCCCATCTCAGGCTGTATCTCCTGCCTCAGACCATATTATTCCCCTTATTTGTATTTGTACAGAATGTTTGTGTTACTCTTTTAATCCTTCTCTTTTGTTATAAATTCTCTGTAATGTTGTGTGCTGCTCACATGGCCTGTCCTATGCTAAAGTCAAACACAAGTAGAGTGAAGCAGAAACCCAAACCAGTCTGAGGAAAACACTGAGCAGCAGCAGTGGGAGAAATCCGGAGCTCCTGGAACTCCATGGAAATGGGAATGGCACCAGAGAAAACTGAGAGGAGCCAGGTCAGCAGAACTGGATGGGTTTTAAGCTCCCTTCCATGATTCCCCAATTCCCTGTCTGCTTTATCTGTCTTTTCTCCTTTTTAGGAATGTTTAAAACAAAAGAGAATGAGCTGGTGCTAGTGAATGTCCTGGGGAAATCAGACAAAGATGTGACCAACTTCAGGCTGCAGTTATAAAGCAGCTCTCATTCAAATTTACAAAAACCACAGACCCTGGGGCTTTCAGTAGCTGCAGTTCTGTTAGTCTGATGGACAAACCTTTATTTTACAGTTCATAAAGCAAAGCTTAACAACTCTGCCTTCCTAATGCCATCCAAAGCTCTTGCTCATTGTAAATTTAAAAAGAAGCTTATTGAAAGAGGAACCAGCATAAATACTGCAGGTAGATCCATTACGTTTCATGATACAGTTATTTGGTGGTAGCTCACTCCTCCTGTTCAAGGATAATAAAGGGGAAAATGTCCCCATGACATTCAGTGGCAGAAATGTCATTGCTGAAGTGCCTATGATGTGCAATTAACATTTTTAGGGATTCATTTAAACGGATATTGTCACGGCTGATAGATCTGAGATTACACCAACTATCTACGTTTGGATTTCTGCCTAATTCAGCATCTCACTAGCAAGTTCACCCTCTCACTTCTGGATATTTATATTTTTCTTTCTCCTTATGTCTACTGCATTGAGGGTGCTATAAAAAATGGATCATTTTATAGATTTATCATTTCATGATTTATCATTCAAGGCCAGGCTGGATGGGAGTTGCAGGAAGTGGTCAATGGAAGGTGTCCCTGCTCAAGATAAAGGGTTGGAACTGGATGATCTTCAAGGTCACTTCCAACCCAAACCATTCCAGGATTCCCTGACTTCTCCCCTACTCCATCACTACTATTGAACCACAATCAGAGTTTCTGCCCAAAAAACTGTTTTCCTTTTTTTTTAATGTTCTGCTTTCCACAAACAGGTTTTAATTTTCACAATGAAAATTAAGAGAAGGGAAAAGTAAGAAGAGAAGAAGAGAAAAGTTTGTTGTTTTGAAGAGAAAAGTAAGCTGTGGGGCAAAAGCTGTTTGGAGTTAGGGTGGATGAGCAAAGAATTCACTGTGTATTGTGAATGAAGGCACTGTCACGAGCAGGATGGGGATCCAGGTCTGCACTCTGTCCATGAGGAGAGGTCCTGGATCTTTGTTCCACTTGTTCCAACCCTGCTGTTTGACAGAATGGAGAGGCAGGAAAATACAGAAGGTATCTGCTATGGCAGAAAATCTGTCTGTAAGCAAAATGCTCACTGAAGTTTGCAGGGGACTGCAGCTCCTCCTGGAGACTGCGCTGCTGTGTGAGTGTCTGGAGGCTCCAGCTCAGAGCTGGGGCTGCCGTGGCTCTCAGGCAGGCTCAGACACTCCTGTCTGCTGCCAGCCACACAGAGAGCAGCAACGTGTCCTCAATAGCTCACCCAGACAGAGGAAGGAGACATGATCCTAATGGGAAGTGGCCTGGGAGGAGAGCAAGTGCCTCCTTGGCTGACACAGCACTTGCAGAGAGCAGCTCTGCAGTGATGCCTCTGACATCTGTGCTTCTGTCCACATCTGCCTTTCCCCTACAGCACCTCAATTAGAAAATTGCCATGTCTGATTTGTTGGGAAACCTCAGTTTCAAATGTGCTAAATCAGGCAAAGCAAGAAAACACAACGGGCTTGGATGGGGCTCTTGAGAGATGTGCTTTGCAGAGGTGACTTTCCATTGCTAGGAAAACAATTCCACCTTCTCCTGACCCCCAGGAAGAGGGCAGGAGTGCTAGGGGGAACCACGGGCTCCATGATATCACAATACTCTTTAAACAACAGCGAGATTTCTATTGCAGAAAGTCATAAACAAGAGCCTAGCACAGAATGCCTCCATGCAGCACAGAATTACACATTTGCCTCACCGCCCAGAGCAAAGATTTCAAACTCTGCTGTGATTTTTTTCCAAGCAATCATTGCTGCCTTTTTATGCCCTTCTTTCTATGCCTTTTTGCACTAGATGAGTCAAACCAGGTTTCTATGTAATTATACAAATGACATTTAGGGGACACTGTCCAAAAAAAAAAAAAAAAGGAAAGAAGATTCTAAAGAACACAAGCTTTCCCTTTGTTATTGAAATCTTCAACAATATTAGTCACCACTGCTGCTCTTTGCTGACTTTGAACACTCTGTTTGATCACAGGCAGGACTGCACTGATGGAAATTCAGCTTCCCAAGGCCCTGGGGAGATACAAAGCCAAAATCAGAAGCTCCTCTGGACCTTTCAGATGCATTTCCACCTTTGCCTGCATGGTGAGAAATTTTCTTACATTGTTAATTGTTCCTGCAGGAGAGCAGCAGCAGCAGTGACTGCACAGCTGTGGGAATGTCACGTGAGAGCCAATTCTTAAAGACAAGCATTCAGGATCTGTCAGCCCAGGCTGTGCTCTGCTCCCATCTCAGCTGCCAGTGGCAAACACAGCTGTGGGCACAGAAAACCCAAGAATGCTCTCAGGGGTTCTTGTTTGACACAGCAGCTTTGCAATGTGGAGAAAAGGTTAAACAGGGGGAAGCATGATGCCAGCCAAGCAGATGGGGTGGTCTTGAAATTAAACAATATAAAGGGGTTTGCCCCTTGCAGCCTCCTCCCAGCTCAGCTCCTCCATCTGGTTTGGTTTTCCTGGGGTAGCAGCCTGTCAGAGCCATTAGAAAAGGAGTGAATCAGGGACAGGCTGTTACCCCCTCAACCTGCAGCAAACGATCCATCCTTCCTTTAAACACAGAAACCAGAGCTGCAGCAAACAATCCATCCAGGAAAACCTGGGTCAACACCTCTCCCAGCTCCTGGGCTGCTCAGTGAGTGCTGCTATGTGTTAACATCTCTCCCAGCTCCTGGGCTGCTCAGTGAGTGCTGCTGCCATGTGTTAGCATCTCTCCCAGCTCCTGGGCTGCTCAGTGAGTGCTGCTATGTGTTAACATCTCTCCACACTCCTGGGCTGCTCAGTGAGTCCTGCCATGTGTTAACATCTCTCCCCGTTCTTGGGCTGCTCAGTGAGTCCTGCCATGTGTTAACATCTCTCCCCGTTCTTGGGCTGCTCAGTGAGTCCTGCCATGTGTTAACATCTCTCCCCGTTCTTGGGCTGCTCAGTGAGTCCTGCCATGTGTTAACATCTCTCCCCGTTCTTGGGCTGCTCAGTGAGTGCTGCTGCCCTGGGTTAACATCTCTCCCAACTCCTGGGCTGCTCAGTGAGTGGTGCTGCCCTGGGTTACCATCTCTCCCAACTCCTGGGCTGCTCAGTGAGTGCTGCTGCCCTGGGTTAGCATCTCTCCCAGCTCCTGGGCTGCTCAGTGAGTGCTGCTATGTGTTAACATCTCTCCCAGTTCTTGGGCTGCTCAGTGAGTGCTGCTGCCCGTTCCCCTGTGCCTGGGAAAGCAGCATGGTGACAGCCCTGAGCCAGGCTCCTGTGACACTTTGGGCCTGACCTTACTTTGGCTCCAGTCACTCTGGTTCTGCTTTTGAAGTTGATGGCAGTGGGGCCAGTGCTCCAGTGTCACCTCTCCTGTACCCTCAGGCGCCCTCTCCAGCAGCACTGTCAGCTTGGAGAAGGCAGGACAATTTGAAAGTATTTCCTAAAGCCCAAGGCAAACCAAGAGATGACCTTTTCCACCAGCAGAGAGCTGCTCACAGGCTGCTATTGAATATTCCACCAGCTGCACTGCTCTGCTCCCACAGGTGGGCTGGCTGCTCTGCAGCAGGGCTGGGTTTCCCTTTGCTGTCCCTCTCCTCACCCTGACTCAATGACCTGGCTCCCAGTGTGGCTCTCCTCTGCTGCACCCCTTTGTCACTGCCCTCACCTGGGAGCAGCCCTGCATCACTTGTCACCAGGCTGCAAAGGGCAGCACAGGACACAGGAACTCTCTCTTTGTTTTGTCTGAACAGAAACTTCCCCTTGCAGACGCTCCAAGTTCTGGCTAAGGCAGAGATAAAAGCTCTGCAGGGCAGTGTGAAGAGCTGAGCTTCCAGGAGTGCTCTGGGAGGGTGAGCTGGCCTAAGCCAGCGTGGTGCACACAGAGCTGCCAAACAAGGGCACAAATCTCTGCAAATGTCCTGCTGTGGCTGCTGCAGAATGCACAGTTTGTACCAGACAGAGAGAGGATTCTCCCACTCTAGATGGGAAAATCTCCACAGTCTGTTACACATCCCAAACATGCTCACATCTACGTGACATTCAATCAAAAAGCTTTTTGAAAATGGACAAACATTTTCTTAATAATTTAGCAGCATTACCAACCCTTCCAAGAATTACTTTTTACTAGGAAGCTGGCTGGTTTTTTTGCAGATAGGATATCTGTGCTATCCAGTTATTTCTATAAAGAGACTTGGCCTTTAGGACTAATTTAAAGGGTTTCCCAAAGCAGATGGAGCTTTCTGAATATAGAAAAAGGGATTTACAGGATTACTGAGCTCCAAGTAGTCAAACATAAAGACAAAATTATGCCTAAGGCAAGTAAGAAATGCTCTAGGCTATCCGAGATTGTCTCTCATCCTCAATGTTTGACACCTAGTGCAAATTCACATTATTTCCTGACATCAGTAGATTTTAATTCAATTCCTCTTGTGGATGATGTGGTTCACAGATCACCAACAAGACACTAAATGTCTTGAGTGAAGAGGACAGAGAAAGGGAAGAGAAAAACCAGAGAATGTCTAAACTGGCTGTATTAAATTACCGTAGAGTACTCCCATGTTCTACCTGTGCCAGCAGACACAAAAAGGAGCTTCTGGAATCACTGATGTCATTTACTGGCAAGCACAAAACCTCCTGTGACAAGCCAAAGGCTGAGGACACGGCCCTTGTGAACAAAATGCTCTGTGTACAGGGGGAAGTGACACAGACACAAGCAGGCTGGACAGGCTGAATTTGCCCAGCTGAGATTGCATCTGCTCCCCTTCCCACTCCAGTTCTCAAACCCTCCACCAGATCCAGGTTACCCTGTGCTAGCCAAGCTCCTGTGACACTAGCCACACAGCCTGGGCCTTTCCCTGCAGGGGAACACTGCCAGAGGGGAGGGGACCCACACCACATCTCCTGGTCACTGATAAACTGCCCCCTGCTCTCTCCCTCCTTCCAAGCTCTGGAAAGTGGGAAGAGGCAGGCAGCTCCATTAGCTCTTGGCTTCTGGAAGGTCCCTGTGGTGTCCAGAGCCTGAGTCAAAGCCCTTTGTGGGGTCACGGAGGGGCTGCATGATCTCACTCCAGGCATTTGTCTTCCCTGACCTCCTATTAAGCCTGTCAGGAGAATTGGCTCAATGCAAGAAAAACAGGAGCTCCTTAAAAATGTATTGGCACATCTGAGCTGAACTTCCTCGGGTGAAGAAGTTGTAAAACACGGCTCTGCTGTGAACTTTGAAGTGTCAATTTGTTAAAGAAGCAGTGATTTCCCTCCCTGAACAATGCTCTTTGTGGTGGGAAGCCTTGGGAGGCAAATGATGTGTGTTAGAAACATTTTCAGAGGTATTGATATGAAGGACTGGGTGATGCACAATGTTTCAAAAACAAATGCAGGCTGCCCACATAGCTGCTCCCCAGCAAGCTGAAGTTACAATTTAGATCCTGCACTATATTTATCAATATTTTCATTTCCAGCAGCATTTCCTGACATTTATGCCAAAAGAAACTTCTGCAAAAGGTCAGCACAGGGCTCAAGTGTTATTAAGTGTGTGATCTGACAAAAGAGCAGATGACTTTCACTCACACTTGCCTGATCATTCTGTGAGCTCACAACCAACAGGTCCTGACCTCGTCCCCAGACCCAAAGACCATGCAGGGTGAAATCACCCCCTGCAGGGAGCCAGCACTGTAAATACCTCTAACAGACCCCAAAGCAGCCCTGAGCCATGGCTGAGGCTGGCCAGCTGTTGTGCCTTTCTTCTTTGGCACAACAGAGTGGTGCTGTACACTGAAGAGATGGCTTCACCTGACAGGAGACTGTGAGCACACCCACACTGAACAAAAGTGTGAAAGCTTGTCTGTCAGTTCATTGATAAACTGAAAACTGAGCTGTTCCAGGTCCCACCTAACATCCCAGTGCTGTGCCTGGATGGCAAGGGCAGCCCCTTCCTTCCACACCCCCCAAAAAGGGAGCACGGAAATCTGGGGCTGAACTGAAGCTCCACCTTCTCCATCCCTCTCTGGTGGCTTTGCTGCAACACTGCACTTGCACTTCCTCTTCCATGAGTACATTTCATTTTATTTTTCCCACACTGCTTCTCAGACTTTTGGGAAATTCCATAATACCACAGCAAAAGCTCCCAATAGCAGCCAGAATTGCTTTTATTGCTGTTTAACACAGTGCTGAATTTAAATGCCTAATGTATATGCCTCTCTCACACATGAGTACAGACTGCTGCACAGCAAAACTTTATTTTATCAAATTAAAATGCACTGTAACACGAATTTATTGTATCTTTGCTCATAAGTGGTTTTATGCATTTGAATTTTTTTTAGTCTTTTAGGGTTTTGGCAGTAGATGGAAAGCAATCAAAGTCCCATTTGAAGCAGCCGTGTAAGCAATTCTCATTTACAGAAGACAATGAAAAATTAATCTGAAATGAGTGTAACTAAGTTTTCATAGAAACAACAAAACCACTCAGACATTACCATTTTCAACAGCTGTTTACTGTCTTCATCTACAAAATCACCTGTCAAATTCTACTATTGCCTCCAGGGGGAAAAAAAGCCAACCCCAAGTGCCTCTGTGAGTTAATAAAATGCTCCACATGCAACACAGATATCGAGGCTCCCTTTCCCTCAACTGTAACACTTGGAGGTGGAGGTGATGCTGAACACCCCCTCTCGTGCAGGTTTGAATTCTGCGTGTTAAACTGCAGGGGAAAAGGTTCAGCCATGGCTGGGGGGTAAGGATGGGTGTTTGTAAGGATGGCTGTTTGTAAGGATGGGTGTCTGTAAGGATGGCTGTTTGTAAGGATGGGTGTCTGTAAGGATGGCTGTTTGTAAGGATGGGTGTCTGTAAGGATGGCTGTTTGTAAGGATGGGTGTCTGTAAGGATGGCTGTTTGTAAGGATGGGTGTCTGTAAGGATGGCTGTTTGTAAGGATGGGTGTCTGTAAGGATGGCTGTTTGTAAGGATGGGTGTCTGTAAGGATGGCTGTTTGTAAGGATGGGTGTCTGTAAGGATGGCTGTTTGTAAGGATGGGTGTCTGTAAGGATGGCTGTTTGTAAGGATGGGTGTCTGTAAGGATGGCTGTTTGTAAGGATGGGTGTCTGTAAGGATGGCTGTTTGTAAGGATGGGTGTCTGTAAGGATGGCTGTTTGTAAGGATGGGTGTCTGTAAGGATGGCTGTTTGTAAGGATGGGTGTCTGTAAGGATGGCTGTTTGTAAGGATGGGTGTCTGTAAGGATGGCTGTTTGTAAGGATGGGTGTCTGTAAGGATGGCTGTTTGTAAGGATGGGTGTCTGTAAGGATGGCTGTTTGTAAGGATGGGTGTCTGTAAGGATGGCTGTTTGTAAGGATGGGTGTTTGTAATGATGGGTGTTTGTAAGGCTGGCTGTTTGTAAGGATGGGTGTTTGTAAGGCTGGGTGTTTGAAAGGATGGGTGTTTGTAAGGATGGGTGTCTGTAAGGCTGGGTGTTTTCCTCTCAGTCCTGCTCCATGGAACATCTGCCCCCTGTGCCCATGGGCAAAGCAGCATCTGTCACCCCTGGAGAGCTACAGAACACAACTTCTGCCCAGGAAATGCACACACGTGAAGGACAAGAGGGATGCCAGCAGAATGGGGCTGTTCTGGGGGAACGGGGGTTCCTGCCCCAGCACCAGCTTGTCTCAGCAGTGAGCTGTGAGGAGTTTGTTCAGCTGGCAGGGCACAGGGAGCTGGTTCATTCCACGCAATGTGTGTGATGGGAAGGGTGCCACACAAGCACCAGAAGGAAACCAAGGGGCTCAGGGGCCATGCTGCTGGCAGTCTGAGCCCCTGGCATGGAATCACCAGGGGACAGCCCAACCTTCTGCTGATGGCCGGGGCTGACCCAGCAAGCAGCCCAGCAAAGGCAGCAGGCAGGAGAGACAAACACACAGCAGCTGAATTAGTTGTCCTTCACATGCAGATTCTCAGCTGAACGCTCTCAAAGGCTGTCTCAAGTGCTGCTGCTGTCCCTAATTTCAGATTTAGGAGAGGGGAAGGAGTTAATTATTGAAGGGCAGCTACGGGGAGTGGGATGCACAGCTCCTATTGACTTCCTTAATGGTGGTAAAATGTGCAAATCCTGCGGACTGTAGCTGAATTTAAATTACAATGATTACAAAATATAAAGCCTAAAAAAGAGGATTTATACATGAGCAGATTTAGCTGAGACACAGACTCCCTCAAGACCTACATTTTGTTTACATGCAAAGCAGACTGCGCCTCCTGAATGCCTAAATCCTGATGACAATTATTTATATATCTCACCGCCCTCCTAACGGGGCTCTGAACCATCATTCCTGCTGCTAAATGCCCTGGGGAGTATCTGCTGGTTATGGGTTCTTCCCTGTTTTCTGGCCATTGTCCAGCAAAGCACTTTGAGTGTGTAAACAGCCCTGCTGCCTTCAGAGGGGCTGCTCATATGATGCACAAGTCCACGAGGACACGTTGCTTAAACAGATCCATAACATCAACAGCAATTGCAATACATTTCTCTTGCTGCTTTCAGACAGGATTTCCATGCACAGCACAGAACTATTAACCTATTTCGTGTTGTCAGAGCTGGGGGACAGAGAAATGAAGTGACTTGCCCAAGGTCGTGCAGGAGTCCATGGGAGAAATGAGGACACAAACAATACACCCATGTTTAAATTGAGTCCTGAGGAGTTTGCAGAGCTCTGCCTGCTGTGTGAGGGAGGCTTTGAGTGCTCTGACACTGGAATAAAGGAGATCAGTGAGTTATATAGCAGGAACCAAATATTTTTAAAATTATTTGCGTCTACTCTCGTGTTAACCAGTCCAGATCCACCTCACCCAGAAAGCCCAATGACTCTTTAAGAAAGCTAAGAAATCATGAAATTGTTCTACACTCCTGATCCAGCTGCAGGAATAAACTCGAACACCAGCCATTATTCTAAATTATTTTAGAACAATCAGCACACAGTTACTTATAAGGGAATATTAAAAAAATGCAGTGCTATCTTTAACCAAAAACTAGCAGCCACTGTTCAGCACAAGCCTGCAGCCCCACGCAGAGCAGGTCCCTGCATTCCCTCTCTTATTTCCTCCTTCTCAATCTGAACACAAATTTGCACCAGGAAGTCCCCATCATGTACATTGCCATTTTACACCTCACTTTTTGGCTCTATTTTTAGAAATTCACTTTGCTTTCACGTTTAAGTCTGTTGCAACATTCTCGCTGGGATGCAGGTGAAATTTCTAGAAGTACCTTGCTGCCACCTTCCAAAGTGCTGGGGTAGCTCTGGGGTTTTCAAGAACACAAGTTCCTTTCAGACTCTGATTGCTTTCAAATGCCTCTGCTTTCTCCCAGGCACTGGGAATTCGAGGCCCCAGAAGTTCTGAAAATTCCAATAGGTGTCGGGCTGTTGAAATAACTGCTTTTTTAAATTTAGGTACTACAAACTATAGTCATCCAAGTATTTATGCATTGCTTCACTTGGCACTGCAAAGCCTAAGTGAAACAGATGGCCAGCTCAGGTTTCCAAAAGTGACTCAGATACTCAGGAGCCCGACTCACACAGGAAGTCAATACCAGTTAATCTTCCAAATGTCAAATGGCACTTTTGAAAATAGCACTTTCCATTACCAGCAAGGACCTGAAACTCTGTGCTTTTTAAATGTTTGCTTTGTACCAAGTAATACCCCAGGCTTCACCTGTCTGTCTTTTCGTGTTCAAAGGACAAGTGAGCACTTGGGTAATGCAGCCTGTGCAGGCAAATCAGCCAGTCCTGCAGCACTGTGGCTTTCTTCCTCTAAAGGACCCTTTGAGGCAGCAAGCTAAAGGCAAGGAGGAGAGAAATGAAGACTGAAGACACTCAGAATTAGCAGCACAGCCTTCCCCTGCTTGCCACAGCTTTGGCAGTGAAGTGCAGAGACTGCAAGCACCCCAGACTCGAGCTCTGGTCTTTGGGGGCTCATCAGTGTCCAGCAGAAATGTGAGGTTGGGCTGCATCAGACAAGCCTATAGTGGCAACAGGGCACTAATCCAGGGGCATGGCTGAGGTTTCTCTGCAGCCCATGAGAAACCAGCCAGCCCAGGAGAACAGAGCACGGGCAGCTTTCTGGGCATGGCTGGACAGAAGCAGCACCCAGGACAGAGTACACGGGGTTAAAGTGAATGTTCTGGATTCAGGAGATCAACCACTTCCCCCTTCTGACACAAGAGACCTCAGCTGGCTCAGGCCAAAGCTCTGCTTATGATGGGGACTTCCCAGGCAGCAGCAATTCCATGATCAGAGGTCACCCGAGAAACTTCCAGCCCAATTCTGCTGCAAAGGGGTAATTAATCAGATCAGTGTCCTTCCCAGAACCTGACTGGAACTGGAGAGGAACTGAGCTGAGTGCTTCTGGTATTTTTAACCTGGCATGCCAAGCAGAGGAATAAGGGCCATTATCTCAAGTATATATCTTAGGAGAGGGAGATGTTAGGGAGGTGATTTCTACCCACGTCAGTAACTCTCAGAGCAAAATGAGAGATGAATGTGCAAACTGCCTTAGAGAAGAGACTAGAGGGACACCAGTCCTACAAAGACTGTGAAGGTTAACTTTATACACCTTTAGGAAACTCTGGAAAGCCTGCAAGTTGCAGACCTGCAAATCTAGAGTTTTCAGGTATCAGCAGAAACAACCTGGGGGTCAGGTATCTACATGCCTTGGACAAATGTCAAAATGCTGTCACGGACTGAGGGCAATATGGAAACTGTTTCTATAGCCTGGTGAGTAGGAATGCACAGAAGGAAGCCAACACCAGGAATAGCATAGTGCAAACTATAAAATTGTAAGTGCATAGATCTCCCTCTAATAACTTCAATCTTTAGTCTTTGTTTAGCACTTTGCTGTTTTCAGTACAAAGAAAGAACCTTATGGCATCAGCCCCAGGAGAAATGTGACTTCCCTTAGAAAAAGAACAACCATTATCCTTTTGTATTCTCTTTGAAAAGCAGTAATTTCAATACTTTCTTTTAAAATTTAAGTTACACGTACTTAGCAAAGAGAGAATGACTGTTGACATATCTTTCCTGCATCTAATAATCTCTTCCTTTCACTTAAACTATCTTTTTCCCTGTAGAGAATTATTATCATTGAGCTCCTTGGAGTCTGACAATAATTGAGATGTTTTGGCTATTGGAGTCAGAAGCATTAAGATTTTAAAAAGAGCAATAAAGAGAGATGGAAGAATGAAATTGAAATGCCCAAATAATCTACACTTGATTACAATGAGAGAGAGAAAACTTTTAGAGGCTCAGGAGAGGTCTGGTCCATAACCAGTGCTCCAGAGCTGCTCCTTGTCCTTAATTCAATAACCACTCCATAACCAGGGCTCCAGAGCTGCTCCTTGCCCTTCATCCCTCACACTCACCCATGCTCATCCTCTCTCCCCAGGGTGTCTCCACCAGGATTTTGGCTGCCAGCCTCTGGTAAGAAAACCAGCAGCACTGACCCTCTGAGAGGGTGGAAACAAGAAGGGGCACCCAAGGGCCACAGCTGTGCTCTGTCCTGCTGCTGGGAAGAGGGAGGTGTCCCCAGGGCAGCACAGACCAGGCTGGGGTCCCACAAAAGGAGTTGGGGGCTACGATCAGCTAAAAGCTCTTGAACGTCAGGGGCAAGAACCTCGGCACTCCAATGCCTTGGAAAATTCCATCATTCCCTGCCTAAGGTGAAAAACCAGCAACAGCTATAAAACTGAAAGGTTTACACACTGTCCTGAATGTGATTTCAGTGATAGCTGGAATAGGTCTAATAAAAAAGCTAAAGAGAGTAGGAGCTGTTAACAATTAGTGACTAATTACATGTGTAGATGCTTAAATAGCAGCATTTCCAAATCTTGGAGCGTACATACTGTAAATCTTTCATGCAAAGGATTTGCAGAGAAAGGAATCCTCAAACCCTCTTTAACATCTTCAGTGGAACAAAAGATCTTTCTGTACACTCTCTGACATTACTCAGGAAACAGCAAATTATCTGATTCAATTGGCTCATGAGTAAAAGAGCACACAGCAATTAACTCCTTAGAAACCAAATCCCCCTTTAAGAGGACTTATATAAAAAATATTAAATACATAATAAAATAAGAAATGCAAGAATTTAGAACTAAGCATAGTCAAATACAGGAAAATATAAGAAAAAAATGTAAGATGGAACAGAAAAATAGTCTTAAATGTATGAAAAAAATTCTCATGCAAGGCTGAGCTACTCAGCAGTCATTAACATTACAAAGGGATGAAGTCTCCAACAATCCAAGTAATCTGAACAGATAAGTTACCCACCACAGTCCACAAAAGACATGGCTTCAAAGTAGGCAGGATTAATGGTCTTGCTTCCTGGCAAAATGAAGTCATGCTTGTGTATTTGTGAATAATTTTCCAGAAGGCAGGAACAGCTATAATAGAGCCTGATAAATACCTCAGCCAGCTGCTCACTCCACATGGGCTGGGGTTTATCTTGAGAGTGCCACTGAAACTAAGACTCTGCTCTGTGTCTCACATGAAAACTGGAAACACACAGAAAAGATGGCAAATAATAAAGAATAGAAATGATTTACTGTGCTTTGGTGGTTAAAGCACCTCAGCATCTGATGTGTGTGATGCCCAAACTCTGAGGTCTGGAAGAACTCTCCTGCTCATGCACATCCACGGTGTGCCCTTGCTCCAGGGTCAGTGTGTGACCCAAATTAAAGCCAAATGTTCCCACAAACACAGAGATGGCAAAGCTGCTGGACATTCTTCACCGAACACTGAATCAGGCTCCAAATGACAAACCTGGTTATTTCTTTCTATCCTCATAGCTGGCCTTAACTCCTGTTGCCCATTACAGACACATCTCTTCAAAATCAGTTGCTGAGGTCAGAGCAAAGCCAGGGAAATCAGGAATCCCCTGGGAGCAGATGGTGGTGAGCAGCTCCTACTCTCCCAACATTTAAGAAGTCAGAGCCTATTTATGCACAACACGTAAAAGCCACTTGCCCTCGAGTGTGCTGGCTTTGCTCTAAATGCACTCTGCTCTACAGCTCTGGGGATCTTGTGGGATTTTTTAGTTTAATAAACCCACAGCGAATTAATGTGTGATCCACAACAAATCTCTACTGATTTGCATCACTGAGGGTCGTGGCAATTATATCATGTTTGATGACTTTGTGTTTCATCTCACCTCAGCAACTCCACCAGCCCCAGAAATACGGAAGAGAACAGGAGAGGCTGCCTGCCAAAATAATTAACACAGCTTTAATTAACAGAACATGGCAACAATCCCCTTCTTGGGTGGCTCTGGGAGTGATGTTAGCAAAAGCTGAGTTTCTGGCCAGCTCTGAGTGATCAAGTCCCCTGCCCTTACCATGACATTTCCAGGTTAACTTCTCCAGGAGTTCTGCTGGGAATTTACCCTGCATTTAAACAATGTTTATCTCTAATGTACAGGAGTTTTACAGCTGGTGAGGAAATCACAGCAGGCGTAACCAAACTGTGGAACTGCACACATACAGCCAGCCAAACATCCCCAGCAATGAACAGATTCAGCTTTTAAATATTCCTTACCAGTCTCATTAAATCTCTGGGCATTTCTCAAGATAAAAATTGACAAATAGCATCTCCAAGTGGAGAGCCTCACCACGCTCCTGCACTTCCTCAGACATGACAAGAAACGCCATAGGAAATGATAATCACAAGCAATTAAAGCCTCCAAACCCAAGTGAACAATTGCTAAACTAACCAGTGAGATCCTGCTCCTCTGGGGATTGTCAGGGGTACTGGCTGAGCTCTGATTTGGCTGAAATCTTGTTCCAGTGGAGTGCAGCCTGCAGATCATACACATCACAGATTTCTCTTGCTCAGTACATCCCAGTGAATGAATTCCATGCCACACAGACACTGTGAATTCTGGCAAAGAGCAGATGTAAACACTGAAATTCAATGTTGGCCCATCAGTATTGCTTTGGTGGACAGGACACTTTGCTTTCCAAATCATCTGATGGCATTGCTAAATATGCCAGTCTCATTAAAAATAGTTGAAATAGGGATGAATTCAGTGTCTGAGGTCACTTGAGTACTCTGGCAGAGTCATTATTGAATTTCTACCAGTGTGATTACAAAGAGTGCGTGCTCAGTCCATTAATCTGCAGCATGGAAACCAAAAATCAATGGGGTGCTACTTCAAACTCCTTTTTGTAATAATTACCATCATGTATGAGGGTGTACACGTGGGAGTGTGGAAGCTGTTGTCACAGCCCTGGATGGAAAAGAGATCACCTGCTTTTCTGAGCTGTACAACAGAGAGGAGAAACAAGAGAAAAGTGAAAATTTATTCTAAACTTGGGCTGAAATTCAGTCTGCAAAGGAAATTTTGCTTCAGTGAAGACAAGGTTTCTTCCCTGGAAACTTAACTGGGACTGAACTTCCTGGCAAGCCATCAGGAATTCAGCACTGACTGATCCAAAAGCCTCTCTCCAACCAACATCTCAGGTTTCTTTAATAAACTCATTTCCCCATGAGATCACAGGCGTGTTGGTAACAGTCACAGCAAAGCTGTGGGAGTTTTTTGTGAATGACCAGGGACAAACCCCTCTACATTGTTTAGTGGAAATGGACTGATTTAAACCAGTCCTTGACACTCCTCATCCTCAGCCTTCAGAGCAACAGGGACTCATCACAGATTTTTCCAAGAAAAACTACTGACTTGCCTTGCTTAAAGAAAAAGTGCATCAAAAAGCGTTAGCAACTTTTGTATAATACTGCTACTGCCATTTCATTTTCCATTCCTTATTTTGAAAGCACTGCAAAAGGAAGTGCTTACAGATCTTAACTTCCACAGGTCCATAACTTCTACTCCAAGAAACAGGAGTCCAGGCACTTATTTAGCCAGGACTTGACCTTTTCTTGTGGAATTCACACACTTACCACCTTTCAAAAGAGCAGCCAGGCTCTACCTTGTTAAGCTTTCAGGCAATGCAGAGAATGCTCCAAACACTTCCTAAGTCCCCTCCAAGCCACCAACTCATGGGCAAAGCTCAACTCAGAGCAGGTGATTTGTACAAGCCCTTGACACAATGCCAGACACATCCAGCACTGATTTACACTTCAGGGACTGAGGCTGCACAGCTCTGAAAATAAAAGGCTGCCTTTTAAAATGTCACTATTTGCTGATATTCACCATGAAGTGACAGTGAAAAAACCCAAGATCTTCTGTCATTCCCAGAACGTGACATACCAGAGGTCTCCCTGCAGCCTGAGCTGGAGATAAATTATGATTTGCAAATGATGACTTAAAGAAGGCAGCAGACTAACTCCTCTCTCAGTGCAATGATCTCTGATACAAGACAGTTCTTAAACTACAGGAGTTGCTTTTTCTGTAACAGGCAAAGGTTTTTACTTCCTGAGCTTGTAAAAGGCCATGTACTATCCCTGCTTTAGTGTGTGAAACATGCAGGGGGAGCTGGTGGGAATCCATCCTCAGAGAAGGTCAGAAGCCGTGGGTTTTGCTGGGCTGTGCTCTGTCCAGCTTGAATTACACCAAGTGTTTTGTGTGTGCTAGCAGAGCTCACAGCTGGGAGTGTCTGCAGGGCAATGCTGCTGCTGCTCCCTGCAGCCCCAGGCACCTCTAGGGGGGAACAAATTCCTGATATCTCTGTGCCAGCCTGCAAAGATACCCGACTCCATTCAGGTGTCTGCAGGCAGAGACAGAGAATGAACCAGGTAAGGGGTGTGATTTTTGGTGTGTGTGATTTTTGTTGGTGTGTGTGTCATATTCCGGGACCCTGCTGGAGAGGAACAGCAGTTAGGAGTGCAGGGGACACTTTAAAAAGTCCTGGAGAGCTGTAGGACAAAACCCAGCAATTCCCAACACCCTTCTACAAAGTCAGCTGGACAAGAGCAGGGTTTTCTACACCTGAGATGGGAGAGAATCAGAGAAGCAAACGCACCTGGGCTGATGCACTAACATCACCTGGCACATCAGCCCTTCAAGCTGTGCCTGTCCAGCCACCCCTCACTGCACTGGACAAGGAGCTCACTGATCACACACCAGGGCAGCTGGCAATTGAACCATTATGTAATAATTTCCCACCTGTTCCATGGAGCAGTCTCTGTTATTATATAACAAAAGAAATAGAGATTTTTATCAGTACTTTAAATAGGCAGTAACACATTAAACCAAAGTAACTTTTGATTGGAAGAGTAAATCTCAGTAAGCCAGTGCAGAAACAAATGGCTGAGATGTTTAATATGTTATATTTTGTGTAAGGAATGGAAAGGTTTCAGATAAATGGTGGTACTTCACCACTGTTAGCTGGTCAGCTGTGACTGATCTGACAGAGACACGAGATGGAAAAAATATTTTAAATAATTTAATTGTCTTTTGTGATATTGTAGCCAGCTTTCCAGAGGTCTCTGCTCACCACTTTTAAGTGTCTTTAGCTCAGAGGAGTTTTGTTATTACAAAATTCCTCAAGCACAGAGGGCTTACATGTGTAAGAAACATATTTCAATTCGCTTCGCCGAACACTTACAAAGTTCTTATTCACTTTATTCTTGAAAGCTTTGGCTTTTGGCACTTTTTCCTAAATTTTCTCCATTCTTTACTGCCTGACTGATTTATTTCCTGTGCTGTGAAAGTTCCAGAGGAAAGCAGAGTTGCTTGGCAGCGTGATGTGGTATTGCTGAACTCAGCTGTTTGTGGCTCTCAGCAGATGTTTCTGCTTCAAAGGCAGGGGGAGAAAAAAAAATACACACGCACAAATTCCTCCTCCCCATCTTTTGTCTCTTATCTTGCCCTGCTCCAAATCACAAGGAAGGCTCTGTCACAATAGCAGCTAAGCCATCCAGTGTCACACAGAAATGAGGGCTGCCCTCGCCCCAGAGCAGATTCAGAGTGCAAAGAGGAAAGGAGCAGAAGCTCAGAGCAGGGATGAGCCCATCCCTGCACCAGAGCATCCCTGTGCTAACTCCACTGTGAGTTACAGCTTACTGACACGGGGATTGCTGCGTGCAAGGGGCAGGAGATGCCAGTGGGACAGGCAGCTTTTCCTCCTGCATATTCCAGGAGTGCCTCAGAACACCCTCCCGAGCCCGAGGGAGAGCTGAAGAGCAGACTGCGTGTTTGCAGGTCGCTCTTGAGAAATGATTACCTTGTCAGAGAGTCAGAAAATCCTCTGACCCTGGGCATCAGGAGTTACAGTCATTATTGAACCTGTCCATCAGTCTGGATGGATGGAGAGCTGTTGTCCCATTATTCCATGAGTGCACATCCATTCTGTTTGTGTGGGCTCTGCTCTGTTTACATTCTAATGAAATAAAACAATACATCCAACCTGCCTGGGAAGCAGGGCAGGCACTGGCTGCAGCTCTCAGCAAGGCTGGGTTACTGCAGGCATTGACTGAGCCTCCAGCATTTGGTTTTGATAAGCATGTAAAGAGCTCTTCCAAATGATACAAATTTACTATGCAAACAGATTTGATGCTTTCATTTGGGCAAGAAATATGTGAAGAATGCCCTTTCTCTTGAAGCTTCAGCCCTGCTGCTTCTCAACAGACCCAGGAACTCCAAAGTAGATAAAAAAACAAACAAACAAACAAACAATTATTGCAACTGAAAGTTCTGTAGAGATCATGGAGAGATCTCTAATGCATTTTCTTATCTCATCTCTACTAATTAATTTCTTCTCTTAGATAAAAAATCTCATGGGCATGCCTCACTCCTTGGCTAACACTACTTTAAGTTATGTAGGAAGATTATTGTAGTATTTTTTGAATGGTCAGGACTAAATCTAACAGTGGTTCTGTTGAAATCCAACAGATTCATCCTCCATCTTCTGTCCTCCATCCTCCCTCCTCCATCTTCTGTCCTCCATCCTCCATCCTTCATCCTCCATCCTCCATCTTCTGTCCTCCATTCTTCCTCCTCCATCTTCTGTCCTCCATCCTCCATCCTTCATCCTCTGTCCTCCATCCTTCCTCCTCCATCCTTCATCTTCTGTCCTTCATCCTCCATCCTCCATCCCTGCTCCTCCATCCTCCTCCCAGCTCGGGGCTTTGATGAGCCCTGCTGACATCCAAGCAGCACAAGAGGAGCCATGTGAAAGGCTCCTTTGGGAAGGCACCTTCTAACCCCAGCCTGGTGTGCCCTGGAGCAGACACTGTTCCAGGCACAGCTGGCTGCTCCTCGTGGGTGTGTGCAGATGTCCAGCGTGTCCTGGCACGTCCCCTGCCCACTGGAGACATCTGTGCCCTGATGTGACCTGGAGCAGGCATCCTACCCAAGAGAAACCTCCCAGTGCAAGGCCAGCAGGCGAAGAGGTTCTCTGGGAGATGAGATGAGCAAGCAGGGAGGGAAGGATGGCTGAAGCAGCAGCTGAAGGCTCAGCTGCAGCTCCTGCTGCAGCTCTGGACACCACACACACGTTCCCAGTGGCACTGGAAGCACACAGATGCTCAGCACAAGAATGACTCACGCTGGAAGCTCCCAGGGCTGCTCCAGCCACTTGCCAGCAGCCTGAAATGTGCACAGTGCTGCCAACAAGGGGCCAGAATTATGGACTTGTTGAGCTTGGGAGATTTTAATTAAGGTTGTTGAGTCCAACCACCCTCCCAGCACTGCCAAGTCCATCACCAAAGCACACCCCCAAGCACCACTCCCACTTGTTTTTCAAATAGTCTGGGGACACCTTCCCTGTTCCAGGGCTTGACAACCCTTCCAGTGGTGAATTTTTCCTCATATTTTTCCTCATATCCAATCTAAACCTCCCGTGGTGCAATTTGAGGCATCTCCTCTTGCCCTGCCTGAGCACACACCTGGCTCATGTTCAGCCAGCTGCCAGCCAACCCCTCCAGGCTCTTCTTCCAATTTTCCCTTGAATTATGGAGGCTTCATTCTGCTCAGCTGAGGGCATTTAGCACCTCAGCCTCTTCCTCATCCTTTGTCACAGTGTTTCCCCTCACATCCAGTGAAGAATGGAGACTCTCCTGAGCTCTCCTTTTGTTCATACATCCATATACAATGCCTGCTCATACGTGAATTTCTTGTAAATGAATGGAAATTGTTTCTGTTTCAGGGTTTAATGGTGTAAGACACCAATTGCTGGTGCCTTCTTCCCAAAGTATCTCTGCAGTTTGTACAGCTCAGTCCCTACAGACACAGATGTGACCTCCTGCAGACACGTACAACTTCCCAAGCATCTACAGCAGTGGCAGGTGCCACCTCAGCTCTGCTCCTGCCTCAATTACCAGTCAGAAGGATAAACAATTGGGCACGAACAAATCCTGACCCACAAGCACTAAACCCCTGAATCTGGTGAGAACCCTGCTCTCTGCCCGGGCTGCAAGGTTTTGAGGTCAGCAGGCACCACTCTGCTGAGCTCTGCAAACCACTCTGACCCAAAACTGCCAGGGCAGGGTGACCCAGATTCTGAAATAATTAATAACATCTTCCCTGCTCATAATGTGTGACTGCTCTTGTCTGTTCACATCCTGGGCACGGGCTGGCTGTGTTCTGCTGCAGGCAGACACACTCCACATGGCTCACACTTCTTCAAGCCTGACTCACGCTGTACATACACACTTTACTTTTGTTTTTCAATCACAAGGGAACTGATTTCACTGACATCCTTGGCAGCATATGGTGCTAGCAGACAGAGCAGGGATCTGCACAAATAGCAGCGGCTTTGTTGCTTTCCTCCACGTGCTAATGACACCAAACACAGCCTGGTAACGTAATTCCTGTTTCCACGGGCAGGCAGAGATACCCAGACAGGGCTCAAAACCAGCCACAACGAGCCCAGCCCAACAGAAGGTGCACATGTGGCACACGAGAGGGAGTAAGTGGCCGTGGCACGGCCTGAAACATCACCACAACATCTGGAAGCACTCTTCCCCAGCCTGCCTCTGTATCAGACAGATGGCTGCAGAGTAAGCCCACAGGCCTCTCCAAAGGTTCAAGGCCAAGAGGATGAAGTGCTCCATCACAGCAGTTTTCCATTCTGTCAGTGTTTCTAAACCTCTCTGCTCTCCCCCACTCGGTTTCTCTGCCTGGCTGGCAGAAACCTGCGGTGCTGGGTGACTCCAGTGCCCTACTCAGGGGCACAAGTGCCAACCCAAGGGCAGCTTGTTCCAGGACACCCCAGGCTTGCAGCAGCAAGAGGAGTTAGGCCTAGATCAGACTCAGCTCCAGGATGCTCTGGTGCTTTGGCTTTGGCACAGAAACCAGCCTAAGAAATTCCCCGAGCCCTCCTTGCTCCCACCCTGCACCCTCCTCATCCCCACAGCTGGCAGCAGTCCAGGGCTCTGCTGCACTGAAGTTTGATATTTTAAAAAGCAAACAGCACAAATACCCCTTGCTCTGCCTTGGAACAGCCCTCCTGCCCTTGGGGCAGCCCAGAATAAGCTACCCAGAAGGCAGGAGCCCTTCCACTGGGCTGCTCTCAGTGACTGGTACCTCACAGATCACACGAGCCTTAGGCTGGGACCGAGGCAATGCTGAGAGATGGAGCTGGCTCCAGGACTAACCAAAAATATCCTTTGTTTGTCTACCCCAAGCACACACAGCAAACCTCCAGAAGCAGAAGCAACAAAGGAAAACAAGCAACCAAGCAGTTGTCTAAGCCTTGTTTTCACCAATCAACACTGTTGTTATCCTCATCAATAGCTACTTGAGTCTCAGCAGAAACTGCATTATGAGGCACACAAACATTGCTGATTTCAAGCTGCTTGCAGTTACTTGCCATAGTTGCAAAGCCTTTTTGAATAATTTTAAACTAAACTCTGGCTCCTGGCTTGAGCACCACAAAGTATTTCTTAAAAAAGTAAGGAAGCGTGACCCACTTAAATTCTCCAAAGGTAATGGTAAACAATTACTGATGTGATGTATCTAAAATATCTCTTGTGTTCTATTATTTATATAATGTGAAAGGTGTATTAGCTGCTGTTGCATTCAGACTCAAAGTGCTTCTTTCAAAATGCTTACAGTGTAATTATATCCACACACTAATGACAGAGAAATGTGCAAGAAAGGAAAAGCTGGGAACAAAAATCAGTATTTTTCTTGAGTCTGGGCACTTGTCTCTAGGGGTGTGAAGGGGAAAGAGTGCAATGGTTCTCCATGGTGCAGCAGGGAGATTTCTGAGCAAACACAGTGGAAAACTCCTTCTATTACACAAATTAACCAACAGATCTGTGAGCTTTGCTGCAGGGAGGATGAGGCAGTGCTGGCACCCCAGAACTGCTCCTCACAGCCACACTGACCTCGGTGCAGAACTGCACATCCCCTCTGTGACCCACCCTGCTGAACCAGCCTGGAAGAGCTGCTGGCAGCACAGAGAATTCCCACCAGGGCTCACAATTAAATCAGCCCAATGGAGTGTCTGTGCTCTGTGCTCAGGGCTCCAGAGACCCTCAGGGACTCAGTAATGCCCACTACACCCTCAGGGCTCCCCACCCAGCTCTTCCCTGTACACAAACATTTCCCTCAAACCAAGGCTCATCAGGCTTTCAGAAGGCAGCAACTATTTACATGCACAAATGAGAGAGGCATTAATTAAAACATTGAGTTTTATTTGCATAATTAGTGCCAAAAATATTTTTATGGGTTAATTAGACTTCATGCAAATTGGATTGAAGAGATTTAATTTGGGGTTTGATAACCTGACTATTATAGTTCTGCAGTTGCAAATCTGCTCAGAGCTGCATGCTGTTCTAAGGTATATCCTCCCTTTCAAACTGGTGTAATTTTTACTCCTGGCAGCCTCAAATGATGCATTTTTCCTTTCCCTTTACCAGTCCTGAGGAAGGTTGACCCTGGTTTGATGCCAGGTGCCCACTAAAGCAGCTCCATCTCTCCCCTCCTCAGCTGGACAGGGAAAATAAAATACAATGAGAGGCTCAGGGTCGAGATAAAGACAGGGAGAGATCAGTCACCAAGAGAAAACACACTGAATCACAATCAGCTCCTGCAAGAGGAGCTTCTGCACTTTACACATGTCCAATACTTGGGCACAGAGGACAGAAGTTAAAATTAGTTAAAATAAAAATATAAAATAAAAGTTCAAATGCTCAGGCTCTCTGTGCCTGAAGGTGTGGTACAAAGCAATAACAAAGCACCCACCAAGGATTCCCTGATGCTGCTCCACGAGCCCAGGTTTGTGGCTAACAGCAATCACAGAGCTGGGGCTGTGATCCAAGTGTTGTTTGGACCTGTACAGTGGGAATTTCTCTGCATGGACTAAGGTACAGCAGCGTTGTGAGAACTCATTATAATTCCTGGGAAGAATAAAAGGATTTCCACTGAAAACACACAACTTCACTGTGTGGAAGACAGCCCTGCTGATGGAGGAAGCCCTGCCTCCGTGCTGTGGAACAGCCAAACACAGCAAACAGGGAGGCAGGGGCAGCCCAGCTCATCCCAGAGCTCCCCTCAGGCATCACCCAGCAGGCCAAAGGAACCTCCAGGGCTGGAGGAATGCAGTTTGCCACCAGGATTCTGCTGGGTCAGCCATGGGAGGTGTGAATTACCCTGCACACTGGAAGAACTCACTGCTTGCTCCGTGAACCAGCCCCACAGGCTGTGCTACACTCGGAGAAACAAGGTCAAAACTACCAAGCCAGAAAAAGTAAAGGCTCAGTAAAACCCTTGGAATTAAGAATATTCGTATTGCTGCCAAAATGACAGCACTCCCAGCCCCAATGTAGGTCTATTCTATTAATTTTTTCCTTTGAACTGATGAATTTTATTACCCATTGCAGGTCAGCAGATGGTACCACAGCTGCCCTGAGTGTCTCCACCTTTCCAGGCTGCAGGTTTAATAGCTGTGAGCAGTGCTGATATGAGCCTGAAGTCCTTCAAGCCCTGAATGGTACTGTGGACATAAATGAGTTTAATGTGCCGAGAAGATGAGGTTTCATACCTGTTCCTGGAACTTGGGGCTATCCTCTGACACATGACTGTGGTGGTGGAGTGCTTGCCACCATTGCCCACCTCCTGCTTCACGTCCCACTGCCGGGGGTCACTCGTCCTTGCAGCCAGGATGTTCACACCTTTCTTCACCTTTGCCCTGTGGGAAACAGCAATGGGGAGAGGTTTAGGCTCATTCAGGGATCTCTGGATGCAGCTCAGGCACGGGAGTCTCAGCAGATCAGTTTTAAGGTGTCAGATGTGTTTCTAACCCAGCAGTAAATAGGAGAGTGATCTGTGAATGCAGACCTATGGCAACATCACATTTTTTTGGACAGGCCCTTTATATGTTCTGCTGGAGTTAGGAGTCAAACTGAACCTGTAGCAAACCTGCACTCAAGGGTCTTTTCTCTATTCAGGCAGTATTTTTTCCCAAAGAGAAGCTTGTCCCAACACAGAGGACTGGCATGTTTGTCTGTGTGCCTCATCACTGCACAGAGGAACACTCCACTGGAGGCTTTTTAACAACCCAATTTTATTCCAGATTACATTTTTCCAGGTATCAGTGGACAGGTTGCTGCTCCTCTGCCTGACAATTTCCTCTTTCCTACAGATTCCCAAGGAAATTTCTGTGTGAAATCTCCAGCCTGGAGAGAATGCAGCTGTTGGTTGAGACAAGACTTTGTAACCCAGAGATGTTCTTACAGGATGCAGATTTCTGCCACTCTCAGTTGTTATGCCCTGTGGAAAAGTTAACTGTATTTACCTAGTGATGCTAATAACATCAGCAACAACTGCGTGGAAGGTTAATTACAGAACACTTGCTAATTAAAGAGCATTTGTACAAAGAATTCTCAGCAAAGGTGTTTGGGTGCAGAATGCTGAACTGCTGATGCTCAGCCCTACCACAAACACCAGGAATGGGGCAGATGAAGAGTTTGAAGACAGCAAGGGACAAAAGGATGATGAGTAAGTAGGGAGGAGGAGGAGGCCACTGAGGAGTCCCCAGCCCTGTGAGCAGCGTGGCCTCATCCTCAGAGAAGAAGGGAAAGGGCTGCCTGACCCCAGCTAACATCACAGCTCACAGAGGCTGAACTGAAAATCACAGTTTTCTAAAATATTTATGCAACACAAAATGTTAGTTACTGAGCAGAAATCATCATCTAGCAAGACGCTGGTATCTTCTTGACATTTCTGAGGACTTGGCACCTAAGTTTCTTTAAAAAACTGATCTTTCTGCATCGTCAGCCAGTAAAACACTCAAAGGCTGTCATTAGGAATGACTGAGAGTACCTGTCTTCTTGCAGTTTTTCAACAAAACACAATTAATTTAAGGTATTGAAAAAGAAAAGCTGATTTTTTTTTTTCCTTCCCAGTATAAAAGCATCAAAGATTAATTCTCTCATTTGTAACATGAAACACCATGGAGCTTTACAGAACCCCGTGTTGCTCTGGTAAGAGGAGCCTGATGAATCTCTCAGCCTTCAGCTGAATTACTCAGAAGCAAAAACAGAAAGGCAAAGGAAGAATCAAATCCATTCCTGAAGGTTCATTAAAGCTTTAAGTCCCATTAGGTTTTCCAGTATATTACAGTTCAGATAAATGAACAATAAATAAGTGTTTCAGTCTTTATAAAACACTCCTGCCAATCTCGAAGCTGTGTAAATCCATCAGTATTTCTATGGTTATCTGTATTTTAGGAGATCTTTGGATGCATTTTAGGACACTGCAATTTAGCAACTGGAGAGAAGTAAAACCTCATTGTTTATACTTTGTTCAGCTGCTCCTTGAGACAGGCCCTGAAATGACAAAACACCACTCAAAATGAGGCTCCCGTGCTTGGATTTTCAACAGAGTTACAACTCTGTCAGCAGCTGCAAATTGCTCTTTCCACCATGGAGCCTGACACAGTCAATACCTGGGCTCCTGTTAATTAGGATGGACGCTGTGGATGGCAAGGTTAGTGGTCAGAGACACTGCCAGAGGACCAGAGCATGGCTGCAATGCCATTTTGTTAATTAACTACGGGATGGGGCATTAAGTTGAGTGGTTTGCACATATGCCATTATATAAAGCCCATTAAAAAAAAAATTCCATCCCAGGGTAAAGTAGGTTATGTTTAGGGAGAAAAATCAATGTTGTGATTGCACTTAGGACTGCAATGAGGGTATGAACACCCAGAAGACTGAACTTCCGAAATAAATATGCAGAAGCACAATTTGCAACTCTCCCTTTAAAAAGGGCATTGAGTTTTACATAACAAGGTCAATGGATGAATCAGAATTAAGTCAGACAGAAATGAGCCCCACACATTTCCAAATGCAACCTGTACATATGCTACAAATGTTTTCACTCCAATTTTTATTTACTTGGTGTTTGAGTGCTAGCAAGGAAAAGTCTATTTCATTACTCACCAAAGATTTGTTGACCTTGTTGGATGCTTGTGATTAAATATTCATTTTTTAAAATCAATAGTGCCAACTTTGTACATAAAAATCTGTAAGTTATACTACCTCAATAAACCCCAGGACCGAGGACCTGGAGGCCAAATGACTCGACAGCCTCCTGTATTTCCCCACCTAACCTCAGAGTGTTTATAAATGTACTGTGTTTGCTAAAGGGTGACAATAAATGGAGAGGACAAACAGCTGAGGTGCTCCAGCTTTCCTCGGGGTGGGGTTCCCCACTGCAGCTGGGAAGTTCTTTGCTGTTTCTGCTTATCCATAAGTAGATGGTTGTCCTCACACAGAGGCTTTTCTGCACAGCTCCACGGCCTGCAAGCTTCCACCAGCCATCATTTGTCAGCTTGGACCTCCACCCAAAGTGGAGCCAAAATCTTCCCCTCCACCGTTATTCTAAACAACCTCCTGGGAGTGTCACTAAATCTAAAATTGAAAATGCACAAAACCTGAGGGCAGCAGCTCGTTCATTTGAGGGCGATGGCTGTGAGCTGGGAGTTAAGCCCAGCTTTTGATCTGGTGAGAAAGCAAAGCTTGGATGGGAAGCTGGAGCCCAGCCCAGCAGAGCTCAGCTCCAGCCCTCACTGGGGAAGGAAGGCATTCCCCATTCGGAATGGGGCTCCAAGCTCTCTGAACACGTGGCACCCAGAACAAGGGGAGATTTTCTTGCTTGAACTTCTGAGGTTATTAACTCATAGCACAGGAAATCTCTGCCTCAGCTCTGTCTCAAAGTAACTGTCTCTCTTTAAATCTCTCAAATGGAGAATTAAAAGATTCTGCTGGCGAGCAGAGCAAGCAGCATCTCAAACATATTACAGAGAGTCTCCAGCAGCTTACCCAGGAATCATTACTTAATTTGTGCCGAGACCAAGTAAAACCATTTATTTACTCACACAATCACACTGCAAATGTGCAATTTCCAAGCAAATATTTCACTTTCAACTTGAAGCTTTCAGTTATATACAAAGATTTTCATTTAGCACCTCACCTTCCTAACATGTCAGACCTAGAAATGGTGCTTCTAATTAATGCATTCTGATCAATTGCAAAAGAAAATCTAATTCTTTCATTTCACTATCCTCAAATTACAAGAAATGTCAGCAGTATTTAGATATAATACTGTACAGCTATTAAAGACAGCAACCAAAAGGCAATTGAATCAGCAACAGCCAGAGCTGGAGATGTGACTTATGATTTAAGGAGCTCAAATTATAGCTTCCTATTTAAATTTAAAAGTTAATCTCGCAGAACTGCTGTGCCATGGAAGGGCTGTGCTACCTGCAGCAGTGCTATGGAGAGGGCAGACTGCTGAGAGCTCCCACCAGCCCTTCCCATGCAGGATTCTGCTGATTGTGCTAATTAGTGATGAGCATCACCCCCGTCACTGCAGAGGAATGATGCTCAGAGCACAGGCCCAGGGGAGCTGCTCTGTCTGGGACACAGCTCTGGGCAGCACGGGGAGCTGGGCACATCCCTGGCTGCCCTGAGCCTGGCACGCTGAGCTGGCAGCATCCAGAGCTGTGGCTCGCTGCAGGAGCAGGGAAGCAGCAGTGCCAGTGCCTGGAAGTGCAGGAGTGGGGCTGGAGGGGGAACAGGGCCATGCCCTTGGCAGCAGCAGGACCAGGTGTTACTATGATATTTCATGAAAAATCCTTTGCTAGGATTTTCCCCTCCTGAGGAGCTGGGAGCCTCAGGAAAGAAATGTAAACAATAACTGTGTGCTGCTGTGGAATGCTACAGGTGCATCTTCCATTGCTCCATGTGGATTGTTTTCATTGATGACCAACCACAGCCTCCTGTGCCCAGGCTGTGAGCAGTCACAGCATTTTGTTATGCCTTCTATTCTATTCTTGTTCTTTGTAGCGCTCTGATCAATCTTTTCTCTCTGTTCTTTTAAATTTTAATACAATATAGTAAAAATATAAATTTTAATATAATATAGATCATAAAATAATAAATCAACCTTCTGAGAAAATGGAGTCAAACCTCGTGTCTCCACACATGGGGAGTCCACAACAGCCAGGTACTCACGCTGCACTCCAAGCAATGCTCACACAGCAGGGCTGCTCTGAGAATAAACACCCAATTCCTGTAACCAGCGAGCTTCAGAGTGTCTGGAGAGCTGTCCAGACCCCCAGCCCTGTGCTTGCTGCCAGGCTGTTTGTTTTCCATGGGTTACAGCCATCCCTGGTAAATGCCACGCTGCTCCCTCGTGTCCCCGATGCGGACACTGCTCTGGGTCTCTGCAGCCCGCACCTGCTGCCCAAAAAAGCATCCCAAACTCAAGCTCGGGGCCAGCTGCAGCTCGGTGGGTCCTGTCCGGGCTGTCCCCAGAGGATGCTCCTGCTGCACAGCGAATCCCAGCAGCTTCAGCTGAACAAATGCTGACCCCTTTTGGTCAGTCTCCTCCGAGCCTCGCTGCTTCTCCACGCTCTCCTCTTTTAAAAACCCCTGACTCTTCTGGCTGCAAAGGTCAGGCTGTAAGAATTCCTTCAGTGGCTGCTGAAGCCCAGGGCAGCTCTCCTGGTGGCTCGCTGCTGGGCTGCACGTTACAATTAAGTCGCAAAACTTCATGAGTTCTGCCAGAAAAATTTCAGCTTCTTCCTGCCATGATTCACTCCTCTCCTCCTTTGTTCCCAGAGTAAATCAGGAGATTAAAGCCAGCTGCAGAAACCCATAAAACCCAGGCAAGGGACTGACCAGAGCAATTAAGCAAGATTTGTTTTATTAAGTAAATATTTTTCCTTTCATCTTTCTGTATGAAATGAGTCGCTGGATCTCTCTGCAGCTCTGAAGGAACAGGACAAACATCTGCCTGCAAAACATCACTCATGAAAAGCTGAGAAGCCAGAAGTGGAACAGAAGATGCCCTGGTTTGCTGGGTCAGCCTTTCAAACATGATCCCTTCATTTGCAGAGCACACGGACAGGGTAAGTGTGATTGAGTAGCTTGGCTCAGCTCAGGGAATTTGGGATCAGGTATTAGCTCCAGCTTCCTGCTGGGCTCCACACAGGATCCCTGTCTATCATCCCACTCCCATCCCACCAGAGCTCTCTGTGGCCACTTCTTTCCTACTGAAATTTTAATTTACAAGCCACAAGCCCACGTCAGCAGGAAAAGAGAGCTCCTCTCAACTGCAGAATTTAGGTACTAAATGGATCAGGTAATGAATTACTGCTAATAGCAGCATTTCAGATCTGGTCCCCAACTCAGGAGCTACTGCAAAGGGCCATCCATGCAAGAATCATCAGTAAAAGCAAAGAACTTGCTGCTCAGAGCATCCTCTCTGCTTCAGGCATTTCTCTCTCATGGTGTATCCAAAAAAGGCCGTCAGGAAACCACTTTTGTAGAAAAAGAGAAAACAGCCTTTAAAATGTCAAAACAGCTAAACGAGGTACACAGCTCTTGCTCTTCACTCCTCACAATTTTCCCTTCACTTCCAATAGATCACAAGGTTGGTCTATTTGAAATGACTTTGGAAAGGATAACATGTCAAAACAAAACAAATGGAAACATTTCACTTTGAAAATGAAGTAATAAAATCCTTTGAGAATCTCCAAACCAGAATGCTTAAGCTTCTTGAACACAGGGAGCAGCTGAGGCAGATTTCAGTATTTCTGAAACCTCCTAGGTCTGGCAAATTGGGCTAAATTCATCCTCCCCAAAACTTCATATTCTGGTGACTTTCATGTCCATCAAAATTATACAAATTCTCCCACTGCCAGTGAGGAGTCCTGGGATCTAAAATAGCTCAAGGGCTGATCTTCTGTAGAGTTTCTTACATAACTGAAATTCCCTGAGACCCCTGGGAAATCAGCTGTCTTCTCCTTCAATAGCAATAGGTGCTTCATATCCCTTAGGAAGCTCTGAAGAGCTCAGCTGCAAGGCACGAGGTGGATGCTGTCAGCTGTATTTTAGTTGGTTTTATTTTTTTTTTCCCCAGAAAAGAAATCCAAGGTATTTTGGGATGCTCCAGGGACAGAGTTTTTTGGGTTTTGGGCTGATATCTGTGGTTAACTCTGCGTTAACATTACCAGCTCTCTTGAGGAATCAGGTTTCCCATTACTGAGTTTTAAAAGAAAAGGAAAAAGAGGTGCTTTCTGTGAAGTCTGGATAACCCTACCCGAGGCACAGTCAGTCACTGAACCTAACAGATCTCATGGCAAAGCTGCTTTCTCCAGCCCTGAATTTTGATAGCACTAGTTAGGGGGTTAGAAAAGGTGTGAGGGAGTGGGGAAATCCTAAAAAAATCTATAGATAAAAGCAGGATGGAAGTACACAACACAGAGAATCTGGATTTGCCATCCAAGCTGCGAGGAAAGCCAGTCTGAATTTACAACCTGCTAACATCCTGCCTCCAGCAAAGACAAACACTGCAAACTCCTGAGCTCCCAGCAGCTGTCACTGAGCTGCTGCTGCTGCACTGAACTCAATTCCTGCCTGCAGAGAATCACCCCAGCAGCACCAGAGCCCTGCTCAGGGCAGCACCCACCCCTGCAGCAGCCTCACAGCTCCAGGCAGTTCTCCTTGCCCTCTCTGCCCTGAGTTCCTTTTCTGGGACCACTCTGGTGGCAAACCTGAGCTCAAATGATCAGAGCAGCAACAAGGCAGGAGACCAGATGGGCCAAAAGCAAAATCATGCCCCAAATAGCTCCACACACACACACACCACACACCTTCCCTTGCCTGTCCCCAGTGCCCAGCCCCAGGAGTTCCTGTGGATGCAGCAGCTGTGCCAACCTCACTGTCTGACAGGAAGGACAGCAGGCTTGGACATTTATGGGGTTTTGAGCCTCAGTTCCCAGCACCACTGGCAATGAATCCTCACAGTTAATAAGAACTGAAGGAGAGGGAAAAGTGAAAGCAGGAGAGAAGTGTTTTCAAGAACATGAATCCCTCCTTTTTCCTTTTTCCAACACTTGACCTGGCATGCCAGGATAGAAAACCCCAATCCTGGGCTGGAAGGATGGAGATCCCCTCCTGACAAACTGTCCCAGGATGGCACAGGAAATGCTCCTTTCCCAGAATTTACAATGCACATGCTAACCAGCAGGTTTGCTGATTAAATTATCAATATCATTTGAGACAGGGGACAAGGCCAGTATGCTTAGCCCTCTTTTCACTGCCCTTTACCTTTTACTTGTGGAATCAGCAAAAAATCTGGGTTCCCAAGAAATGCAGGGGCATTACAGAGCAGACCAAAGTCGTGCAGTGCCTGAGGGGGGTGTGCAGCAGTGCTCTGAAGGCTCTGCTCTCCTCATCCCAAGCACTGGGGATGCTGACCTCAGCTGACATGGGGACAGTCTGAGTTTGCAGTTTCCATCTCCTCAAAGGGTGAATGAGTAGCAAAGCTCTTTTCTGGTCTGAAACCCAAACAGACGAATGGGTGAGTGACAGATCCATCTCAGGCACTCTTCAAGGAAGGAAAGAAGTTGCAGCATAATCACATGCAGGTAAAATCCCTGGGCAGCCTTTGCTGTGGGATCAGTATCTGGGTGAACACTCATTGAAGAATTCATCACATGGGGAGACACTGGAGACCAGGCTGGCTGCTTTGCTGTCACAAAGGCAGCTGGAATAATCTTTCTCACACCAACACATGCCTGCTGAGAGAGGCAGCAGAGACAGAGATGGGTGTTGTGTAAATAAAAATCCTACCAGGGTGAATCCAGAGCACAGATTCAGCTGCACATGCTAAACACAAGCTCGTGGATCTATTTTATAGGACCAGAGACACTTTTTAGATAAGTAAATGCTTGGAGATTATATTTCCCTACTACACCCAGTTTCTATTATTACCAGAAAAATCTCTAAGCTGCATATTTGTGACATTCCCCCAGCTGGCAGAGCAACAGCAGTGCTGAGGAAAATACTTACTGTTTGCAGTGGTTATTAGGATTATTACTTAGACCCCAAGTGACTTTCTGAAGTAATCTTCCCATGCAGTCCCTTTGTGGTTTTAATCCCATCCTCACTCCCCTTCAGCAGCTGCTATGAATACAGCTTTGCCATCAGCCACGGAGCTCCAGGGGCTGTGTTTCCTTCTTCCCTGAGGGAAATCATTTTGCTGAGATCAGCTGCTGGGAAGAAGAAGGGGCAAACGTCCTCAAAGCAGTGAGAAAGAGAGGAGCCTTCCACCCAAGCAGTTGTTTGACACACAGCTGTCCCAGCAGCTGAGGGAAGCGCTGCTGGTCACCGGCTCGGGAGCAGCTCTGTCTGTGTCACCTTGTCACTGTGACTGACACTGACTGCAGGGTGGGGGCATCACCAGAGCCCTGGGAGCCCCCTGCAGCCCCCAGGGCTGTGCTGGCTCTGTGTGTGCCCCAACCCATCCTGCTGCTCTCCCTCCCAGGCCCAGGGAGGCTGGAACAGAGTCCAGAGTGAAATGAATAAAGCAGGGATTTGTTAAAAGGCTTCAAAGGATGCACCTTGGGCAGTGCAAGAGCTCAGCTGTGGCTCCACCCAAGGTGGATGGCATGTCATGAGTTTTCACACTTTTATCAGTTTTGGTCCATTTCCATCGGGGTTCATTGTCCAGCTCCAGCTGCAGGTGATGCAGAGGCAACACTTGTTCCTGGATGCAGATATTAAGGCCATGATATAGCCAAACCAACATAAAACACCTTCAAGATAAAACAGATCAATGATTTGGAACTCTCGTTGTGTTCGTGGCTCCCTCTCTGTGAGGATTCCAGATCTGCAGAAGTCACATTCCCTTTATCACCTCCTGGGGTGTCTCTTCTCTCCCCCTCAATGACTCTCCCCAAAAGTCACTTCAATTCATCCAACTCCAGCCAGCAACTAACTGCAGGGATGAAAATCATTTTGTTTCAGCTTGATGCAGCAGAAACTCAGCAGTGCTAAACAGCAAACTAAAGAGCTAAATAGCAACACGGGGAGCATGCCAGGGAAACAGGAGAGCAGCATGGACAGGAGAGCACAGGGAGCAGCCCTGCAGCCCCACTGCAGCTACAGCCTCGGCCCTGCAGCCCCTCCACCCCACTGCAATTGCTGCTGCAGCTGAAGCAGCTCAGGAGACAGGAGTTTGGGATGGGCAGGTAAGGCTGGGAATGGCAGGAGTGCAGCAGAATGGCTCAAACAGCAGAGAGAGAATAATGGATAGGATTATATATATATAATATACATAATATATTATATATAAAAAATAATAGAATAATTTTATATTCTATATTATATATAACTATACTATAATGATGTATTAATAATATTATAATATATTAATAATGTTATAATAATGTTATAATATTATAAATACATATAGGATTATATATATAACATATAATAGATATATATACAATATATATACATCCTCCTGGCACTCCCTCAGAGGTGCTCAGGGCTGGCCAGGCTGCTGCACACTCTGCTCTGGGCCAAAGAGAGCCCCATTTCTGGGCTGCTCTGCCAAGCACCTGCAGAGCCAGGTGAGACACACCTGGTTTCTCTCTCTGGCTGTGGCTCCAAGGCTGTGCCTGTGAGGGATGCTCAGCACCAGCCCCCACGGAGCAGGGAGCTGATGAGGCTGCTCATGGTACAGGACCTGCACACTCGATGTGCCAGCCCATTTAATGCCTTAGCAAAGCTCTCCCTGCCTCCTAAGCCATCCACTTCCTCATTTGAAAGGTCTTAGATAAAATGGCCAAGAGTTATGGGGTATACAACAACCAAGGATATAGAGAAATGACAAGTACAAAGAGAGGAATATGAATAATATACAGAAGAGGCCATTATTCTGTGTGCCCAGGGAAAGTGGTTCTGCTCCTCACAAAAGGAAGGATTTATCTTCCCCTGATCAAAGGTGACAAAGCTGGAATGTTAATGCTAGAAAAACACACGGAGGGCAGGAAGAAGGCTGCCAGCAATTTCACTTTGATTTCATCAGCTGATGGTGCAATTATACATTTATTTTTCCTGTGAGCAGCAGACACTTTCACACTCAAGAGTACACCAGGAGGAGAGACAAATGACTGAGTCTCACAGATCCTTCTGCAGAATTCCACACACGTTTCCCTCAAGCAGACACTGATGCTCTCAGTTTGTGTCCTTTAGGGCTGACACAGCTCATGGCACTGACATTAAGGGGGCAAGACTGCCCATCAGGTACTAAGTGTACTGTCTTCTCCCAGCGCCAGGAGCTCCACAGAGGCATAATTCAGGGCCAGCTCTGAGTCTGCTTTGCTGTGCTTGAAAACCAGGTCAGGCCTTCAGCACCTCGAGCTGCCTGAGAATTCCAGCCCCTCTTCCCTGTGGATCAGCAGGGCTGCATCCCTGGGATGCTGAGGAGCTCTCAGCAGGGGCTGCTGTGTCAGGGAACTCACCCAGTGGCACTGGGACATGCACTGGACATCACCCAGTGGCACTGGAACATCACCCAGTGGCACTGGGACATGCACTGGACTGTCGCCCTGATTTTGTAAGACTTTGTTAAGCCTTCTGATGTTTACATTCTTTCAACAAACTTTCTCACACACAGTTCTGTAAATAACCTATGTTTTGCATTCTTTCATGGAGGTGGAGAGAATTGATGGACCCTTGGTCTGTCCAGTGGCATTGGAGAGGTGGCACTGTCACCCTCCAATCCACTGTCACCTTTGGAAAACTATAAATGTTGGAGTCAGAAAATAAAGTTCTTCTTTTTTGTTCCCCTCGAGAGCAGCAGTGTCTGTGTCATCATTTCGTGCCTTAGCACAACACTGGACATCACCCAGTGGCACTGGGACATGCACTGGACATCACACAGTGGCACTGGAACGTCCCCTATCACCCAGTGGCTCTGGAACATGCACTGGACATCACCCAGTGTCACTGGAACATCACCCATCACCCAGTGGCTCTGGAACATGCACCCAGCTCTGCTCCTCTGCTGGCAGTGCTGGGTGTAATGCCAACGCAGCCATGCCAGTGGGGACACATTTTGAGCTCACCCAGAGGTGACAAGGCAACCCAAAGCGGATCAGAGCTTGGACCATGCCATTGTTGTTAGCAGGAACAGCAGCCTCCAGAGGAAAGCTGGCAGCTCTGCTGTGCTGTCACACTAATGCAGTATTACAGAGTTTTTATGCCCCAGAAGGGTTTGTTAAAGGGAGGAGAAAGGGAAAAATTCACATCATAAATTGCCAGAAGAGCCCTGATTTTGTTTGGATCAAACTACTCAAGCTCCAGCTATTATCTATTTGCACATGGAGCTGGAAATTCACCCCAGTCCCAGAGACCTGTTGTTTCTGTCACTGGCAGGGAGAGTCAGCGCTGATTTTCAACACAAAGAAGCAGTAAATGGAATAAATATCAAGAGCAGGGCTGCCATGAGTTAATATGCAGAGCGAGTGCCAGCCTTGCAATGAGCCCACATCACCATGGTGTCATCCTGAGCCACCCACAGCAGTGTCCCAGTGCACAGGATCATCCCTGACTTCATTTTGTGTCATAGGCTACAAGGACACTTTACACCTTATTAGGAAATGTTAAGGCCACCCTTTCAGCACATAAAAAATAACAAAATGTGTAATTGCAGTCATGGAAAAGTAGCAGCGGAACTTATCTGAAGGAATCTCTCAAAGTGAACACCTGGAGTGTTTTCTTTGGAGTTCTTTGGGGTAAGAACTTCAGCTGGGTGTGACAATTTCAGACACTGACCCCAGGGCTGTCTGACCAGGTGTCCCTGAGATCCAGGGCTGGACTGAAGGACTGCCTCCCCCAGCCAGCCCAAATCCAGCTGCTGAAGCATGCTTTTAGCTGCCATCTAATTTAGTCTTTCACTACCAACCCGCTCTCTCAATCCTATTTTACAAATTTTTAAGAACCTTTGCCCTCCTAATCCCATTAGATCAGCGATTCTAAAAAAAATATTTTACTGCAAGTGATGCAGAAAGCAAACACTGCCCCTACCACGTGTGCTTTTACTCCTTCTTCCCTCCTCAAAATGATAACTTTGCACATTAGCCCCCAACAACTCTTTAATGCTTTGGAATGTATTTGAAAATGTGAAATTTGCTTATTTGGGCTTTTTTAGCAGAGCCCTCCTCGCTGGGATCTCCCAGCCTGGGCGGTGTTCAGAGGAGCAATGACCCATTTTTTATTTTTTGTTTGAATTTCCACCTCTGCTGTTCCCACAGCTGAGGGCCCCAGGATGAATCCATCTCCCCAGTGCACGTCAGATCCTCTCTGGTTTGTCCAGAGCTCCTGGTGGAAATCAGGGGAATGGCAATAAATCCATCACAGCACCGGGGAGAGGGGAGATTTCCCTTCTCATTTCTGCCTTCTCTCAGCAGAGGGCTGAGAACTGGGGGGTTATGAAACCATTACTGCATCAGAGAGGGGTTTAAAAGAACAAAAATGCGTTTTGCGTTTGTATTAAAACTTGTGCGAGGGAAGAAAAGCAGATTGTGTTTGTATTCCCCTGGCTGAGCACAGAGTGTATTTCCATGAGGAGGATTTGCCCTCTATATACATGCAAAAAGAGGCTGCAGTAAATAACATGAACCTCCTGAAATGCTGGAGTCACCTTGCAGAGGCAGAGCGGGGCTGATCTTGAGATTTCCACACTGCAGCCAAAGGCCTGACACAGACACAGCCCAGGGGCTCACAGCTGGAAAACAACAGCACCTCTTCGTCTGGAATCTCAGCAAATTCAGTGGAGCAGCTATTGATGGAAAAGCAACTTAGAACCTCACATTTCTCTTTCTTTTCCAGGGTAGGGCTGCACTTTAAGTCACTGGCTTTATTAATGGAGTAAGTGCATTTGTCTCTTGCAGGCCTGAAAAATAAAGCACTGAGCAGTAACATATGGAATGTGCCTTAGGCAAGAGACTTTCTTCTGGTATTGCTATTTTTCTAATAAAATTGAAATCATGGCACGAGTGCACATGTTCTTGTAAAGTGTTTCACAGGGGGTGGTCTATAATAGATGCACCCAAAAACAACAGACTTTTTTTTTATAAAATTGCCAATTTCAACAGTTCAAAACACAGTGACCTGGGATCCCTAATCTCGTGGGATGGAAGGAAATAGAAAAGAACTCCATAAGTTCTCCTCTTTTGAGTTTATCCTTCAGATTCTTGGAGCAATTTCCTCTGTAAATATAAAATAAGGGCTCAAAAGATCATTTTATGACGTGAAGTCACAGTCACAGTCCTCCTGCCATCCCTCAACTGTAGCAGAGGATGCTCCTATTAAAATAATAAACGACACTGAAATTCCCGAGGAAATGGTGAGTGTTCAGAGCAGCACTGATGTTAAAAAGCAAGGCAGGAGCTGCCTTAAAATCCTACAAATTGCACTGAGCTTGTTTGCAGGCAGGATAAATAACAGAGGGGGTGTCAGGCTGGGTTTTGGCTGCACCACTGCACAGGCAGAGCAGAGCCAGGCTAACAACACACACCTTAGGGAGAGTGGATCGATTTAAAGCTGGTACCTCTCCAGCCTTTGAACCTTCGCTCTCGGGTTCCCCTGTGCTTCAGGCAGTTTTCTGTCTGAATTCTGAATTTCGTGTTCCCCTCCGTGCCTCGGAGCTGTGTGAGCCTTTCAGCGGTGTCAGTCAGGAGCTTTAGGGCAGAGCAGTGATAAGCACTCCAAGAACAAAAAGCACAGAGCAGCCTCAGGCACTGAGATTGCCTTTACATTGGAACATCTTTGATGCCAGGTCCTGGATAAGAAATGCAGTTGACTTATGCTCAGTAAAAATTGATGTTTCCTCCCATGCTCGTCTCAGTATCAAGCTAAGTCTAAAACTTAGAACAACCTGGAGAAAAAAAATGACTGCAGCAAAAGGTCGTGACATGCAAGAGGGTTTCCCCTCTAGAAAACACTCAGGGGTGGGTCTGCCTGGTTAAAATACTGCCCGAACAAACAGCTGCATTTCCATGGAGCCTGGTTTGATTCCAGACTCACATGTCAGCAGCTCCAAAGGTAAAAGCCTTCTGGTTTGCTGTTTCACACTTGCAGGGTGGCTGATGGAAAAGCCAGGCAGCAGGGAGAGAGCTGGGAGTCTCTGGAACAGGAATGGTCTGTAATAAACAGCCTGGTACAACATCAAACCCCTCAGAACTGCACAGCACATCGCTGTCTCTTAAATTAGCTCTTCTGTTACTATTTTTTGCCTCTTTTTTTTCCCCACTGGTTGTAATAAAATACAAAAAAGTGATATCCTCCCCCTTGTGTACTGGTGGTATCAGATTCCTCAGGAAACATTAACATGGAACCTATTTGCTGGTTCCACCAGGAGCTTGTGTTCATGCCATTTGTGTATGTGGGAAATGGGCACCTTCTGCAGAACCATTTGAACCAGCAAACACGCGAGCTGCAAAGCATGAAAAAATTCTACCCTGTGAGTGTTTTGACAGCAAAAGCTGTTTTACATCAGCTCCAAATTCCACAGGTCCCTATCACTGTCTGAAAGGACAGTGCAGATCTTCTGAATGGGAAGCAGAAATATAATTAAATAAATGGAGAGGGCAATGAGTGACAAAATTTAACAAGCCAGGGTATTATTAATGTCCTGTTCCCTTCCAGGATCTGGGTAATGAATCAGATTTTACACCTCGAGTTTCCAACAATGTCTGCAGAGATAAAGTAATGGAACGTCCATTACCCCGGCCTAAGATTGGCATATTCTCATCAAATGCTTTGTGATTGTATAAATAGCGTGGAACAAGGGGAAATCAGGAGCACAGAGCACACAGAAAACCTCCAGACACCTCATTTTTTTCTATTCAGCAGGAAGCAGCAATGCCAGCAGAGCTGGAGGCATTTGTGCATTTCAGCATTCCTGTCTTACCTGAAGGTGCTTGATAAATCCAGTGCATATAAATAAAAAGCAGAGGGGTCGGAGTACAGGCAGCTCCTGGTGCTGATGCTGACTTTTCATTGCTAAGGCTTTAATCCCAACATGATCTATATGAATGTTATTTCTAGATGATTATCAAAGGTGTAGCCCTTGCAGGCAGGAAAAGCATTGCTGTCAATGATCCAAGGTGTGCTGACACTGCTCTGGAGAGGGCAGGGAGCTCAGAAGGGTTGGCTCACCCAAGGTCCCAGTGTGAATGGCAAATAAACCTGATTTCCTCTCCTCTGCTGTGGTGGACACCATGAAATCCAGTGCTACCAAGCGGCTGCTCTGCACATTTGAGCTGGGAGTCTCCCCACTGACAGCAGGAAGGGTTTCCAAAGGAAAGATCACAGAACAAGTCAATGACAGAGTTTAAGCAACACCAGTTCAGCCATGAAATGCCTGTGTGAATCAATTCTTATTGATTAAACTTAAAGTTTTCCTTCATCACGCTCCACAGCCATGTAAGCAGATAAAGAATTCCAGGGCAGAGGCACTTCCCAGACCCACTGTGCAATCCCAGACACAAACAAACAGAGGAAGCTGAGCCTCCTGACAGCTTTATCTGTCCAGAATATTCACCTGTTGTTTTTGGTTACAACCGATACTGACACAGTAATTTCCACTCTTATTTTGCAAGTTGTTCGATTTACGAAGCTGTCAGTCCTTCATGACACCTGTGGCACCTTTTATAAGAATGTTTTTAGTGTGTCAACATCCAATATTCTGTGAATATGGTTGGATGATGCAGCATTTCCAAAAAGGCTTTAGAAATCAGGCATTTCCCTGTCCATTCCAGGATGGGATAAGCTCAATGAATGGCACAGATCTGCAGCAGAATAAACCCAGCCTGTTTTGTTCCTGATGTGACTTTAACTCACCTACAGTGAAATTCACTGCTTTGCACACCCCCAGGCTGAAGCCTATTCACCATTTAAGTCCTCAAAATAGGATTAGGGGATTTAAGAAGCACAGAAGCTTTGCATTTTCCATCCACTTTCTTAATGATTTTTCTGCATTAATGGGAGCGAGCACTGCAGCCAAGCAGTCAAATTTCTCAACAGGGCTGTGTCAAGGCTTTGGAGAAGACAATTCCAACCACAGAGGATGAACAACTTCCCCAGAGCTGAGCAGCAAAATATTGTTTGCTTTAGTGCTGAGACAGGGTTAGAGCTCAGATGCACAGAAGTGAAAAATAAGCAATGATTTTTTCCCACCTTTTCTTTATTATAAAGGATTTTTTAGAGTGGTGTTTTTGAGTTGATTCTCAAAGGCAGTCTTGAATGGCTTACTACACACTATTCTTTTGACTTAGAAGCAGTTCTTGACATTCTCAACAACCCAGGGAAAGGTTTTTAAGACAGCAAAATGAATAGCCTGCATTAATTAGCAGCTATTTACTCCTTTTAATAAGCAAACACATAAGAATGAAAACTGGAAGTCACCCCATCATCCCAAGCCATCTCAATCTCAGACACCCTGCATCACAAAAGTTTCCCAACTCTTTCTTGGCACCTTCTGCAGGCCTGTAGGCAGGCAGGCTTTTATCTGAGGATCTGAACACCGTGTGGAGCATTAGCTAATTAGATTTCTTGCAACTCCTGTAATATCAGAAGCACTTAGAAGAGAGATAAAGGCAGGATTAAACCGCAGAGCCAGGTCTCATGAGACACGCAGGAGCTCCAGCACAGGCTGTGTGCACAGCCACTGAGCTCTGCTCCTGGCCATCAGCTCCAGCACTGCAGCTCCTCCCAGCTCTCACACACAGGTTTCATGTTCTGTGCTATATTACACGCCCAGGGGCTCCAGTCACAATCAAAACACCACAGAAACCGGCAGGAGGAGAAATTTCTACCTGCCCATCAAGGAGACAAGTCCAAAAATTTGGTGCTGCAGCCTGCCCTGAGATAAACTGCTTTGTCTCACCTGCCCAGGTGAGCAGGAGAAAGAAAAGGCAGGAGGAGAAATTTCCACCTGCCCATCAAGGAGACAAGTCCAAAAGACTGGTGCTGCAGCCTGCCCTGAGATAAAGTGTTTTGGCTCACCTGCCCAGGTGAGCAGGGGACACGCAGAAGGAACCCGTGTCCTCACCTGTGGGCAGCAAGAGGTCCACAAAGCCTTGGACTTGCCACACACACCGATCACCCCTGAAGCAGCCCCTGAGCCAGCTGTGCTGTGTGTAGTCCTGCTGCAAGTCCTGCACCCACCGAGGCACTGCTGCTTTGGGGTGCAGGGGGAGCCCCCCAGGGCAGGGGCACAGCCCCCAGGCTGCTGCTGGACACCCCCAGGGATGCACAGGGGATTCTCGGGGTGTCTGTGCAGGGCCAGGGGCTGCACTGGGCCATCCCTGGGGGCTCTTCCAGCTCAGGACGTTGTGTGAGTTTATCTGAGCTCCCAGCATTCACACTGTTGAATCTCCTCGCAAGGGCTGCTCAGTGCTGGGATGGAGCAGCGAGGCAAAGCAAGCAGAAAGCAGCAGGCACCTGGAAACCTGTAAGAACAGCAGCTGACTGCCAGAGACGGGTCCTGCATCCACTCCCTGAGTGCAATCGCAGCTTACTGTCATTATTTCCCGTTTTTAAAACGCTCAGAACCACCCTTTCAGGAACTAAAGTGTAAGTGCAAGCTGGTGTCGTTGATTTGCAGCTCACTGAGGATGAGCAGAGCGCGAAGGGAAGGCACAGCTCGGGGTGGAACTGCCCCAGCTCTGACTGCACGGCAGGCTTGAGGAGCAAAAAGAACAAATGCAAAATGAGCAGAAGGAGGTCTAGGCTGAGAAGCAGACATATGCCTGGCTCTCATTAGAGTTCCTGGGAGAGGTAAGCAAGCATCTGTCAGGAGAAGCAGACCCCATGAAAAAGCAGGGATATAAAACCCCAGATCGCTTCAGAGAGGCGATAAAAACAGTATGGGAAATTTATACCAATCCGGCGTGATTGTTCAAAGGTAACTGCTTCAAGGACTCTTAGGATGCCTGCAAAGGTTTCTCAACTGATAAAAAAGGAACAGTGCTTTTAGGATGGGATAATGTAAGGCTCAATTCAGCACAGCTTTGCAGGAAAACAGGGCAGTGACGAGCGTGTGTTTGCTGACCTCCCAATGGAAACGTGAAGGAAACCATTCTTGCTAATGAGATGTTATGGTATTTATTTTTGCACAAAGCATTTTCAATCTGAAGAAACCATTCAATGCCTTTAAAACTCGACAGTTAAACACCAAAAAGTAAATTTGCAGGTCCCACACTGCCAGCTTTGAGTGCAGGGAGGCACCACCTGGCTCCATCAATGACCTTTTCAGAGCTTTATGCAAGAAAGGTTCAGCATCTCCACTGATCAAGTGTTGCAATGAAAGCAGGGCTTGGCATCTGTACAGTTCAAGAACGCTCATCTTTGATCACACAGGTGAGGGAAGGCACACTGAGAGCTGGAGCCAAGGACTGGGAGCAAGGTGTGCTGTTAAACCTTAAAAGAAAATATTCAATTTTTAATCAGAAGTTTCTGTAATGATGCTTAACAGGAATTTGAAAATATTAATTTTTTGCAGAGTCCAGCCCATTCTGGATTCTGCTGTATTCTTGGAAAATGTATTGTCACCTGAAAAGCAGTTTTGTAGGTCTATTTTATAGGTTAGACATAAAATAATTCCTAGCTTCTGGAGATTTGAATTTAAGATATTATTTTTCCCTTGAAAGTATTAATTTTCTTCTGAATAATTTCTTAGGCTATTCAAGTGTTTCCAAATTTTTCTCTGTTATTAAAAATAGATCATTTAGCCTAATTTTTACTTTAATCACAACAGAATCAGGCCAGGTGTCTACGCCTTTATTTGATAAATGTCTTGCTCCCAAATGAGAATATATAAATATTAGCAGAAACCAACATAACAACTATTTATATTGAAAAAGAAGAAGTAAATATCATGGGGTAAAACATCCCTCCCTGGGAAGGAACACTAATGCTGAAAGCATAAAACATGCAAGGGTCTTTGGCAGCATGTTTATTTACAATAATATAATTGTCACATTTATTTGTTTGTGCTGCCTTTGAATTACCTGAAATCACTGCTGGAAAATGTTAAAGCCAAAAAGGTCATTCCAATCACCTGAGCTTGTCATCAGCAACTCCAAGAAATGGAGCACACCTGAAAATTACAGAGCTTAAACTCTCGAGCCACCAAGAATGGCAAAAACTCCAATTTCCCTCTTTGGCCAAGCCACAAATGATGGGGAATCAAGAGAATTCCTGGCTGCAGAACAGCCAGGGCTTTGCAGGGAGACAAAAGCCTTTCATTTTCCTGCTGCAAAGGGAGATTTTTATGTGCTGGAAACATTGGGTTTTCGACAGAACTCCTTAAAGTTAGGAACACAGAACGCCAGGGAGAAGACACTGAGCTCATTAAATCTTTATGGGCACTTTAAATCCTATTGACAAGAAGTGATAGGGATTAAAAGGAAGGATGGAAATGTGGCAGCCAACAGCCATTGTATCACAGAGGGAAAGCAGGAAAGGGTCAGAATTATTTGCAAAAGTCCCTGGTCATTCCTGCTCTGACTTAACTTGCTGATGCACTTTCTACATTAATTGGCAAAAGGAAAGAAGATGCATTAAGATAGATAGTCCTTAAGTGATCCATATTTTATTCCAGTTAGCTTTATGCTCTCTAATTGATTTTGTACATCCATACTCACATTCCCCTTCAACCTCCTCCAGGCCCCTTTTCTAATTAATTCCCATTCCTTCCCCAGCAGCACAGAACAACCCAAGGTCAGGGACCCCCCTCCTGTCCCCTCCTCTCAGAGGGTCACCACTGAACTCAGAGCAGGCTGCTCAGGGCTGCTGGATTTTGAAATCCTTCAAGGACACCAATTCTAACCAGAGCTCCCTGTTCCACCTTTCCTCTTCTCCAGGCCACACAAGCCAGGGGTGCCCTGTTTTCCTCGCAGAGACCATTGCACAGATAAAGAACTTTTCCCATGGTTTGTTTTTTTTTTTTCCCTCACAGAGACCATTGCACAGGAAAAGAGCTTCCAGAACTCTCCAGCAACAGCCACAGTTTCTCACCTCTGCCAGGTGCTTTAATTCCTGCAGTGAGTATGAGGACACAGCAATGCAGGTGAATCAGGAGAACCCAGTGACACCAAAGTCAGGGAATCCTGATGGGGAATCTCAGCCCCCTGGCACATCCCAAACACAACTGCATTTGTATTTGAAACATGTTGGTTTCAAAAACCTGAACACCTCCAGCAGCAGCACTGTAGATAAATAAATTCCTTGCCTGCACACAAGACACCTGATCATGGACTGTGTTTGAAAAGTGAGGGCCAAGGTTGAGATCAGCTTTTTGACTCTCTAGATGAAGCATTGTGGTGTCCATTTCTGAAATGAAATCAACCAGTAGCACATCAGTGCTGTCTCCCAGACATGAACTGAAATATTGGAGCATCCCTGGGAAGGCAATTTTTTTCTTGACTCAACACTTGGCCATCTAACCTTGAAATGCTAGATGTTGTAAATATGATATAGAGCTGCTATAAAAGTGGGGGAAAGTGTCTGAAACTCAAAATGAGAAGGCAGTGGGAGGAGGATTTCCCCCCACCTGATTGCTATATCATTCTGATACTTAAAACTGAAATCCCAAAGCCTGATCTTGCACTACAGAAGTAGTCATTTGTCCCTATTGGAAGCTGCCTGGGTTGATATATAATGCTATTCTCCCAGTCACAGCACATTTCACATCCCCTTTGCCTGGATGGGAGAGCTTAAATGGGAACTGGGAGCCATCAGTGGCCATCCAGTGGATTGTGGGAGCCTCTGGAGAGACCGAGGCGTTTCACAAAGCACATGGATACATCTGAGAGGAGCAGAAATTCACGCTTTGGGATTCTTCATTCACACTGGGTGCCACCAGGGTATTGCAGCATAATCAACACCCCCAGTGCTGGTCCTGCTCACAGCTGAGACACTGCTGCAGCTCCTGCACTGAGCCTTCCTGCCCTTGCTCGGGGCTCAGTCTGAAAGGGAATCAGATGCAGGTAAAGCAGAACTGCAGAAGTGAAATAAAAACTACACACTCCCCTGGGAGGAGAAGTTGCTGTTTCAAACGTCAACAGAATTGCTGAGGTTTCCTCCTACTGAGGAATCCCAAAGACTCAGAACCACACAGCCTTAACGAGATTCAAACACTCTTGAATTTTCATAATATAATGTATTTATTGCCCTGCTCAGTGGCCAGGGGCTGCCTCATTCTTTCCTCCCTGCTCTGCTATCACAAACAGCTGAATGCTGGAAGCAAAGGGAGGAAACCAACCCAGAAACCTGCCCTGAGCCCTGCCGGAGCTGAGACACTGCTGCAGCTGCTGCACTGAGCCTTCCTGCCCTTGCTCGGGGCTCAGTCTGAAAGGGAATCAGATGCAGGTAAAGCAGAACTGCAGAAGTGAAATAAAAACTACACACTGCCCTGGGAGGAGAAGTTGCTGTTTCAAACGTCAACAGAATTGCTGAGGTTTCCTCCTACTGAGGAATCCCAAAGACTCAGAACCACACAGCCTCGATGAGATTCAAACACTCTTGAATTTTCATAATATAATGTATTTATTGCCCTGCTCAGTGGCCAGGGGCTGCCTCATTCTTTCCTCCCTGCTCTGCTATCACAAACAGCTGAATGCTGGAAGCAAAGGGAGGAAACCAACCCAGAAACCTGCCCTGAGTTTTTACAAAATGGTTTTATAGCCAGAGAGATCCAAAGCCCAACTTTAAAGGAGTCCTCAGGGAGCAATGCAGACAATCTGGATTTGCACAACTGCACTTTCAGTTAACCTCATTACTACAGAATTATCTTGCTGGAAACACTAGAGGCTGATACAGAAATCTATGGAATTTCAGAAAAGAAAATCCATTCTGTTTCCAACTAAAAATTCTCTCCACAGAGAGCAGGGACAAATGTAGATGAATGATGACAAAAAAAAAAAAAAAAAAAAAAAAAAAAAAAAAAAAAAAAAAAAAAAAATTTTACTTTCAACTACCCTACCTGAAAGGCAAGAACACGACTCACTTTTAAAGTCAAAATTACTTCACTTTCTAAGCTTCTCCCAGTTTTCAGCTCTGCTGTTGCTCATCACCCAGCACACCTGGCTCTCTTACAAATTACACCCATTTCTCTACTCTCTGGCACAGCAGAATCACTGCAGACTCTTTATTGCACAAAACCAGGATAATTCTCAGCTTCCAAATAAACTGCTATGATATAAATAAATAAATAAATAATGAACTTTGCTACATAAGCTGAATTTTCAAAATGTATTGCAATAGGAGAGGTCACATGATTGGTTTACTCCAAAATATTCTCTTTATTCAACTCTCCTTAATTTTTTTCTTATCCTTTTCTTTTTACACTGATCCAGAAGCACAGACACGTGTCAGGCACAAAACCCTTCCCTGCAGCTCAAGAACTGCTTGACTGGATCAGCTGGATACTTGGCACAACCCAGTCTTGAACCAGACACCTCCAAAAAAAGGGAAGATAATCAAAGCAACCTGTGGGTCACTCCCAGAGCAAGATAAGCCACGTATTACAGCAGCAGCTTGCTAAAGTTCGCTTGTTGGGAAATCAGAGCTCGCTGGGAACCACAGGCTGCTCAAACAAGGAGCAGAGAAATCCCTTCTAAAACACTCTGCCCTTTGACCAGGTGTCCTTACAAGGCCCTGTCCACTCAGGAGGGGAGGATCAGACAGAAAGCTTAGTGGGAAATGGTTTAGCAAACAGAATGGCCAGTGAGCCAGAGCATGAGAGGCAGCAGGAAAACCAATATGAATTTGAGAGAGGCTCTTTTACTGCCAGTGTCAAACCCAGGAAGAGCAACTGCAATCTCCAATCCTTGGCCTAATTCCAAAGCAGCAACATCAGATTAGCCCCAGCAGTGACTTTATCTGGCCCTTATCACCACACTCACCCACAGATTGAGCCCCATTAAACAGTTTGGTGCTGCCACATCCACAGAGAAACCCACGGTGAATACAGCGGCTCGAGATCCGTTCGTCATCACACGGAATTCAGCAGCAAAACAGAAACATAAATAAAAACAAAACAGAACTCCCAAATTTCAGGCAGGTGCAGGTGACTCCCTCCCTCCCCTCTGGGAGCAGAGGAGAGAACAGAGGGAGCTGCAGTTCAAAGTTCTCAGATTTAATCCAGCTACATCTGTTCGTAGCTTCCGATCAGTTCTAAGTGGACAGAAAGCCAAAGTGGAAGGCAATAACCTTGCTGTATTTTTAGGGCTTTGCTTGCTTATCAGTGGGTTTAGAATTTCGCCTGAAATTCTGGCTTTCAAAGGAGAGGTCCCAGCTGAGAGGAGCTGAGGTCCCTTCCAAACCCAAACCATTCTGGGATTTTGTGATTTCATCTCTGGGGTTGTGCTCCAGAGCTGAGATCCATGAACAGGCAGAAGTGACTGTGTGCTGCTCGATCCAGCCCTTGAATAGGAATTTTTAATGCTGCATCCAAAACTAAAGCCAAACTGCTTAACCTCTGATTTTACTACCTGACCTTCAAAGCTGATAAAAGCATATTTTTCCCCTTGAAAAGGAATAAAGCCATTAGGGAGCCAGGAAATGCTCTATCTCAGGACTCTCATCCAAAAGCCTGCATTATGTTTTTCCTCCTCCTCTGTGCCAGTCTGTAATGTGATTAAGGCATGGTAGCACTGGCTCAAGTGTGGCCACAACACAGAACAGCAGAGACTTGTCCTGCCTTCCAAAAGAAGAAAATCCACGTGTAAGACACATAAATAAGATGGCATCGACCTGAAGACTCAAAGAGAAACTTTGTGGAGATTCTGCCGGCATAATTGTGTCGAAATAACAACGTTTGGATTTCTTTCATGCATAAGGATCAAGAAAATCCTCTCACAGTGTGCTTGCCTGGTACCACCTTTACACAAAAATCCACAAAACACACACTGCTGTGAGTGACCTCGGGGCCAAATCCACGTGCACATCACCCCTGGAGAGGTGTCCTCACCCTCACTCCAGTCCAACATTAAACACAAAACGAGCAGACTTGGTTGGCCCTCGTGAGGATTTTGGAAATCTCGTCCCTCTCACCCAAGGACAGTTGGTTTCCTCTGCACCTGGAAACTCTTTGCAACAAGAAGTGACCTGGAAAAAGCCTCATCACAGGAGACTCCTACGGTGTGGGATCAGCAGGAGCACAACTGCAGGAATGCTGCTTCCCCAGGAGGATGCTTCAAATCACGAAAAGAACTGCCCGTGTTTTTCAAGGATATTAAAAAGTAAAAGCTCAGAAAAAGAACTTTGTGAGTAATTGGTTTGGGGCTTGCTGGTCAGACTAAACCACTAACAGAGGTAAAATTATTACTGTCAACATAAAATGGTTTTGGAGGTTGCTATTTACCAGAAGGCAGGAAAAAAATGTTACTGGATGAAATTTTTTTTTTCATAAATTGAAAGGCTCTGTTTCATTTTCAGGTTGTTCAGCTCTTTCTTAAATTAAAATCTGACATATTAATTTCTTTGGCTGCCTCAAAGTTGTACTCTTCACTGAACACATCATTTTGCCAAGAATTTCAGCCAAACTCAGCTCCTAATAATCCAGAGCTATAAACACCACAACAATGGAGTTTTTTCCATTAGTGGAAAGAGGGAGCCGTACAGCATTTCATGGAAATAGGATTGCAGGCAAGAGCAGAACTGTTTCTAGAACTGCTGCTACAGAAAGGATTTTGAGAAGCTAAAAGAATGACACTAAAACATTACCCCTGAAAAGGAGCAAGAAAGAGTTTTTAATTCACTGTAGACACTGAGGGTTTAGATTGCACTTCAGCTAAAAATCAGCTTCTGTCACAAGAATGGGACATTTTAAAATGCTCAGAGGAAAAACCTCTCTCCTGATGCTCTCTGTACTTCCATCATACATCATTTATCTATTCAAATGGCCCACCCATCTCTCATTATATTCATGGAAATCATAAAGCAGAGACAGTTCAGACTTTTTTTACATTTTCTGTTCTCATTTATAACTCCAGCCTCCTTTTTTTTTTCTTTTTTTTTTTTTTTTTTTTGCTTCTGTAGCAGACCATGACCTGTCCAAGCAGTGCTATTGCAAAATGATAAATACTTGAAGCTGGCATTATGTATCAGCCTTTGTAACAAACAGAGGAGTTCTCTGTGACTGTGCAATCCAGGAGCAGGCACAGCCATTTGTTCAGTTTGAAGATGTTAATAGAATATTCATACCTCATATCTTTTATGTTGATGGAGTATGAACTAATCAAATTTTCATATTATCTGTGCTCTATGAAACAAAACCAGTCTTTAGACACATTAATTTCTAGCTGAGACTTTGCCAGTCTGAAAACATCAGGCCAAACGCTTTGGCTGCCAGGATGTTGCCATAAAATGAAGTTCTGATTGTGTCTGCAGCCCCGTTAGAAATTGTACATACACATTATACCATTTCTGAAGCTTTTCTGCTGGATTCAGAAGTTACACAGGATCCTGCTCTGTCCTTCCAAAAGGCAGCATTTCCTTCACCTTAGTGTTAACTCCCCTTGCAGATGGGATTTCTGCTTTGATGATTGAATTATTTTCATTTATATTTTGATGACTTGACTGATCATAGACTGACTGTTGTAGGCTGAACGTTGGCAAAATTCAGCTCAAAATTGTCCTTTGCTGGCCTATAATTAGAAGTAGTGGTGGTAACTGGTGGCAGGTTGGTCTCTGCCACATCTGTCATTTCTGCTGGATTTCCACTCGCTTCTTGCAACGCCATTTCAGAGCACATTCCTGCTTTAAAAAATTTTAAGAAGAGCTTTTCAAATGACTTCTGGGCAAAGTGAGAATTAGTTCTAGGCAGAGGAACAGCACTGACCATTTGGGGCATGGTACAAAATCCCACTGCTTACAGAAGGAAAGCAATTTTTTCAATGAGTGAGAAAAAAGCCTGACTTGCTTTTCTATTTTCATCATCCTGGCCAAGACACAGAAGGAGGTTTGAGTTTTGAGCTTACAGAGCTTTTACTGTTGTTTCAGTAGCAATTCTGCAAGATGTACAACTCCTTCCCTTTGAGCACCTTTTGTTGAGCTCATAAATCACACCCAGACCTACCCAGATTTTTAAAGGTGTTAAAACAGTTAAACACCCAATGAAGTTCAACAAAGATCCAGTTCTAAGGAGATGTGGGCACTCATTCTGTTTGGATACCTTATAACCTGTCCTCAGGCACCTCAAAGGTGATCTTCTGAAAAACTGATCCACGGTCAGTTAATTAAAAGAACCCTCCACAGAGAATGACAAGTGGAACTAGCTTGTGCACTGTCCAGTGCAAGAACAGGAAAAATTGTTTAAATAATGGAAAAATAAATTTTATACATATATATATATACACATATAAAGTGAATAATTTATGACCCTAAAAGATTTCGCAAAAGTATCTACAAACTGCAGTATGGGAAAAAGTCAGAGATGAGGGAAAGCTGCTCTGGTTCTGGATTCCCTTCAGCATGTCTGATTTTAAAAAGGAGCTAGAAGGGCCTGAAGCATCCTCTGAGGGCTGCTCTGGCTGTGCTGTGCAGCTTCTCCCACCGCAGTGGTCAGGGAGGGCCCTGCTCAAACACACAAATGGCCTCTCTTACTGGATTTTTAAGGATGCTTTTACCCCTTGGGAAGAGAAGCAGGAAGGGGCCAACAGCGAGATTTGATGTGAGTGACAGAGTCATTTGTCTTTTGTTCCCATGAAAATCAGCGCACACAGGAGCCCTGCGTGGGCGGCCAATTAAGATGTCAATAAAAGTAAATACACTTAAAGAGGTCACGGCCGTGCATTATGCAATGAGAAAAAAACAAAAGGTTTATATTTGTATCATGCTAATTAAATTGACATGGTTACTGCAAATCATTTTGTTTCACCTGGAGCTGTAATTAAGTGACACCACTTAATGAGAAGGAGCCAGTGCTGATTGAACATGCTTCTGTAGTGAAGCTGCCCTGACAATGAAGGATGTTTCTGTTTACATCTCCCATCACTTCCCAATCCCAAATGCCAATGTCTTTCCAGTGAGGTAAACACCGTTTTTAAAAATAAACAATCATTTGTAATTTTGGGCAGCCTTTAACCCAGCTTTTCGCTAGCTGTTCTGCATGAGAACAAAAATAAATAACTTAAGTACCCTACAGTATTATTTCTCCTAAAGACAGGCTTTTAAAAGTAAAACGTTGAAGTAATCAACACAAAAATTGAAGTTTTAATTGTCTTTCCAGCAGGATTTATTTAATCTGGATATACTGGGTTAAATTCCGTTCTCTTCCGTGGTGATTTTAGCAGGATTATTCCACATTTAGAGCAGATTTGTACATGGGTTTGGCTGCACAACTTCTAAAAGAAGTCAGGATAACGAGAAACTCCAAACTATTTGTGTGAAGAGTTTATGTAACACAGAAGAGACAGGGAGGTGCTGACACAGCTCGGTGTCACTTTTAATTTGAGCTGCAGCTCACCTGAGCTCAGAACACACCCTGGGCTCACGGGGAGGGGCTGCAGCAGCTCCTGCTGCTCCTGGAGCAGCACCTGGGACACGGCAGTGGCACCTGGGACACAGGAGGGATGGCAGGGACACGAGGCAGGAACCAGGCTTGGAAGGATGGTGCCAGCAGCAGCCACAGCCAGCACACGTCCTTCATCTGCACAGCCCAGCTCGGCAGAGCTCTTTTACTCCGCTTCATCTGTGGGCTCTGCAGATCCCATAAATATTTTCCTGCCCAAAAAGGCTCCCCACGTTAATTATGAAGGGATTGCTTTGCTAGGCAAACGGGAGCACTGCCAGCATCCCAGAATTTGGCATCTCGGTGCTTGGTGCTGAGAACAACTCAAATATGAGATGGGACTTTAATGCCTGCTGGATGCTTCAAGTGAGCCATCAAATCTGGATCTCCAATTTATTCTTTTTTTTTTAAATGCTTTCAAACTTGAAAGTGAATTCAGTGCTTTTAGAAGAGCAGGATAAATAGAAATGCTCTGAGCCAGGAACACTGTTGGCAGGGTCTGTGAAAATTCTTTCACCCATTTCTGTGAGAAAGATACTATTTTTATCCTGGGCTGTCCTTAAGAAAGATCATCCTTCAGGTTTACTGTGTAACACACTCAGAACAAGGCTGGGAAGGGAGTCTGACAGATTTTAAATTATTATGGAAATTGTATTTCCTAAGCAAAATCCAGGTATATCTGGAGAGAAGTCAGACCACTAGAAAAGGCTCCTTAGAATGTTTCACCCTCTTTATCATCACTCCCAGACGCAGCTCAGAATCTCTTAATATCCCTGTGTTAGAAGGAATTAATTTTCTTAAATCCATCCTCAGCTCTAAGGCCAAAACCCAACACTGCCAACACGAAATGTTACGATTGTTCTGACATCAAGATGAATCTGAAGTGAACAGAGATGAAACCCAACTGTAAGCAACCCAAAGAGTGGATTCACTCCTAGGAGGAAAACTCATTCTGTTATTCAGTGCAATAAAAATCTCTAGCACATAAATACTTGAGCCATTTGGGACTCAGAGCTCAGGAGACTTCAAGGTTTGCAGAACCAAAGTCCCACCAAGCTCCACACAGAAAACCAGGTCTGCACACCAAGATTGCCTCTGTGGCAGATGAATCTTTCAGCTTGAGTTTAGCTGTGAAGAAATATTTAAAGAACATATTCCTTCTGGGTAAAGAAGCCCAGCACTGGAAGAGATTTTTATCTCAATGTGTGTAAAACACAATCTGTGCATATTTACTGCCTTATCAGTCACAAAACCACAGATATAGCTCTGTAAAAATAGCAAAATTAGACTTCAGGACACACAGCACAGCCCCACACCTGGTTTAACTTGATGAAGAGTCATTTAATAAGTGACAGCCAGGCACTGTGAGGAGTCACAAGGGGGATTGAGGCAGTTCATCACCTGGGCAGGGCAGTCAGTGTCCTGAGAGCTGCCCTGGCACCTCCTGCTCAGAATTCTGCAGCCATCCATCCTCAGGGCAGACGCCTGCTCTCTGCAAACCCCTCAGCAAACTGGCCAACAGCCAAATCCCCTGCTCCTCCTCTCCCTCCCAGGTGTTTGGGCTGGAGAGAGAAAGGAAACAAAGCCAAACAAGCCCTGGCAATTGTCCCCGTGCTTGTCACTGCTGTCTCTTGTTTCAGCTCTTCAAAGTGTTGCCACATGCACAAAAAGGCAAGAGCAGCACCTGCATGGAGGGGAAGGCAAAATCTTTGACCCATAAGCCCTAATCCCAGCCTAAACTTAGTCCCACGTGCTGGACAGCAGCTGAGAGCAGCCAGGGCCAGTGGAAGGTGTCCCTGTGCCAGGGCTGGAGCTGGGTGAGCTCTGAAGTCCCAGCCCAGCCTGTGACTCTGTGACCCAAAGGGACCTGTCTGAGGAACAGGTACCTGTGCACACACATCAGGAGTCTGGCCCAGGACAAAACCCAGGACAAAAACCCAGGACAAAAACCCAGGCCAGTGCAGGTGGGAGGCTCTGCTGGGCCAGGAGTGTGCCCACCTCCTGCACCGAGGCTCTGAAAGGTTTCCATCAATCCTGCTCACTGCAACCCTGCGTGCCAGTCCCCATGGGTGTTTTAAATGCACTTCACTTGATTAGGTCTCACTGGATTGTTTGCTTTTTCAACCACCCTGTGTTAGTGGAACACAAGGCTGGCCAGCTCTCAGGAGCTCCTTTATTGATCCCCACTCCCATCCTGAAGGTGGTGAAGCTCCCACTGACATCAATGAGGGCTCTTTGCCTGGTGAGGGATGAGTGTGCCATATGTTTGTTTAAAAATAAACAAAGTGAACTGAATCAAAGAGAGTGGTGGGGGATTGGAAGCACCATTTGGGGGATAAAAAGAAAATTAAAAACTGCTTTATTCCAGCCCAGGGAAGGCTCTGGGACCAGAATGGTTCAGTGATTAGGGGCTGATTTGACTTCATCCTATTCCTGCTTCAAACTTCAGCTCTGCTAATGGAGATTTTTTTGGAAAGCATAGCCAGAGAGGATTCCTGAGTTACAGCTACCCACGTGTTTTCTGTAAGAGCCAACCAGTTTTAATAACCACTTTCAATAACTACAAACCTCGGGTGGTTTCAGGCACCCTACAGAAAGGTTTTACAGTACAGGCCATCACCAGTGTCCCACTCCTGCTCACCTCTGCTCACACACCAGAATGCCTGACAAAGATTTCTCTTCATCACCTTGTCCTTTCTCTTTCTAAAAAAGCAGCAACAACATTTTTTTATTACCAAGCCCCTTTAAAGCTTCAAATACAGCCAACAGAGGAAAACAAAACAAAACAAAAAACCAAAAAAACAACTACAAAAGGCAGGAATTAGAAGTCCCACAGCTGAAAGTAATAGAGACCACATTTATGTAAGCATGTATATTTAAGTGTTTCAGGTTTAGGATAAGACACCCTTTGCCAAAAATGTGGCAGCTATATTTGCTAGTCTCTATGGGAAATGTTATAAAGAATCAAAAGCAAACAAATTTTCCTTTCAAATAAACTTGACCCGTATGTTTCAGACATGTGTTCCCCTTTGAATCCTCGTCCCCCTTTGATGGTGTTACATACTTTCCCCTCTTTAAGAGCAAATTGCTTGTTGTTACAGCAATTCTTTCCCACAACTCTATCCCGAGAGCCCCCCTGGTTTCCAGACCTTGAAGTCCTCCTTCCTTGGCCACAGCTTCTCCAGGGATGCCCCAAGCCTGAGCAAGAGTCCTGCAGGCAAACATCACTGCAGCTGGGGAGAAAACAACCCAGGTGCCAGATAGCTCCGTGTAGAGGAAATCAGGATTCACTGGGGAACTGTCTGTGACCTCCTGCCCTTTATGTTCTCCATTCTTGCACCCATTGATGCCCTTTTTCCCCAAGCAATTTGTGTGGAATTAGCTCTTGCCTTCCTCCTCTAGCTCGGAGCAGAATTGTTTAAGATATCTGAAAAACCCTTGTTTCACTGCAGCCTACACAGCTTTTGGGTAGTTTACAACATTCCTGTTGGTTTAGAAATGAACACCACCCAACCTAACACGCTGGGCAACAGGTCGTGAGAGCACCACACTGGACTGCTCAGCAGGACTGAATGAGAATAGAAATAACTAATCTAATAATAATAATAATCTCTGGATACTGTTCTTCTTGATAAGACACATGGAAGGAAACAATCCTTGCCAGTCTGCTCTGCGGGGTGAACAGACAGAGAGCTCTCAGGAGAATTTCACCTTGCAAAATAAATGAGGGAGGACCTCTCAAATCAGTTCCATGTGTCATCTGAAAGCTAAACCTATTTAATTCCTAGGCTAGAGGCTGCAAGAGAAACCTGTCGGATTACTCATCTTCTCACTTTCCCCTTCCATCTCTTGTACAGGCCAGAGGCTGCAAGAGAAACCTGTCGGATTGCTCATCTTTTCACTTTCCCCTTCCTTCCCTCCTTCCATCCATGGGAAATAAATGTCTCCCTCATTCAGCCCCTGCACAGGGACTGGGAATCAGCTCTGAGTTGGGGAATGCCCATCCCCAGGGAAGGCTGGGAATGCCCATCTCAAGGGAAGGCTGGGGAATGCCCATCTCAAGGGAAGGCTGGGAATGCCCACACCAAGGGAAGGCTGGGAATGCCCATCTCAAGGGAAGGCTGGGAATGCCCATCCCCAGGGAAGGCTGGGGAATGCCCATCCCAAGGGAAGGCTGGGGAATGCCCATCCCCAGGGAAGGCTGGGAATGCCCACACCAAGGGAGGGCTGGGGAATGCCCATCCCCAGGGAAGGCTGGGAATGCCCACACCAAGGGAAGGCTGGGAATGCCCACACTGAGGGAAGGCTGGGGAATGCCCACACCAAGGGAAGGCTGGGGAATGCCCACACCAAGGGAAGGCTGGGAATGCCCATCTCAAGGGAAGGCTGGGAATGCCCACACCAAGGGAAGGCTGGGAATGCCCATCCCCAGGGCAGCCAGGAAGGGAGCACCAGCAGCAGCCCTGGAAAAAGGGAGCACTGGCTTTTTTCAGCTCTGCTGGATCTCTCCTCTGCCTGTAGCACCTTCCCTGAGACTCAGCACTTGTCAAAGCATTTCCTACTCGATACAACATATAAAATAATACATTTTAATTTATATATTTCACCTCTATTATATTCATATTGTACACAGAAATATCTTGACAGCAGGCTCTCTGCCCACTGAGATACTCTTGGTCTCTAACAAATTTTCACTCAATAAGCAAAAAACCCCAGAAAACACCAGGAGAACCTCCCTGATAAATGTGCCTGTTCACAGGGCTTTCACTAGCTGACTTCAGAATGACAAATGAAAGCTTCAGATCCATTTTTTCTTTTCAATAAAAATCTTGTTTAACGGTGTCATGAATATTCATGTTTTTGGCACAGCTCCAGGTTAAGCAAGAAGAGCCAACTCAAACAAGAACACAACAGTCCACTTGGGCTCCACAAAAGGATGCACTGGATTTTGGGCACTAAACCACACTTAGGGAAAGGTATAAATTCAAGTTCTAGTAGAACCAACTTATTCACTTACATAAATTTATCTGTATCAGAATAAAAAAAAACTTAATTGAAATGAAAATTGAGAACAAAAAAAAAGAAGACTGACTATTAAGCACAATCAGCTTTCCCCACCAGGTCAGCACCACTCATCTGGAATCTTACAAGAAACTTTTCTCTAAGGGTGCTTTAAGCCTTACAAGCACACTAGGAAGATGTTAAAAAGCATAAAAATGCCCAGATTTTAAGAATTTCCTATAAAAATCAATCCAGATTCCCATTTTCTCCAAAACACCCATCTGAATTCCCACTCATGGCCCTTTCTGCTCTGAATAACAAAGCTCTAATATAACACAGAGAATAGCTGTCTTTGTTGGTTTGGGGTTTTTTTTTTCAGCTACTAAGAACATGCTCAGATTGAGTTAAACTCAATTTATGTTTCTTATTTTTCTATCCTTTTTGTGTTTCTGGAAAAGACAAGTAAAAGGTAAAACCAGTTATCCATTAAACAAACACTTAAGTACACTTCAGACTGGCAATTGTGAATTTCAATAGAACTCACTAATTTTCTTACATTTGGAAAGACTCAATTACCACAATCCTTGTGTCTTTTTCCCCCTTTTCTTTCATGTTGCTGAATCAGTTGAGTATTTGGTGAAAAGGCAAATCACAGAGCAAACCTAACCAGTCCAGAAGGCCCCTTAAGCAGCATTTAAATAATTATCAAAGCAACATTCCTTATCCTTTTAGCTGTTTTTTGAGCACAGAAGGACACGTGGATGTTTCACCTGCTTTTGCCACGAATCTGTTAAATTTCCTCCTTGAACAGGCAGGACTAAGATAAGAACACACAATAGGAAGGAGCAGCAGTGGGAGAGGGGAGGCAGATGTAATTACACAACAGGACAATCAGTGCCTCTCTGAACAAGCACAGCTCCCCAGAACAAGAAGTTCTCGACCGTTTCCCCTTGCTGGAATTGCTCCTGCATCCAGCTGAGATGTGGCCATGACTCAGCCTCATTTAGGGAGATGAGAACAGAGCTGTTATGGGATGAGAAAACAGAGTGGCTCTTACCTAACACAGCTCCTGTACAGTGCAGGAACCCCCAAAGTGACACCTCCTGCTCCATTGGCATGGAAAAAGCAGCACCCCCAGAGCAGAATCTGTAATATTTAAACCACAGCAAAGTGTGGGATCAAAATAACCCTGCAGAGGCACAAAAGCATCCCCCTATCAACCAGGGCAGCGCTCAGACCCCTTCCAACGATTTTCACTGCACATTGCCATCTGCAGGGTGAGGCATTTCAGAAAGCACCTTCCATGTCAGCACTCCAGCAAAATGCTCCATCAGAATAAACTCTGCTTGGTTTTAGTGCAAGGTGCTGCAGAGTCATCTCCTCCTGGGAAAGCCCTGGAGGAGTTAACAGAGATGAACCTAAGAGGGTGTAAAGATGTTTAATGAGGTTCCATCGCAAATCATACAGAATGTAACACAGAACACGCAAGCCTCCTCTTGTAGATAATGATTAGCTTTTTTAATTATTTCTTTTTAATTTTTTTTACTCTAAGATGAAAAGATAATTGCCACACTTATCAGATAATTGGGATAGGGAGCAGGGAAAACCCTAGAAAACACTTGCAGAAAGACTTTTTGCAGGAGAATTTTTCCCTTCCAGAAGAGCCAGACCTCAGAGCTGTCCCTGGCAGGGGTGTCACAGGGGTGTGGGGCTCCAAGCAAGCTGCCTATGCTGGGAGGAACTGGGAACACTTTATCCTGCACCTGCATCACTCACAGAGGATGTGAGGAACAGCAATCTGGAGCAAACTGGGTAGCAGAACCTCGTGGAGGGGACTCAGGCTACTGCAGTTTTGTCGAGCTTTTCATGAGACATTTGGGGGTTTTAAGGCAACAAAACAGAAGCACTAACACAGGGAAAGAACCTCTACTCCCTTCATTAGTGTTCACAAAAAGGTTGGGAGGGATTTTGAACGACTGCCAGAAGTTCATGGGATCAATTCCACTTCAAAATGGAGCTGTTTTAAGAGCAAAACCAAAGTTCACATGCCTCATCTGCTGTTAGATCCCATTCCCCCCAGCACTTCCCAACACCCAGCCAGGGACTGTTTCCAGCCTGAAGGATCTGAAATCTAATTAAACATGGGCAGGAAGAAAAGCAGAGCTGAAGTAGCTGACATAAAATTCTGCATGTGCTGAAAGGTGACACCAGTTACACACCAGGGCAGGAGCCCTGCAGTTCAGTGCTCCATCCAGCACAATCGTGACATATTTGCACAGCTCTGGCATCCATTAGGTGTGCACAGTGAATAAAAAGGACACGTTGTGGTGGGGTTTATGTCAATGTTTTCTTTGAGTGAGAAATAAAGCAGCAGTTACCATAGCAATGGCCAGAGAGCCCATCAGCCCATGCTATGAAAATTAAAGAATGCAGGCTGGAGATGACAGCACAGCCCCACTTCAGTAACACAAAGAGGGATGAGGCATATTAATTTCTGCACAACTATTCGAGATTTCTTTCAAGATCTTTCAGAAGATATTAACATTAACCAGCTGTCACTATCTACAGCCAGCTGATAAAATCTTCATTCAGCTCTCTCAATATTTCTGCCCAGTACAAATTACAGTAGCATTGTCTCAGATAGATAAGAGAAAAACTCTTCAGCAGTACCCTTGAGTCTGGAGAAGGGAGGTTACACATCATCCTCACGTGCTGTGCCCAGGCTGGATTGCCACCTGCAGTATCCTGTGTGAGCAGGGCTCTGAACGGCGTGGTCAGGAACTGACAGCACCAGGAAAGGCACTGGGGGGATCCTGGAAATTCCTGTAGGTTAGGTACTGACAGGCACCAGGAAAGGCACTGGGAATTCCTGTGGGTCAGGAGCTGACAGGCACCAGGAAAGGGACTGGGAATTCCTGTGGGTCAGGAACTGACAGGCACCAGGAAAGGGACTGGGAATTCCTGTGGGTCAGGAACTGACAGGCACCAGGAAAGGCACTGGGAATTCCTGTAGGTTAGGTACTGACAGCACCAGGAAAGGCACTGGGAATTCCTGTGGGTCAGGAACTGACAGGCACCAGGAAAGGGACTGGGAATTCCTGTGGGTCAGAAGCTGACAGGCACCAGGAAAGGCACTGGGAATTCCTGTGGGTCAGGAACTGACAGGCACCAGGAAAGGCACTGGGAATTCCTGTGGGTCAGGAGCTGACAGGCACCAGGAAAGGCACTGGGCAGTTCCTGGGAGGGCAGTGTCACCCAGCTCAGCCCTGAGGGACCTGAGCCCCAAGGTGCTGGGGCTTCCCTCCAGAGGCTCCTTCCATCTGGAATCACCACTCTCATGGATGCTGAGGACAGCAGGACCCTCCCAACAACCAAAGTCCTGTGTCAAGGACCCAAAGCCACCTCCCTGAACACTACTGGGATGTCACCTGCAGGGCTGTGACACTCCTGTCCCCACGGCTGACTTGTGACACACTGCCTGCTCTTGCCTGTGTTTCCCCTGAGCCTCTGCTCAGGCCAGCTCTGCTCCCTTCACAAATGAATCACAGCTTTAAAACCAGCCTTTTATCATCTTCTGTCTCAAACCCCAATATTACAAAGGTACCTTGTCCACAGCCATCATCACACAACCAACAGTACATACCAAAAAATGGTTTTGTCATTCCTTTCTACTGGAAAACTGTAATCAGGCTGCTATAGATGGGAAAATCAGAGGCTGCGCCATGAGCCTCTGCTCAGGCCAGATCTGTTCACTTCACAAATGAATCACGGCTTTAAAACCAGCCTTTTATCACTTCTGTCTCAAACCCCATTATTACAAAGGTACCTTGTCCACAGTCATCATCACACAACCAACAGTGACTAAGTACGTACCAAAAAATGGTTTTGTCATTCCTTTCTACTGGAAAACTGTAATCAGGCTGCTATAGATGGGAAAATCAGAGGCTGCTGCTAATGTGGCCTGTCATGGATGTCTGGAATCCAGAGGAATAAAAAGTAGCCTAAAGCATGTGAATATTCTCATTACTTTGTGCAGGACTAAATCTGGGCCTGTTCCTAAGTGACAGGCTCCTGCTGAGGGCTGGTGCTTCCTTTCCATAGGAAGAACTCTCAGTGCAATCAGAGCTTTTTCTAAGCTAGACATAACCTCAAGCAGAAAAATATTTTTGTTGCTACTGGTGGTGTCTGTACAACCTGCAGAGAGCAGGCACAGTGAGTGCCTCAGTGACTCCAGCAATTACCAGCACAGCACCTCATTTTTGAAAAGCCACAGTAAAGCTTACAGCCCTGAGTAAGCAGCCATGCAACCCATAAAAAAATTTAGTTTCCTCAATCCACAGATGTTCAATATGCCAAATAAGGAACCCCTCAGGCTGGCCAGTAACATTTGTGCCTCAGTGATCACCTGTAGGGCTGAACTTCTTCCCCAGCACTCCTGGGGTGAATGAAAGATAAAGCATGACTTTATGGTCTGGTCTGTCAGACACTCTTTTATCTGCAAAACCAAGTTGTGATTCATGATCCACAACTGTTTATGTGTTCTGGTTAACAACTATTCAGGGAGGTTGAGGAAGCAAGCTCTACATTTTGGAAAGTGCCACATATTCCCCTTAATGAGCCTGTCTTGTACCAAGTGCTCGCTCTGGTGGCACTTTGGAAATGAAGGGTTACATCTTTGAGCCAGAGCTTGCATGAAAAAGAGATTCTTTTAAGCAGCCTAACAGCTGAAAATGCAGAGGGCTGTGTCTGAAGTGCTTCCCCCCATTTTTCTTTTCTCCCAAGATCCGTGCTGTTTCTCAAGCCCTCCTCCCTCCAGTCTTGCTGATCTAAGCAGCAATATGAAAACCTAACACAGTGTCACTGGAGATGATTAGGCTGTTAGTGCAAATTAACCCCCTGGCAGCTTTGCTAATACAGACACTTTGTAACACACCAGGAACCAGGCAAACAACAAAAAAAAATTGCTGAATTTCCTTTTAACCCAGTCTCATCTCAACTATAAATTAATCAGCTGCTCTGTGTATTCAAAGTCTGTAGAAATGCAACTTGCTTTTCAAGAGAATAATAAATACAACAGCACACCTGGGCAGGGTGGGATTTCCAGGAAACACACCCAAGGAGATCCCAAAGGGAATGGTGGCCAAACTTGGAGTCAAACATTCTATAATTTATATGAAAACTCAGCATTCTGTAGAAATTCACTCAAGTGCAGAGCAGCTCTTCCCAAGATCCTTGTGCCTTTTGTGGGAGTTTTAACTGTGAAGTGCCACAAGAACGTATAAACAATGTGATTTCTTTGTGGCTGTGCTGCCACCAGTGAGGAGCAGCATTCTGCCAGAACAGAAACTTCAATCAATCTGACACTTTCTGTCTTAAATAATAAGCCCCACAAGCAGCAATAAAACAACAAACCCACCAGATTTTGCAGATCTGCTAGCACCTACTCTTGGATTACCCACCCCAAATCCTCCTCCCTGCAAGCTCTGAGCTGGTGTCCCTGCCAGGATGACTCCAGCAAGTCACTCCTGCTTCTGCAGCTTAAAAAGATGCTGCAAGGCTTTAAAGGCTCGGTTTTTCTCAGGGATGCTCATTTCCATTCAGACCTAGAGGCTCACACACTTCCTTGCTTCCAGCGGCCCTGGAGCCCAACAGCTTGTCAGATAACCACACTGAGGGTTCCCAGGAGATCCCCTAATGCAGCAGATCACAGCCTTGCTTCAGACAGCCACCAAACATTCCCTGGATTCCACCGAACTCCCAGCAGAGAGGGATTTCCCTCTTCTCTGCTGGCTTGGGAGGATTGGGCTTTACGCCGTGTGATCCTCTAACGAGCCACCATTGTCACTAATTAGGCAGGGAACCAAGGATTTAATTAACGCTTGTAACTCGAGTCATACAAGTGGCTAATAGTCCAAACAGGAATAAAGCGGCCGTGCCTTATCCCATCTGCAGGCAGCCTTGCAGGGATTGCAAAGCTGGGCAGGAAGGCTGCAGGATCTGCAGCGGGACGGGAGCACCTGCAGCACCTGGGACAGCCGGGGGGACCGGGACAGCCTGGGGGGACCGGGACAGCCTGGGCAGCCTGGGGGGACCGGGACAGCCTG